>NC_139943.1:53237341-53554841 GCF_963454915.1 Gymnoscopelus microlampas | reverse complement strand
TTCCATTAGTCTCCCATCTAAAGTTGCTATTTTTAGTGTTGTATTTATTATTAACCTATATATTCACCATGTCTATGTACAGTACAACAAAGTACAACAACAACAACAACAACAACAACAACAACAACAACAACAACGTAAAAGAGAAGATTTTCAGATCGTATAACAGAAGATACCACCATCATGTCTGAAGCATGTTGGAAGTTTTTCTCCCCCCCGCTGTAAATCAGGTGGAAATCATCCTGTAGGAGACATTGTATACATGAGATGCAAACCAGATGCCATCACATTGAGTGTATACTTGTAAATTACATTTGGTCTACCTGCAGGAGAATCATCTCTTTGTGAAAGTCTTGAGGAGCTTCAAGAAGTTTATAGTCACAGCCAACAACAACAAGTCACACCCATATCTAGGGCTATGATATGACATACAGTACATGTCATGCATTCCATGTACACAGCCATAGATCACTCCCATGCCCTCCTGTGTCGGGGAGTCATCATGGTGGCATTAAAGTTGTAGCACTGCGTGTTTACTCACCTAAATTGACCCAATAATTAATTGCTGTGACTTGGGGTCACCTATTCATCTAGTTTCATATCCATTTGAAGGTTTTGGCAGAACCAATAGCGACTTTACAGAAAAACAAGCCCAAAGTCGCTTATAATATGCAGACATGGCAACGCTGCTTCAGCTCTTGATTACCAAAAGACCTGCACCTGCTTGATTAGGTGCACCTGGGCCAGAACAAGGAATGCAGCCTTTGAAACACAGACTTCAATGTAGGGAGAGGACGAAGTGTGTTCCAGGGCTCTGTTTGTGCTTCTAAAATACACAGGTTTAATGAACATGTATCATGTTTCTTTACGTTCAAAGGTGTTATTGTAACCTGAACACCAGCACCCAGATAAAACACACCTAGATGCGTTGGTCAAGACCCGCCATTCCATTTTGAGAAGAAGAGAGAGGAGGAATGGAGAGCTGCAGAGGATGGAGGTTAGGCCTGTCATAATTATTACATCATCGACTAATCGTAATTATTTGAGATAATCACAATTATTTTGCATAATCGTCACGACCGTTTCCATGTTAGAAAAAAAATCACACATTTTCAAATGTAAAAAAAGCAGAAATGGCAGATCAACAAGCTTATTTCCAAGCTTATATTCCTATATGACCTAAGGCAGTACAACTTGTCAACCAGTAGGTGTCATACTAGAGTTTAAATTGATGTGGGAAAACCCTGGTAAAGCCAGACTAATCAAAGAGTAGGAACAACACCAACCACTGCAGATGTTATATTGTATACAAATATAGATTGTTTCATTCAAATATATTACTGGAGTGCAGCTTTAAACCTGTGTTTATCTGATCAGAATATGATCAAAATTAATCAAAGGTATTTACTTATGCTAAAGGCGAAGTTAACCTTATAAACCAATCAAAAGATGTTATGGTTGTATTATTGGTTAATCTTTCAAGGATGCTCGGTTACAGTGTAAGGCCAGTTATTTATTATGTAAATAAGGTTAAACACTAGCATTGTATGTAACAGCTACTTATTGAATATGATGAATGTCTTTAGTAAAATATTGCTGTTCGTACATTATCTGTAATGATTTATTCAATTATAATACTTGAAGTGATACATTGTTATTTGTGTTCCTATGTTTGAATTAGTTTTGTTTCTTATAATTCACTATGTTTCACTGTGACCCATCTTTAACATTGCCAGAGAAAGTCATTGCTGATGTACAAGATTAGTCCACTGTCTGAGACACTGATGGAGGATGCCATCTCAGAATAATAATAATTCAAATAATTCAAATAATATTAATGATAATAATAATAATAATAATTAGGATGCCATCTCAGAATGTACATGGGATGATGGCACATTGACTTAAGGAGAGGATTGTGCCCCTGTTGTATGCTTAAAGGCCATGTTTCCAAGGGCCAAAACCATCGCCTTTATGTTTAACCCGTTTCAATTGAAACCGTTTCAATTGAAACGGGCCTCTGACTGATACCGTCAGTTCCGTTATTAGCTCTTGAAACAGGCCTCCAGATCCTTAAGGCCGCACCTGGTTATGACCCTTAGGGTCATGTATAACTTGTTAGGGTCATTGGTATTGTGTATTGTCCTGTGTGGTGTTGCCCTGTGAATGTCTTTCTTCCCTCATTTGTGTGTGTGTGTGTGTGTGTGATTGAGTAGAGATGAGTGGCTGATTGACTAAGCAGCTGGTGTGTGTTAATGGTGACTGGACGTGAGCCGTTGACTATTGTGTGTGCGTATGAAAACGCGTCGCTCCGCACCACGTTTGGAGCTTGTAGATCTGCTACTTTTGATACTTTTGTTTGACGCTGCAGATGATCTCAAGTAGGGCATTCATTTACGAAAAAACACAAAAAGCTAAAACATGGAGATAAGAGGTGTCT
Source organism: Gymnoscopelus microlampas (assembly GCF_963454915.1). NCBI lineage: Eukaryota > Metazoa > Chordata > Actinopteri > Myctophiformes > Myctophidae > Gymnoscopelus > Gymnoscopelus microlampas. The sequence continues at coordinate 53,552,401 of NC_139943.1, read as the reverse complement.
GCCCGACAGCAACGATATAATTAACAACTAAAATGACACAGATACTATCCCAGATTTAAAGGTATGACAACGTACAGGCTTTCCAGGTCTGAATGGGTTAGATTTGCCAGTGTTAACATGGGTTTAGTTTACTGCCTTGTAGGGCTGGGTGGTCATGTTTTTCTTTTGTTAAGAAAGATTGATTGATATGTGTTGTATGTCTTTGGTACTGTTTTTAACTTGTTTATTGTACACACACACACACACACACACACACACACACACACACACACACACACACACACACACACACACACACACACACACACACACACACACACACACACACACACACACACACACACACACAGTGTCCACAGTCCATGTGGGCTTCCAGTAAATGACAAGGCTACGCACGCTTGGCATCAGTGCTTACTCATGTGACATGTGCCTCAGAGTTTACTTTATTTGTTTATTTAGATGGGATGCCGCGTGCCCGCGTATTAAGTTAATGAACAATTCACATCAATGTAATGTGATGACTTGGCAACCACTTGGCTGGAAATTCAAATAAGGGACACAGTACCGGGCATCCATTATTTCCAAGAAAATAAGGGCTGTCAAAGGGACCTCAGCAGTGCTGCAGGCTGATCACCTCCCTGCCACACTCCATTGATGCAGTAATTTGTGTAAAAGAAGCCCCCATGCCGAATATTGAGTGCATAATGAATGAACATACTTTTCACAAGGTTGATATTTTGGTATTATAAATACAATTTTTTATTGGTCTTTCCATATTTTGAGATACTGGATGTTTGATTTTCATGAGCCGTATATCATGATAATGAAGATTAAAGGAAAAAAAGGCTTGAAATGTTTCACTTTGTGTAATTACGGGGCCAGGCTGCCAGCATGGCTCCGTTTTGATATTGGCATTATTCTTCCGATTCTTCTTCTTCTTCTTCTGCCACTTTTAATAACTAATGTCAGTGCCCCTTTAGTTGTTGTTGGAATGTTTGTCAAGTACATTTGCACACATACAGTACCTGTTGACCTCTGCATTTAACCCATTCTATCTATTAGCAGTGGCGCCTGGGGCGAGCCTTTAGGGGTTGCAAGCTTGTGATGAACATGGTTGTTTTAAGAGTAATGAGTGTGTGACCCCTGGTGGCAAAAAAGGTCACAACTTAATTAAATTCCATGAGTCTTGAGTGTGTGCACTCTGCATTAGTGATGGGTGGTTTTCAGTGGTGTAAAGTAACTAAGTACATTTACTCAAGTACTGTACTTAAGTACAGTTTTGAGGTACTTTTACTTTACTGGAGTATCCAATTGTCTATACTTTTACTTCTACTCCACTACATCTCAGAGGCAAATACTGTACTTTTACTCCACTACAATTATTTGAAAACTTTAGTTACTAGTAACTTTGAAGATATAAATTAAAGCATTATAAAACATACACTTTAGCCCTATTTTATACATAGGCTATTTTATATCAAGTACATTTTTAATTCTGTACTTTTACTGTAACAGAGTACTTCTACATTGCAGTATTGATACTTTTACTTAAGTAAAACTTTTGAGTACTTTTTCCACCACTGGTTGTTTTTCACTAGACTAGACAATAGCGCTGGTGAATGGTGAACGTGAACAAATCATTTGAACGGATCATTGCCGATTCTTTACGTTTTTTTTACTGCATGCTAAAAACCACTGCAGCTCTGATTTTAAAGAACTCCCATTGTTTGTCTGTTACACCCTGAAAACCCAGTTGAGCCCAATGATAACTTTAGTTCAATCTGCTCTGTAAATATGCTATCTGTTATTTCCGCCAATCACCTGTTTTGTAACGGATCTAGATGTTTTAAGCCACACATTACCACCTCCATGAACAGGGTTTTCGAGGGCCAGCAGCAGGGTGCTGCAGGAGTCCGAGGGTTCCAACTTCAGAACCAATGGTCTACACATCCTCCCCAGGACAACAGTGCATGGGGCTGGGAAGCAACTGGGGACACGGTGTATATGGGTAAGTGGCATTGACTGAAACCACAACTGAAAATGTGTCTTTCTCATCCATGAAATGATAAACCTGTGAAAACTGGTGGCACTTGAAATTGTTCAGAGTAGACAATAGGCTCTATGCACAGCAGCCATATTGGGAATGAATTGGGCCCCTTCCTTACTTCCTTCACAGGTGTTACCGATGATAGTAATTAAGGCTCTGTTCCATTTAGTGTGGCATAGTGGTTGGCTTATTTTCAAGGACCCCCATAACTCTGAGAGTGTACAAATGGACCAAATGGACCCGTAAGGGTCCATTTGGTTCCTTTTGTACACTCTCAGAGTTACACAGCCACCATAAGGGGCCATTTGGGAACCAAAATGGAGTGTTTCTAGTGAGCCAACATGCACAATATCAGCACCCTGACCAGAATGGAACAGAGCCTCATTAGTATCATTGGTAACACCTGTGAAGGAAGTAAGAAGAGGCCCAATTTATTTCCAATATGGCTGCTGTGCATAGAGCCTATTAGACCTGTTACTAAACCATCCCCCATTTATGACTGTATGTGTGGGATTCCTCTGTGTGTGGTTCCTGCTGTACTGTCACTGACTTTGGGTTGCCATTCGACACAAATACAGAATCAAGGTCTGGTGATATTCCCCCTCACCACCACCCACAAAAAAGAAATCATACAGTTGTGTAGCACCCCGGTACTGTGTTCAAAGGAATAAACGGGGCGCTTGAGTTCGTTACCTTTTACTTTTTAACCCTGTATTTATATTATAAACCACAAGGCTGATTAACTGGAAAGTAGACCTATTTCAAATAATTCTCTCAGACAACACTTTAAATGTAAATCAAATTTACTAGGGTTGTTAGTTTAACACAAAGTGTTTTACCCTTTTTTAAAGTTAAGATGAAATAAAAACATGAAATAGACATACAGCACAAATACAAACAGAATGTAAACCTTTGTTTCAAAAATACCTTAGGCCTTAGGCCTTTTTTAACCTGATGAAATCAGATGAACTCTACCTAATGTAGTTTCTTAATTACTGTTACACTTCAAGGTCAAAATCACACTTGACCGGTTAAATCAAAATATCCAAACCCAACTCTCAAAATGTCCTTTAACTTTCTTGGCAAAATGCAAAACCCCTATTACCTTGCTTCAACCAAAAACATAGGCTATCACTATTCCTAAATAGATAATACAGAATACCTTAATGCACTTAAACACACAGTGGGCCCACACACGTGCACGCACACATACACACAACAAAAAAGTTGCAGGCCTGATCGTGGTGATGGTGGAGCGATGGGTCGATGGGTGATGTGGCCCTCAGTCCTCTGTCCGTGTTGACACACGAGCGCACAAAAGTCATTAACTCACAGTTCTTGTTCAGTTCTGGAGACTAGTTCGTGAGGTGAAAATGTTTGTGGGGTGAAGCAAACAGCAGGAATCCTCGTTATGAATACCCTCCAAACTGTCCTCAAAAATCAGTACTGGTGTCCTCGGGTTGAGCGACTAACTGATTTTTCCCCTCCGCATAAACACACTTTTAACTCTCACTTATGACTTCTTTTAACTCACTAATGCCATACAAAACAGAAAATAATTAGGCACTGGGCCTCAGAACAGCAGCAGCTCCAACTTGGCTTCTCCTATAGTCCAACCTGTGTCAGGCCAAACACTCAGGTCATACAGGTGATACTGTTCAGCAATCATCCCCTCTCCCCACTCTTACAATTGAGAAGTCCCCAATCAGCACACACCACTTGATCATACATCACACAGCATGAAAAACATCAAAGACAAACACATCAATTACCTCGTTAACTACAACTAGTTTACTCCTTGCTCAGTAAACCCAGCAGCACTGGCCCACCTGTTTTACATGACTACTCGTTATTGGGTTTTTTCCACTGTCTCTCAATGAATTTCACCTTTTAACACACCATGACATGCACTTTTAACATAAGTCTTTTACCAAAACCTATTTATTTAGAGATCTCTTTATGACGGACAACTATTTATTAAAGGCATACATTTTTAACTTAGTCAACTGTTTTAGAATGACTTAAACTAAATGTATTAGAATAGGGATAAGGGCATGAACTAATCACTGGGCTACACCCTCCCCCTTCTTAGATTTTGATGTCCTCATCAAATGACATGGCACTAGCCCATTTGCAGCTTCTTCCTCTTCGTAGTACAATCAGGACATCTTGCCATGGGGTGACACCACACAGTGTGACAAAGTCTGTCTGGATCCAAGTACGTACTGCACTGTACGAGCGCTCCTTTACTCAGTATGGACCAGGATTGAGTGGAAGGTTTTCCCAACTCAGTATAACTGAAACGATCAACTGGTCTTCTCTCCCTCCGTGGGAGTCTCTGTGAGGACTCTTCAGTCACAACAGGTAACTGAGGGTTATCAATTCCTTCTCCCCCTTCTAGACTTGTGTCCTCCACAGGGTCTAAGGGAACTGAACCAGCTATAGGTTCCACATCAGGGCCTACAGGTTGTATTGCCCTGGCATCTCCCATATCCTCATCTAGAGGAAGTGTAGCTTGAGATTCATCAATTACAGGATGGACCTCCTGAACAGGGGGTTCAGGTAGTGTCAAGGACTCATTCCCTGTCTCATGGTCTCCATCCATAACTCGTGGTTGCGACATGTCCATGTCCTCATCCTCCGAGTCTGATGATGTAATATCTGCTAACTCAGACCTCTCATCACTGTGTTCTGTCTGGGTCACTGGCTGTTTGCCATGTGACCTTGTCACAGACTTTTGAGCAGGCTCTGGTTCATCGGTGTCGACTGGGAGTCGAACCAAGTATCCAATTGGCAGCAGGTGATTTCGGTGGACCGTTTTCACCTTTCCAGTTCCTCTTTCCGGTTTTATGGTATAAACTGGAAGATTTGGCATCTTACTGACAACCACGTAAGGCACAGCTCTCCATTTATCCTGCAACTTGTGTTTGCCGGTTAATCCAAAGTTTCGGAGCAAAACTCGATCTCCTTCTTCCAACACTTGATCTCGTACTCGTTTATCATGTGCTCTTTTGTTCTTCTGATGGTTCTTGGTTGCAGCGTCTGATGCTAACTGGTATGCGTTGCGTAGGTCAGACCTTAGCTTAGCTACATACTGGTGGTATGGAACTTCTGCATCCCCATCAGGAGAAACGCCAAAACAGAGGTCAACAGGCAACCTTGCTTCTCTTCCAAACATTAAAGCATAGGGTGAGTATCCCGTGGCCTCATTCCTGGTGCTGTTATATGCATGCACTAATTGGCTTATGTGCTGACTCCATTTCTGTTTCCGTTTTGGATCCAAAGTCCCCAGCATGGAGAGGAGGGTCCGGTTGAACCTCTCCGGTTGAGGGTCTCCCTGGGGGTGGTAAGGAGTCGTACGTGATTTCCTGATCCCCAACATTCTCAGTAGCTCTTTGATTAGTTGGCTCTCAAAATCACGCCCCTGATCAGAATGTATCCTGGCCGGAAGGCCATAGTGGATGAAGTATTTCTCACAGAGAATTTTGGCTACCGTTGTGGCCTTCTGGTCTTTCGAGGGAAATGCTTGCGCATAACGCGTGAAATGATCAGTCACTACTAATATGCTTGACATTCCCTGGGAATCTGGCTCAAGAGACAGAAAGTCAATGCATACCAGGTCAAGCGGTCCCTTGCTGGTGATCTGCTGCAAGGGCGCAGCTCGCTGGGGAATAGTCTTGCGTGCTATGCAGCGGCCGCAATTCTTGATGTACTGGTCAATCTCATTAGCCATCTTAGGCCAGTAGAACCTTTGTCTAACCAGCTCTGTGGTTTTCTCAACTCCTAGATGTCCAGACTCATCATGCAAGGATGCTAGTACCGCTGGTATGTACTCCTTTGGTAGTACAAGCTGTTGCATATCTTGTCCAGATGGATTCTTTATCACTCTATGGAGTAGGTCTTCCCTGACCTGCAGCTTTGGGCCTTCTCTCCTCAGCAAGGTTACTTCTAGGCCCCCGCCCTTTACTGCTCTCGACATCTGTCCATCTCTGACCGCTTGTTTCACAGGCGAGATGAGCGAGTCTCGGTCTTGGGCTTTGATTAGATCTCGCCTACTGAGTTGCTCGAGACCACCAATCTGCAGGAGTGTTGGGCAAGCGTAGCATTCAGGGATGGCGTCTGGATCAACTCCCAGCTGTTCTGCACAGTAGGGGGAAACACCAGACAACTCTTGACAATGAATGGGTTTGCATAATGCCTGTATGCCATCTGGGGGAATCTCAATCCACTCCCCTCTTTCATCCTTCCTTGACAACGAGTCAGCATCAATGTTATCCCGACCTGGCCGATACTGGATGTTAAAGTTGTAGGTAGCAAGGGCTGCTAACCATCGATGACCAGTCGCGTTTAACTTGGCTGTTGTCAATACATATGTAAGAGGGTTGTTGTCAGTTCTCACTGTAAACTGAGCTCCATACAAGTAGTCGTGGAACTTATCAACAACTGCCCATTTCATTGCCAGGAATTCTAACTGATGAACTGGGTAGTGCTGTTCTGAAGTGCTGAGCTTCCGACTGGCAAAGGCAACAGGTCTCAGACCCTCAGGATATTGTTGGTTAAGGACTGCGCCTAGCCCATTGAGGCTGGCGTCCACATGGAGAACGTACGGTTTGGTGGGGTCGGCAAAGGCCAGCACTGGTGCATTCGTGAGACAGTAGATGATCTTCTGGAAAGCATCAGTGCATGACTGATCCCAACGTACTCCGAAGGGCTCTGATTCCTTGTAGTATGACTTCTCTTTTGACTTGTTAGTCTTTTTACTTCTCTGAGCTGGAGGATACCCCTTGGTGAGCTCTGTAAGAGGTCTCACGATGGAAGAGTAACTTGCGATAAAACGGCGGTAGTACCCGCAGAAACCTAGGAACGAACGTAGGGACTTTAGATCTGTGGGTCGCTTCCAGCTAGCTACTGCTTCCACCTTGGTTGGGTCTGTGGCAATGCCATGCTCTGAGACGATGTGTCCCACATACTTCACTTGTGGCCTGCAGAATTGGCACTTGTCGATAGACAGCTTCAAACCACATTCTTCAAGTCGGTCCAGGACCTTAAGAAGACGGTCCTCGTGTTCCTCTAAGGTCTTCCCAAACACGATCAAATCGTCAAGGTACACTATCACTTCTAGGAGGTGCATGTCGCCAACGGCCTTTTCCATAAGTCGTTGGAACGTCGCAGGGGCTCCTGTGATTCCTTGTGGCATTCTTTCGAATTGGAAGAATCCTAGAGGACAGATAAAGGCTGTTTTTTCTTTATCCTCTTCGGCCATGGGGATCTGATAATATCCACTGCGTAGATCGAGGACAGAGAACCATCGGCTACCAGTCAGGCAATCCAAGGCGTCATCTATGCGTGGCACAGCATACTGATCCGGTATGGTTCTGTTGTTCAGTGTCCGGTAATCAATGCACATCCGCACACTCCCATTCTTCTTCCTGGCTATAACTATAGGAGAGGCATAGGGACTTCGAGACTCTTTTATGATCCCGGCAGCCAACAATCCTTGGAGATGGCGCCGAAGGTCATCCACATCTGCAGGTGCGATGCGACGGGATCTCTCACGGAAGGGCTTGGTATTAGTGAGTCTAATATGGTGTTCTACTCCCTTGGCGAGGCCCACATCCCATTCGTCCAGTGAGAAGACATTGGCTCTCTCAGACAATTTCTGGGAGAGTCTGTCTTTCCATCCGTTAGGAATTGGGGAGTCCCCAAAATCAAACAAATTTGGGTCAATGTTTGGGTGAGTCTCTGAGCCATTTTTCTGAGTCACAGTAACCGTATCCGTGACATACAGATGAGCTATCACGGTGCCAGGTGGAATGGAGGTCGCTTTCAATGACTCATTGCTTAGCAGCACTGAAAAGTTATTCTTGTTCAGGGTAGAGGAGAACAATACTGTAGGTTGTATGAATACACCTGCGGGGAGCTCTAGATCAGCAGGCTCTTCAGTCAGGAGGATATTGTTCCCCAGTGGCTTTATCTCTTCCACTTTGCAGCGGGCGATTTGCTCACTGGTGGGAGGGATAATGAGAAGTCCAGGACCCATCCACTTGACTTCCGCCACGACACCATCCAAGTTCTGCTCTGCTGTGGGTCTTAATGGTGGCTTCACTTTTGAGTCAACAGCACACACATGTAGAGAGTGATCTAGAGCAGTGACTGGTGATTTTCCGAAACCAGCTAATTGCCTGACCTTTCTTGCATTAGTGCCGACAAGGATGGGAGTTTGGTCAGAGCAGCGAGGATCCGGGCACACAAGAGCAAGGAGGTTTATGGCCTGGCGGTCTCCAGGGAACTCCACCTCAACTTCTATGTAGCCTTTGTATGGGTAGCTTTCTGCGGAATCACTGAGACCCCAAATGGCCAACCCACCAACAGGATGAAGAGGTACGTGCTTCAGGTATTTGGAATACCAGCTGTCAAATATGATAGTTACTTGTGACCCACTATCTAGAAGGGCATCACAAACGGTCCCATTAACCTTCACTGAGGTAGTGGAGGGTGGTCCTATCAGTCCTTCAGGAATGCAATGGGCTTGCATGATTTTCACAGCACTTTTATTTGCAAAAGCATTTTGCTCATTCTCCTCAGAACTGGCGTCTGGTTCTCTCGGTGGACGTTTAGCGCCACGCTGAGCACGAATCAGTTTTTGAATCACCTTCTGAGGGTTCTCAGGAGCTGTGCATCTTGTGGCGATGTGCCCATCTTCTCCACATCTGTAGCAGAAATAACCATTTGGCGATTTAGATGTGGATGGACGCGCTCCCTGTGTAGAGTGAGAGGGAGGCTCTTTGTTAGGTGGTTGTCCTGTGGAAGCTTGAGTGGGTTTCACAGACATTACTTTCATTTGTTTCTGTAACTTCCTCATTTCCTTTTTCAAGGCTTTTACGTCCTTGCTGTCTGTGTCTTCAACGTCATCAGTCCCAGACGCTGATTCTGGAACACTTGTGGCTTGAACTGGCTGTGTACCGGTCAGCTCGGCAACACGTGACTTCAAATCTCGTATTTCAGCTCTCAAGTCTTGTGAAGGCTGGTCACTTTTGATACCAACATGCTTTACTGTGGCATTCAACTTGCGTCTCGCAGACTCATATTCTTCTTCCGCTCGAATTTCATTCAGCAGCTCTAGAAAAGTAGGTGGTTGATCCTTCCGTTCTCTTAGTCGGAGATTAAGCATCATTATGTCAGACTCTGTAGCACCTTTAATGAGCTGTTCCAGGCGAGCTTTGCCCACTGAGGCAAATGGCATGCCTCCTTTCTGCACAACTTTATTTAGGGCTCTTTCCATTCTTCTTAGGAAGTCTGACATTTTTTCTCCAGGGTGCTGGCTTAGCATCCTAAAAGTGAAATACAACTCCTCTCCTGACTCAGATGTCCCAAACGTATTTTCTATGGCTTCGAGGTATTCGTGGGAAGTGGCATGAGGGTTTGTAAACCTCACTGCCTGGATTATCTCCAAAGCAGGTCCTTTCAAACTTTCAGCAATTCGCATTTTCTTCTCTTTGTCAGGCCGATCACTTTCCTCGACCATGAGACGGGCTTGCTCTATCCAGTTATCTAAGTGTTCCTCTCCGGCCGGGGTTGGAACAACTCCAGAGAATGTTCGCAGTCTTCTGAAGACATTTTCACCTGAAGATTTAGCAGTTTTTGCCATCAAGTCCCCAACGGCTCTAATTATGGCCTCTGGGGAACTGGCATGGAGTGTGGGGTCAACATTTGTCCCTTCTTCATCTCCAGCTGCAAGCCTCCAAGGCTCTGTTCTTCCCTCCGCCTCCACCTTCGGGGGTAGGTCTTTAGGATTCACCTTTTCACGGCATTCGCATAAAACTGTCAGACATTGCGTTTCGGGGTTGTAAGTCCGTCCCCGTACTTTCACACGCCCTAGTGCTTTGACAGTTTCCAGTGTAGTAGTTATGAGGTCCGTTTCAGTGTCTTCTGGGACGTCATGTACTAACAGAGCATATTCAGGGTTTAACCCTTCTCCCTTGCACCAGTTGAGGAACGTAGCCATTCTGTTAAGGTGTCAGGGGGTTTTGTTAGGGGGTTTTGACAATTGCTACTTTAGAACTAATAAGCTCAGGGTTTTTAGAGATAAGCTTTTAAGTCATTTTTTTGCCTAGTTAAACTCTCTGTTTACTAGTTTTGTTTTCTTCTTAACCTAAACAAAATATTGTTTTTAGTGGAAAGGAAAATTATCTCAGTAGTGCCTCCATTTTATGTAGCACCCCGGTACTGTGTTCAAAGGAATAAACGGGGCGCTTGAGTTCGTTACCTTTTACTTTTTAACCCTGTATTTATATTATAAACCACAAGGCTGATTAACTGGAAAGTAGACCTATTTCAAATAATTCTCTCAGACAACACTTTAAATGTAAATCAAATTTACTAGGGTTGTTAGTTTAACACAAAGTGTTTTACCCTTTTTTAAAGTTAAGATGAAATAAAAACATGAAATAGACATACAGCACAAATACAAACAGAATGTAAACCTTTGTTTCAAAAATACCTTAGGCCTTAGGCCTTTTTTAACCTGATGAAATCAGATGAACTCTACCTAATGTAGTTTCTTAATTACTGTTACACTTCAAGGTCAAAATCACACTTGACCGGTTAAATCAAAATATCCAAACCCAACTCTCAAAATGTCCTTTAACTTTCTTGGCAAAATGCAAAACCCCTATTACCTTGCTTCAACCAAAAACATAGGCTATCACTATTCCTAAATAGATAATACAGAATACCTTAATGCACTTAAACACACAGTGGGCCCACACACGTGCACGCACACATACACACAACAAAAAAGTTGCAGGCCTGATCGTGGTGATGGTGGAGCGATGGGTCGATGGGTGATGTGGCCCTCAGTCCTCTGTCCGTGTTGACACACGAGCGCACAAAAGTCATTAACTCACAGTTCTTGTTCAGTTCTGGAGACTAGTTCGTGAGGTGAAAATGTTTGTGGGGTGAAGCAAACAGCAGGAATCCTCGTTATGAATACCCTCCAAACTGTCCTCAAAAATCAGTACTGGTGTCCTCGGGTTGAGCGACTAACGGATTTTTCCCCTCCGCATAAACACACTTTTAACTCTCACTTATGACTTCTTTTAACTCACTAATGCCATACAAAACAGAAAATAATTAGGCACTGGGCCTCAGAACAGCAGCAGCTCCAACTTGGCTTCTCCTATTAGTCCAACCTGTGTCAGGCCAAACACTCAGGTCATACAGGTGATACTGTTCAGCAATCATCCCCTCTCCCCACTCTTACAATTGAGAAGTCCCCAATCAGCACACACCACTTGATCATACATCACACAGCATGAAAAACATCAAAGACAAACACATCAATTACCTCGTTAACTACAACTAGTTTACTCCTTTCTCAGTAAACCCAGCAGCACTGGCCCACCTGTTTTACATGACTACTCGTTATTGGGTTTTTTCCACTGTCTCTCAATGAATTTCACCTTTTAACACACCATGACATGCACTTTTAACATAAGTCTTTTACCAAAACCTATTTATTTAGAGATCTCTTTATGACGGACAACTATTTATTAAAGGCATACATTTTTAACTTAGTCAACTGTTTTAGAATGACTTAAACTAAATGTATTAGAATAGGGATAAGGGCATGAACTAATCACTGGGCTACAGTTGTAATATTATAGTTCAGTATTTACTTATATACTCAGAAGTGCATACAACACCACCACCACCATGCTTAAAAACACATATTGTTAGTTGTAATATGATATTTCAGTATAATAATAATAATAATAAACTTTATTTGTTTAGCACCTTTCATGACATGAAATGCAGCTCAAAGTGCTTTACAGAGCAAGAATACAATCACAGTTACAACTAATTTAACAATAAAGCAAAAACAAAAGCAAAAGCATAAAAAACATTAAAATAATAGCAAAAAGGCAGTGAATCAGGCAATACAGTGAGGACATGAATAACAACCCAGAGATTTAAAAATCAACCAAAAAAATCATCTAAAAGCAAGAGTGAATAAGTAGGTCTTGAGCTGTGCTTTAAAGCTATCGACAGAGGCTGCCTGTCTTGGGTGTAATGGGAGTTTTATAGTCAGGTACTTTAGGCTACCTGTTAGATTCCATTGGTACTTCAAATGTAATTAGGCGTATTAAATCTCAATCTAAAGTTTTCTCATGATAGTGCTGAAACCATAACAGGTTTACCAGCTTACTGCTTAACGACATAAGAGGTTGAGGTTGGTTGTTGCATATTGATGACTGTGACGTTGGGGTTGTTCTTGCGGTATTTGATCTCGTGGGCCATCTGACAGTAGGCGCAGCACACGCAGCAGCAGGACGCCATGATGTCTTTGCAGAGAGTACCCTGTATGGGAAGCACATAGGGTCAATTCCACTCTATAAAACATAAAACACACATGAGTTGCTAAACTATCAGGCTTTCAACAAACAATTTCATGTTTAACAACACTCAATGAAGCGTACTGTATCTTCTTCAAATAATTTCAGATTTCAATGTATGACACATCATTTGATCTCTCTCTCGCTCTCTCTCTCTCTCCCCCCCCCCCCCCCCCCCCCACAGGTTGATGAGCAGGTTGCTGCCTTGCATGGTTTCCGCCGCCATCAGGTATGTGTGTGAGAATGGGTGAATGTAATGCACAATCATTGTAAAGGGCCTTGGATAAAGGCTGCTATATAAATGCACCATATTATAGTGTATCACCACCAGACCTTGATTTTGTATTTGTGTCGAATGGCAACCCGAAGTGACAGTACAGCCGGAGCCACACACATAGGAATCCCACACATGGCTGCAAACGCACCCGGGGTGCACATGTCCAGTAAGGGGAGACACTTAGCGTGTCCCATTTCTTCTGAGGTTTTGCAGGCAGCACAAGGACAGCAAAAGAATCCCAGACAACCTGAAAAACACACAAACATCTCTTCACTGGTGGAAAAAGTACTCACATTTTTTACTTAAGTAAAAGTATCAATACTGCAATGTAGAAATACTCTGTTACAAGTAAAAGTCCGGAATTCAAAATGTACTTGAGTATAAGTTCGAAAGTATGGGTATCAAAATGGACTTAAAGTACCAAAAGTAGAAAGTAATTACGCAAATGTCCCATTTCACAAGTTTTCAAATGTTTAAAATGTATAACAATTTCACAATGTGTCGCATCGTGAGCTTGCAGATCGGCTATTTTCAAATAGCCGAAATGAATATAGGGCTGAAGTGGTTAATGCATGTTTTGTAATATTAATCAAAATCTACAAAGTAACTAGTAACTAAAGTTTTCAAATAATTGTAGTGGAGTAAAAGTACAATATTTGCCTCTGAGATGTAGAGGAGTAGATGTAAAAGAACTGCAAATTGGAAATACTCCAGTAAAGTAAAAAATATCTACTTGAGTAAATGTACTTGGTTACTTTACACCACTGCATCGCTTACATTCAGCAAACATGCTGATATATGTGTCTATGTCTTAATTTGACACAACTTGTTGAAGCTGCAATCTGAAACTTATTTTAATGAATACAAAATTATTTTAAACAATCTGTATGGTAGGGTATGTTAATGCATATATAACTAGTACATCTGCAGTGGTTGGAGTCTCCCTACTCTTCCATTCCTAAATGTGGAAGAACCTGGTGTCGGAGAGGACATCTAGTGGTTGGCAACTAGTATTACATGCTAATAAGGAGAAAGCCTCTTGGCTTTGCTGTAGAAATGTACTGTGTTCTCTCATGAAAGTTTGAATCTCGGTTAGAACATAGAAGTTGTGGTTTGCAGCTTTAAAATACAATAAACAACTATTACTGCTAATGAATACGTTTTCTGATATCGATACTGACAAGTATTGCAGTCAGCACAGCAGCCCAAGAGATCAGCGGTCCAGTCTGTTTCTCTGCCTTCCATTGCAAACAGTCAACCTGCAGATACAAAAGACAGAATACAGCAATGAAACACAGTAAAATGTCTCAAGTCTAATTTAAACAATCTTCAAATGCTCCAGAGTAAAATGTGTAAATCCGGCTCACAAACGTTCTATACAGTAAGCAATCATTTGTTTGACAATTACCATTAATATATAATGGTGGAAAGTGACACTGTACTTAAGATTCTTTACTACATTTTCAGTACTTTTACTTCTACTCCACCACATCTCAGAGGCAAATATTGTACTTTTTACTCCACTACAATTATTTGAAAACTTTAGTTACTTTTGTTATGTGCTAGCACATATTAACACCTCCGTCTACAGTCTTTCTATATGCTGATGAGTTCACTGATGCGTATTTGTCCTGTTTAGTGTCGATCCTGCCTTGCTGGCTCTGCTGCCCTTATTTATTATACCTCTACCCCTCTGGTATATTTATTGATCTTGTCGCTTGCAAGAACCCATTGCACATGTTTTTTCTTGATATAAAATAAACTTCATTGCAATTGAGACCTGATTTATGTCCGGTTATTATGTTATGGCCATTGGTGTTCGAGCCAGGGTTAGTGGCCGTAACACTTTGTAGAATTGTATTATTACAAAACATGCATTAACCACTTTATCCCTACAGTATATAGCTAATTTTAATAGATGTGTATACAACACTTGTGAAATACGATATTTTGCATAATGACTACTTTTCTTTTGGTACTTTAAGTACATGTTGATGCCAATACTTTTGTCCTTTTACTCAAGTACATTTTTAATTCCGGACTTTTACTTGTAATCGAATATTTCTATATTGCAGAATCGATACTTTTACTTAAGTAAAAAAATTGGAGTACTTTTTTCCTCCACTGTTCTACGCTCTGTTATTTACACAACATGTTTGAATATCCATTTCTGCTAAGCTGCGCAAGCTAGAAAGGTTTCAGCTTATTTGGTGAGGACTTTATATGTGACTGCAGACACAACATTGGAGGTTGGGGAAGTCGGGACATCCATATTATTTTCTGCAAGCTTCCGAATTACTGACCGTTAGTTAGGCGGAAGCATTTGAAAAGCCACCAGGCTATCTATCAGGCTAGCTTTTGAAAAACGTTTGAATTAGTTTTTAACTTATGAAAACAAAATTGGGGATTTTTGGTGAGTCTTTTTAAATGTTTTAATAAAACCACAACAACAAATGGGTATTTACTCGTGATCCATATACCCACTGTTTGGGAAACATTGCTTTAGAGCAGGATTGGGCATAGAGAGGGCCACTATATTTCCACACTCACTCCAGAGGGCCACATTGCATATACTGTCGTCCATTCTATGTCACACAAAAGTAGCAAAAAAATAGCATCTACAAGCTCAAAACGCGTTGCAGTGCGACATGTTTTGAGCTTGTAGATCTGCTATTTTTGCTACTTTTGAATTGGAATTGTTTTTTGTGCTTTTTTTAAAAATTGGAATCCTGAAAAGTATTGGAATCCTGAAAAGTATCATTTTTATTAAATTTCAAATGCATTTAGTTATACTCATGTTAACTTAAATACAAATACATTGGACATAAAATAGACAATAGAATTGTACTACTAGTCATTAAGCTACTGATATAGACTGAAGTAATTAAAGCGGGTCAAGTTTGAATGTTTGGAATTGTAACAGCTGACATCAATAATATATCAGTATTCCAATATTAACCGCATTAAGTGAAGGTGGGGGCCGCATGTGGCCCCCTGGCCGCCAGTTGCCCATGTATGCTTTTTAGAGAATAGTTGAGAAAACCCCAATCTCTCTACAATCAATACATGTGGCATAATCTTGCAAACGTCTGATAGCAGATTTCTGCACTACAATTTGAATCATTCTAAAAAAGGTATATCCCACTGTCTAATCTAATACTGTATCTATCTTTTAGAATATGCCATTTTATTTTCAGTTTACGTGGCCATGCATGCTTATAATGATTCCTCAAAGAGTGCTAAAGTTTTATTCAGACACCAAGACACATATCTCTTCAACTATCATTCAAAAGTATTCAATTTCTGATAGGGAGGGTCAGGGACGGTGGGAGGGTGTTCCAATGTTCCGGGGCGGCCGAGCAGAAAGCCTGGTCGGCCCGGAACAATGGAACACCCTCCCTGTCCACCTGAGAGCACCACAGTCGGTCGAATCCTTTAAGAGAGGAGTAAAGACCTACCTTTAACAAAGCTTTTTTTTTTAGCTACACTGGTTTTACCTCTAGGCTTTATGCCCCCATGTCTTAATTGATTTGTTTAATTTTCTCAGATGTTTTTAACGGTGTGATGTTTCTTTTCATGCAACTGCCTAATTGTAGCACTTTGTTGTTTTAACAAATTTAGTGCATTATAAATAAAATCCATTATTATTGTTATTATTATTATAATTTATAACTTGTCAAATTCATGAAATTAAGAATAAAGCATAGGATAAAACTTAATTGGAAGTCATGCCAAGGAAATCCAGTGTTTCTTAAAAAGGGATGAATACATTCTAATTTAGAGTGGCTAAAGTAAAAGAGCTTTTTTTACCCTTCTGTTTTACTAAAGCAAAAATGAACTAAAGTTAAACACATGTCTGATTCATGAATTAACCCTTAAGACCGGGAACGCATGTCATTTTTAGATTTCTTTGGCTGTTCAAAAATAGCAGATCTACAAGCTCATAGTTTGGCACAGAGTGCTGCGCTATGATACGATATGATAATACTTTATTGTCAGTTTGCACTGAAATTTGTCTTGCGACCCAGAAACAGCCATGTATGCAACATATAACAGTACACACATTTGACATGACACAAGAAAACAACAAAATACAAATACATACATAAAGACATGCAAAGACAAGAGCAATGTCCACCACTCAGCCTACCCCTGGCTTATAACTCCTGATTGAGCCTCAATGTCGTCTGATGGACAAAGGACCTCTTCAGTTTGACCTTATTGTATGTAGGAACACTGTATCTCCTTCCTGAAGGCAGCAACCTATATTCTCCATACAAAGCATGGCTAGTGTTTGAAGTGATATTCCTTGCCAACCTTATCATACTGTTATCATACGTAGATGTATAGAGCCTCTGAAGTGGTTGTCCAACAATTTTTGAACAAATGTTCACTTGTTGCAGCAGTTGTGACTTTAAAGCTACAGACAGACATCCATACCAGGTGGTACTACAGTACTGCAGGACACTCATAATAACAGAAGTGAAAAACAAAAGAAGAATCTGTCTACTAGCACCAAAAGATCTCAGACGGCGAAGCTTGTAGATCTGCTATTTTTGAAAAATCTTGACAATTTGTGCAAATATTTTTCAATATATATATAATTTAAAGTGACACTTTTTTACTCCAATATTTGCTTCTGGGCGGGGGGTCCCTGGAACAAGAAATTTTGAGATGGGGGTCCGTGGCCAAATACGTCATATTGGAGGTCACTGATATAGCAACATACTGTTAGGATTTAGAAAACATTTTTAGATATGTATTTGGCCGCGGACCGGACCCCCATCCCAAAATATTTTGTTCTAGAGACCCCCCAGAAGCAAAGATTTGAGTTACAAATGTTCGCTTTAAATATATATATATATATATTCAAAGATTTGCACACATTTTCAAGATTTTTCAAAAGATAGCAGATATACAAGCTCGTATCTGCTATATTATTTTTTTGCCAAAGCAATCTAAAAATGACACAGATTCTTTCCCGGTCTTAATGGGTTAAATAAAAAATGACCTGCTAAAACATTTGTAAAAAACAAAGATGTTGATTACCTCGCAGCAGCAGAAGGGAGAAAATGAAGTGAGTTGAGATTCTCAGGTACGTTGCGTTATAAGTAGGTCTACCTGTACTTATAGTACCGGTAGCTACTAACCCTATCCCATGGCACAAATATGCTGCCAAACCTGAAGGTAATTATGGCAGCATACCTCAAAAGGATCATTATTGGACCATTGTAATTGTGTGTGGAAGGATGAGGGCTGGAGGCTGCCTTTTGTTTATCTGTTTGTATTATGTAAAATAAGACCAGGAGACCTGGTTCTGCCAGACCCAGAATGAAGTCCTAGTATGTAACACACCTACAAACCACTTTATAAGTGAAAAGCATGAATCATTTTAGGCATTTGGTGTGGAGTTTTTATAAGCCAGACTTCACATGACGTGTCAGCCTGTGTATGCCCATGTATGGACGAAAGGGGGGCAGACTTTTATGGCTGGGGCCTAAGGGCAAAGGGGGCATGCCCATGTATGGAGAAAACGGGTACAAAACATGCTTGTTGTTTTTTGTGAAGAGAAAAATGACAATATTCATTCATATATTGTTTGTTTGTTTGTTTGCAGTGGTGGAAAAAGTACTCAAATGTTTTACTTGAGTAAGACAATACAATTTTAATACTAGTCATTAAGCTACTAATATAGACTGAAGTAATTAAAGCGGGTCATGTTTGGAATTGTAACAGCTGAAATCAATAGTGTATCAGTATTCCGATATTAACCTGTGGGCCTCATTAAGTGAAGGTGGTGGCTCCATGTGGGCCCCGGGCCGCCAGTTGCCCATGTATGTTGACACTGAGAAAACTCTGACCCATGGTTTGATTCAGATCCTTCTGAAATTTGAAAAAAACAAGTAAAAGTACTTGTTTTTAAATAGCTGCATTTTACTTGACCAAATAATTAATTGAATTAATAATCTAAATCTAGAAAGTATCGTGCAACTAAAGTTTTATTTATTTATATATATAATTAATGTTATAATCATATTTAACTCTGGGATGCAGGGGAGTAGAATTTGAAGTATATATACTGTACATATAAAAAAGAACAGTACTTGAGTAAATGTCCTTAGTTACTTTCCACCACGAGTAAACTTGAAATCTATGAGTATGTCTGTCAGCACTTCCTGAAAAAAAAAAAAAAAAAAACGTGGCCATTTTCAGTGGTGGAAAAAATACTCTGCTTCCAATTTTTACTTGAGTAAAAGTATCAATACCGCAATGTAGAAATACTCTGTTAGGGCGCGATCCCACCAAAACATGGTTGGCCGCTGTTAAACTCAGGTTTTGCATGGCCGACAGTTTTTTGGAGCCAGCGCATTCTAAAAATACGCACCTGTCACTCACTTTCAGGAGTCAGGACCCTCCCATGCAAGCATCGTGTTGCTTCCTGAGTCTTGGGACGGTCCGCCTTCGACTCACCCGATTGGACAGAGGGGGAAAAGCAGCATAGAGCGCATAAACGCAAGATGTGCGCGACAAGCGGAAAGATGCGCAAGACCATGAATCCACGCGTTCTCATTGAAAAAGCATTGGCAGATTCCGCCCCATAGGTAAAACAAAATTGTGGTGGGACCGCACCCTTACAAGTAAAAGGCCTGTGTTCAAAATGTTGCTTGAGTAAAAGTACAAAAGTATTGGCATCAAAACAAAAGTACCAAAAGTAAAAGTACTAAAATGTTTGAAAATATCCGATCTACAAGCTCACAACGCGTCGCGATGCGACGTGTTGTGAGCTTGTAGATCGGATATTTTCAAATAGCCTAGGTTTAAAATAGGGCTAAAGTGGTTAATGTATGTTTAATAATATAATAATTTATATCTGCAGTAGTAAGTAACTAGTAACTAAAGTTTTCAAATGGAGTAAAGTAGTGGAGTAAAAGTACAATATTTGCCTCTGAGATGTAGTGGAGTAGAAGTAATAGTATAGACAATTGGCAATACAAAATTGTACTTAAGTACAGTACTTGAGTAAATGTACTTAGTTACTTTACACCACTGGTCATTTTAAAGGGGGTTAGTGATTACCGAGCCATCTCAGAACTTTTGGGCGGCAATAATATCTTGGGCATAAAGAAGAGTCATACAGTGTGACAGAGAACTCCAGCCAGAGCTAGACAGAGCTACAGCTAGTGGTGGAAAAAGTACTCGCATTGTCTACTTAAGTAAAAGTATCAATACTGCAAAGTAGAAACACTCTCTTACAAAAAGTCCGGTAATCAAAATCTACTTGAGTAGAAGTACAAAAGTAGTGGCATCAAAATATACTTAAAGTACAAAAGTTAAAGTACTCATTATGCGGAATGTCCCATTTCACAAGTTTTCAAATGAATAAAATGTATTCAAATCTTTTGAAAATAGCAGATCTACAAGGTACGAGCTTGTAGATCGTCTATTTTCAAATGGTTGAAATATATAGTCAGTTATTTTCCTCCTGAGCTTTGTACTCCTGAATCAGTGCACACCTGTAACAGTATGCAGGCAACATTCACTAATAATAAACGCAATAAGAGCCAAAAATAAAAACAACAGTAAAGGTTTCTAACTCTAGTGTGTGTGTGTGTGTGTGTGTGTGTGTGTGTGTGTGTGTGTGTTGACTTTGAAAAGAGGGAGCAGAGGGAAAGTATTCGTCAATTAATTTGTGATCTTTGCGGTATTGAAAATAATAGCTTAGAGAAAGCGCTTAAACGGCAACTGTTAAGAATTTTCTTTTCCTTTTAGCCTATACTGGCATGTCCAAATTGGGATATCAGGGTTAAAGTGGTTAGCTATACTTTAGAAAACCTGGAGACTGGGAAGTTATCCATTGTATACTGGTACTGGCAGGTGGCAGTCCTGAGACGAGCATTAAATGTGGCATGGTCCAAGTATATTTCATGTTTGGGATTTCAATAATTGGGTCTTATCATTACAGACAGTGCTTCCATCTTACATTGCCTGAGCAAAAGGACCACTTAGCTGCAAAGGTGAGTGCGTATTATACTTGATATGGTTATTACAGTATATGACAGATGGCTTCTACCAGCTCAGCTAGTTTTTTTTGTCAAGGTAGCTTCAATGGTTGTGGATTCCATTAAGGTACTGTAATCTATGTTTATGAGAAAGCCTAGCCTTAAAAAAATGAGAGTCAAAACATATAATTATGTACATGATTAATGAAGGACGTGGCAGGATAACCAGGATTTAAAGGAATGCAGTGTCACAATAGTTTGATTTGTTGTTTTTGCTCTTTTCCTGCACCATGTTTCACTGTTGTCACTCACAGTCACCGTTGACATTAATTAATGTGTTTATCAAATGTGTACATTCTACTTATATTCAACCATGTAGAACATAGTCTAAATGAATTCTCTCTCACTAAAGTATTAATTTAGATTTGACTGCAGCCATCAATCCAACATCTGACTTCCCCCATGGATTTCTACTCCTCTTTCTCTCTGTGTCAGCATATAATCTGTCCTAACTGATACATGATTATTTTGGCCGGTCGCGGCCTGAAAAGGTGGAGAACCACTGCCTTAGAGCAGTCTTAACAAGGTGATTGACATCAGCTGTCAGATAAAGTGTTTATAGTTTATAGTGACAATGCATTTCTTAAAATGCTGCCATGCATGCCTTTAATTCATTAATCACTCATCATGTACTCGGCTTTGACATCATTGTGGAATTGAAATCACAAAGCTACTTTGCCAAAAAAAAAAAACACACCCAGTGTGAAGTGAGAGGTGCCTTTGACCTTGATTCAAGGGCGCCGATACTGTAGGTGCCTCGGGGCTAAAGCACCCAGGAGAAATGACGAGCACCCATCACAAACTCGTCAAAAAAAAAGAAAAAGAAAAAAACTCCGACGTATACACTTCATGGAGTAAATGTTGTACCAAATTAACCGAATTAACCGCATTAAAGTAACAAAAAAACTAAAAAGGTAACAAACCCGGAAAAAATGTCCGCTCCTGGGCGCACCCAGTAGCGCGGACATAAATCGGCGCCCCTGAGTGCCGCACTACGAGCTTGTAGATCTTATTTGTAGAATTATTTTTGAAAAATCTTGAAAATATGTGCAAATCTATGTATAATATATATTTAAAGCACACTATTGTAAGTCAAACCTTTGCTTTTGGGGGGCCCCTGGAACAACATATTTTGAGATGGGGGTCCGCGGCCAAATACATATCATTTGGTAAAAATAAAAAAATAAAAAACGTTTGTAGAATCCCCAGAAACAAGAAAATGTTTTTAAATGAAATTGTCATGATAAAAAAAAAGAATAGCAGATCTACAAGCTTGTATGCCTGTAGATCTGCAATTTTGTAATAGCCAAATATAGAATTATGGTTATAGCTCAAATATAAAATGACAGATGTGTTCCCAGATTGAATGGGTTAAAGTGGTATCGGGTTTGTTTAAAATATAAACAAACCCGATACGCCCATAATAAAGGACCACGTCCACGTGAATATAACTCAGAAATAAACAAACTCGATATGCCCATATATAGGCATGCCACTATGACATAATCATAAAAAAATAATTGAAAACGAGTGGTACATTGAAGGTTAGATGGATATCAATGCATAATAACTAAGTTAGCTATGATGTGATAAACCTATTAATTATTGGACACATTGTTTTTTGGGCTGATTTAAATCACATGTCAAATTTGATCCCCTAACACAAAAGATGTGCGCAGCATTCTAACAATACAAGGGTTAAAGGAATGTAAGAATGACATGAATGAATCAAAATCTGAAGCAATTATGTTATGATATACTTGGGCCATGCAACTAGATAATAAAGTCTGGTTTCACCTGTCCAGGGAGCGCTTTAGATATAGTCATTGTTATAACTCCTTCTTGTCAATTATGGCAAGTTATTGAGCAAATCCCCTCAATACTGCCATCTGAGTGGATTTGCTCAGATGGCAGTATTGAAACTGTCCGAATTAATGTTTACTTAGGCTGCTATTTCTATATTGCAATCTTTGATGGAGACCTTTACAACTCTAGACAAACATAATACTGTATAATGTTGAGATTTATATGGCAAAAAACAAAAACAAACAAGGGATTTTTTTGTGATAAAGAGGGCCTCAATTTGCCTAACATTAAAACAATCGTAACAAAAAAGAAATACTGGCACCTTCTCAGGTAAGATTTTATTTGCGTACATACCGATCAGTGCCTAGATTTTTGTTGACACAGGTAGACACGGGTACTGTGCCAACACATTCAAACCTATCCTCTCCTCACCGGTCCTCTAATGTGAACAATGTCATAATGTGACTGTCATGTTATATTATATGATGTTAGCAGACACAATACATTTGTCTGCCAACATGCTGTTTGATGCCAGCTTTCACAGATGAGTATAATAGGTTTATAACTAGAACTTGAACTTTCTAAGGACTTGCCAGCAATGTTCCAGCACTTTATCACCAACATATTTAGAACACCTGTTTACTGAATGGAAAACGCAAGCTACTTTGCCAAAAACAAAAACTAGTTTAGTTGGTACAACTTGATCTCCTCCTGTCGTGTGTGTGTGTGTGTGTGTGTGTGTGTGTGTGTGTGTGTGTGTGTGTGTGTGTGTGTGTGTGTGTGTGTGTGTGTGTGTGTGTGTGTGTGTGTGTGTGTGTGTGTGTGTGTGTGTGTGTGTGTGTGTGTGTGTGTGTGTGTGTGTGTGTGTGTGTGTGTGTGTGCGCGCGCGCGCGCAATTCTGCCTACTGTATAGGTCTACCCACAAATGGGTGGTAGACTAATCAACAAATCATCAATATCAGGTGCAATACAAAAATATATCTTTACAGAAAACAGCATGGGGGGGGGGGGGGGGGGGTTTCTGGTGGCACACTAGAACACTTGTCTAGGTCCCGTTGAAAATTGCTGACAGGTGCTCTTTTATAGTGGTTTTGAAAGAAGACAGGAAGTCACACATTTTGATGGCTGGTTGTAGAGTGGTCCACATTTTGGTGGCATAATATGCATTCATCCCCATGTTTGTGCCGAATTTGGAAGGAACGAGATCAGTGGAGCTCCCTCTGGTGTTGTGACCGTGCGCATTACTCACTCAAGTGAAGTAGTCTGACATGTACATGGGCACTGGTCCCTTGAGTATCTTGAAGACCAGGCCCATTACTGGGACAACCAGGGCCTCTGGCTTCCCAGGCAGGCTCGCTAGCCACTCAGCTATGGCCGCCCCCACTGACGCACTACTGCTGTATGACCCCCTTGCTGTCAGGTAAACCTCCTATCTCCATAAACATTATTTCAACTTATTGTCAAGTAAATTAATGCCCTACATGCCCTAATCATCAAACAAGAGTGTCACACAAAAGCTTGTAGATCGGCTATTCTCACTATTATAAAAATGTTCAAAATAACGGTTTTCGACGTACAAAGTTTCCACGCGACAGCAACTACTATGTTACGCAGCTCTCACTTGGTCTCATTAGTGAACAGAGTGCAGGATTTGGATTTTAAGCCTAGTAGGACTACCTGCGGGTTCTTATTTAAATCATTGTGTGCAGTGCTGTTGTTGGAGGGTTTTTTGATATAGGCTATTTAGGAGGGCAACATGATTGATTTATTTTGTCCTTGGTCCCCAAGGTGACCCTGGAAGAACCCTGAAAGAGACCCCGGACTGATGGACTGACCGTTCAGAGAGACTTTATTGGGCCGCGCTTTTGGATTGTGATGTTTTTTTATATTTTACAATACCAACCGTGTTTGTGATTTTTTTATAAACTTGTTAAATTGGACCCTTGGTTTCTGTGGTTACTTCCCTCTGCTCAAACCCTGCTTGTGTAGAACCTTTTTAGCCTTTTTTGGAGTGCATGGGTTCCATTAACCACCAGATGGCATTGCTGGCTGCCTGGCTGTTAATCTTGTACATATTGGTATTCCAACCTCATCATAGGAACACTATCAAATTGAAGCTGATAAAAGGGCATTCCCTCCGGATTAGCAGCCCACCTGAATGTTCATTTTCTGTTTAAATGGCTGAAAAGACGAATAGACCGGCATTACTGAACGAACACTCTGCAGCAATAGTTATTTAACACTTTAACAACAATATTTGTTACATAACATCTACAATGTTATAATCTAAGCATTGGTTCTCAAAGTGGGGGGGTCCCAAGAAAAGGAGTTAACATAGGAGGAGTTAATATAGCATCAGGATTTATCCATTTATATGTTGTATATTTAAAAAATAGCACAACTTATCAACTTACTGCTCTGCTTCTGGGTCTACACATCACAATGTCTAAATCAGGGGTCTTCAACAGGGGGTCCGGGACCCCAAGGGGGTCCTCAGAGTTACTACAGGGGAGCCGCCAAATATTTGTGTGATTTTTTTTTTTGTGTATTTTATTAACGACTTGAACCCTAGCGTCCCTATTCTGCATGGAACATTCGCCAAAAATAGCAGATCTACAAGCTCACGCATGGGCACAGGGTGATGCGTTGTGAGCTTGTAGATCGGCTATGTCCGTCAAAGAGGTTTGGTGTAGAGGGGAAAAAAAGAGCAGACCAAGTACAGAGCCAAAGATCAAGTTTACTAAGTATTGAGGGTTTAAGTGTTTAAATGTCTGAAAGTATTACACATGAACATGAATTCAACATTTTGATAGAAAATATAAACATTAATTTACACAACACTGATGATAGTGCTGTAAAACAAGTCTATGAAGCTATCTATGAAAAGGTTTAATCTGCAACAAAATTGTTTACAATAGTGGTGGGGAGTATACTTGTGTTACATTAACCACTCAATCAAATCAAAAAAGGAACACACCAAGTACAAAGGTCAAGTTTACTAAGTATTGAGTACCTTGATGAATTGAATACACAGAACCACGATGGAAACAAGCCCCCCCCCCCCCCCCCCCCCCCGACCTCCAAATATTTTCCCTTGACCCCCCCTGAGTGACTGCAGGAAAATGCATGCCCCCCCCCCCCCCAACCACCATAAACCATTATGTTTTATATTGACACCAACAGTAGGTAGGAGGATATAAAAAAAAATGCTGATCGTTTATTAGAGGCAAATTAGCGTACGTCGGGGGTCCATTTGGTTCCATTATGCAAAAACACCCCTTACGAGAGAGAGATTGAGCAACTATTTTCCAGAAATACTTCAAGTATAATTAATCAGTACTGATAAACGTGCCCCGTTTCTCTGATCGGTACCTCACACTGGGCTTGGTGACGTGTAGCTAATAAAACCCGCCAGATATGTTAAAAACAAGCCATACTTTTACGTGCCCGCCCAATGCCATTTTTTCCAGCCCACTGAGTTTTAAAATCGCCCAATCTGTGGCCGATTTTAAAATACAAAATTCAACAAATGAAAGTTGCATGCCCCCCCCTAAAGCCAAAATAAAAAAATATGCCCCCCCTTGTGCTCAAAAAAATGTGATGACCAGCCCCCCCTCCCTTTTCAGCTATACCGACCCTTGATAAATAACGCACAGTCCATAATGTATCCAACATATTATTAGCAAAGTAAATGTACAAAACTGAGGATTTAACCAATATAGACCCAGTTAAGCAAAAGTGCTACATATTTTAGTAGTTAAAAATAATGATTAATGAGCCAGTATGAGCCAGTATAACCGTTAAAAAGCCTG
Organism: Gymnoscopelus microlampas; assembly: GCF_963454915.1. Taxonomy (NCBI): domain Eukaryota; kingdom Metazoa; phylum Chordata; class Actinopteri; order Myctophiformes; family Myctophidae; genus Gymnoscopelus; species Gymnoscopelus microlampas. The sequence goes on along the minus strand of NC_139943.1, from coordinate 53,526,005 downwards.
TCAGCAGAACCTACTGTAGCAAATTGACACTTTGAAGCGTAACTTGCATGATGGCCTGTATCATAAACCACACTTCACACCCATATAACTGTGTCTACTTACTTCTGCTGACAACTTACTTTGTTACTTTAGGGGCTTTTGTACTTTTGAGTTGAGCGTGGCAGTTTACTTGTTTTTGCTTAAAACCACACTTATCAGGAGGACAAAACTAAATGAACTACAGTAGCCTCTGTAGCCAGAGCGCATACTGTACATATCATACATCATACTTTATCATATCATGTTTTTAACGGCACAAGGCCAAACTGAGTGTCCTCCATTCATTTCCTGCCCTGTCTCACACTAACCAAAAATGGTTAATTGGCTTGTAATCATAAGGGAAATCTGTTGTTGCTATAGATACTGTAGCACCAATGAAATAGTGCTAATGATATAACTATTAGAGGTGCTGAAGAACCAATATGTTTGTGTGTGAATGGATAAAAAAAGTGTCTGGTATCAGTACAGTATGGGTATGTGCTGTCTCGTGCCACATGTGCACGAGACAGCACATACATTTCAAAAATAACCTTATGAAATTAATTTGAATTGAAATTATTCTTCCTTCTTTCTAATTAATTGCATTTGTCACAAGTGAAACAAGTGAGGTTTAATACTGTCTTTGAGACTACTGTTTTTTTTAAACTGGCAGAACATAGTGTAAAAGTAAAACATTGCCTATCGGGGTTCCTCCGTGTCACTGCAGGGGGGCCACTATTTTTTTTTATATCTGATATTTACATTTTTTTCTGAAAATGCACATGATAATGTATTAGTAAAGTAAATGTACAAAACAAAGGATTTAACAAAGACCCAGTTAAGCAAAAGTGCTACATATTTTAATAGTTAAAAATAATGATTAATAGATGAGCCAGTATAACTGGTAAAAAGCAGAACCTACTGTAGCAAATTGACACTTTGAAGCGTAACTTGCATGATGGCCTGTATTATAAACCACATTTCACACCCATATAACTGTCTATTTACTTCTGCTGACAACTTACTTTGTTACTTTAGCGGCTTTTGTACTTTTGAGTTGAACGCAGCAGTTTTCTTGCTTTTGTTAAAACACTTATCAGGAGGAGAAAACTAAATGACCTAAACTACAGAGCAGTAGTTCAGCCAGACACACTTTTAAATTAGAGAAATTCTTTAGGCATAAAAAGGACAATTTATCCTATGAAAGTAAACAAGTAGGTCCTCAATGGATGTACTGCTGTAGTGGTTCACAAACTAGGGGCGTACCGAGCCCCTCAGCCCTATGTTCCCCCTTCCCAAATTAGACCCTATGTTCCCTCAGATGAGAACAAATGAGCTGATGTTTTTGCTCCTGTTTGTTTGTTTGTTCATGAATTTTTCTGTCTGTCTGTCTGTGTATCTCAAAAAGTTATAAACAGATTTGTACCGATCATTTACGACCCGACGTGGAATCGTTGCCACCCATACCATGAGATGTTGATGTTTACGTTGTTTCAGCTAAGCTATGTGTGCCAATAACACCAACCTGGATTCGAACATTGCACGTATCAGTCTGCAGTGTAGATAATATCCGCTCATAAAACAGTCCCTTATAAGTTTGCAGTCTGTAGCTTCTGTCTGTCCTGGCGTTCTCTGGCGGCGTGGGTGTAAAAGCCAGTAACCATAACAACAGATCCCATAGCCCGAACTCTGAATCTCCGGTGTTTACACAAAGACTTTAATAAAGAGTTTAGATTTTGGGAATGTGAAAAACGGGCCAAGTCACTGTCTGCATATGCTAATGGTCAATGCCTGTGTGCAAGTTCAGATCAATTGCTGAACCCACTAAGGAGAAACATGCAGAACAGACTGACTGACTGACTGACTGAGGTTTCTTTAATATATAATAGGATAGGATTTGTCAAAGGAGGGCATGGCAATGACATGTCATGTCACAAAAAGTAAAACATTTTGAAAACAGAAGTTAAACAATAGAGACCCAGTCTAGTAAGTTTAAGTGTAGAATATGAATGTTAATGATTTATTGATAAGCCCTAAGCATTTTTACAGTTTAACCCATTAAAAAGCCTGTCAGCAGAACCTACTGCAAGTCAACACTTTTGAGTGTGACTTGAATAATGTCTTATGTTGTAAACCACACTTCACACCCACATGTCTGATAAATGTGTCAATTCCCTTCTGCTGCTGTTTGTTATCAAAAGTGTTGCATAGCGAGTGCTGATGGTGCCATGTCATTCAGACAGCCCATCATTTCGATGTCCTGTAACCACTGGCGTAGCATGGACTCTAATGTTGACTGGGCAGGATCTGTATCCCCCCCCCCCTGAGTTGCGGGACACATACGCACGCAAAGTGCTGCGATTTCTTTTTTTAAGTAGCCTAATTAATTAACTGAACGGCCATAAAGCAACATTACCAACACACTCTACTATCCTTCAGTGGTGGAAAACTTACTGAAATGTTTTACTTAAGTAAAAAGTATCATTACTGCAATGTAGAAATAGCCTACTCTACTCCAGCATATGACAATAGCTTATGCCTCCTACAGACTACGGTACTTAACAGGTTACACTTGGACCATTTTTATGCAGGAGACGGCAGCTTTAGCTTTGTAAAAGGTGCGAATGGGGCAGCCAATGTATCACTGCGGTAATGTATCTATTGTTGTTGGAGCAGAATTATCTTTTCTGGGGAATCTTGCCGTGCAGTTTGAGCAGCTAGACAGGGCAGGCCGGGTCTTTACTGACCGGGCCATGGCCTCAGTGGCCTCCATGACGCTACGCTTCTGCCTGTAACCAGGTTACACTGCATGCTACACAGGTTGCAGTGTAACTTACACTGCATGCAGGTTACATGTTACACTGCATGTCACACAGGCTACATGTACTGTACATAGGTTAAGACTTTGACGGGGGCCATTTTCGAATTGCAGCCTCCTGAAGGTGTATCTTTAGGGCATTTTTGAAAGTGAGTAGGGTTTTACACTCCTTTACTCCTTTAGGTAGGGCATTCCACATTTTTGTTGAATAGCATGAGAATGAGCTCATTCCCTTTGTTGAGACAAATCTGGGTTGAGCATGATCCGTGGAGCTGCCTCTGGTGTTATGATCGTGGACTTCATTTAAGTTTTAGAAGTAATTTGACAAATACAGGGGATCCCAATGTTTTGTCGAATCTTGTAGACCAGGCCCACAGCAAGTTGCTGTACTCTGTCCTCAACCCTGAGCCATCCAACCCTAGCAAAGTGAGCCGGGGTTAGATGGGCTTTGTGGTTGAGGCCAAGAAGTAGCCTTACTAGTAAATCGGCGTCTCTCATTCATAACGCCAGCGCTCGAACACCCGCAGCAGCAACGTTACGTTCCTTTCCCGCTGGGCTCGATAGTTCTTGATGGTAGGCTGCAGCTTACTTATTAGTTTAATCTATAACTTTGTGATTTAAACTGTAATACTGGCACCTAGGATCTCCTCTCTTCCCACCCGTTCACACTAGTACACAGGTTGTTTGTTCCCCCCTCCCCCCAGTACCACACCCTCTTTTTGTAAAGTCGGGTGGCACCAATGATTCACTCACCCCTGTAAGTCAGACCCATTACCCTCACGTGAATAGGAAATGTCCATATTTCTCATAGTTTCCAACATGTTACATATCAATCAGATACGATAAGTGCATAAGTAAATCAGATGTTACATATCAGATCAAGCAGATGTTACATATCATTCAGATACAATAACCTGCACAGGACAAGCGGTTAAATATAATAATATAATGCACATTTGTCACAATGTTACATGTTACACTGCATGTCACACAGGTTACAGGCACATCCATGTTTTTTGCGTATCTTGTAGACCAGGCCCATTGCAAGTTGCTTTACTCTGTCCTGTAACCTGAGCCATCCCACCCTAGCATAATGAGTAGGGGTTAAGTGAGTTCTAGGTGTGAGGCTAAGTAGTAACCTGACCAGTTTGTTTAGAGAGGTCTGCAGCTTTGTTTTTAATGCCTTTGTGGTACCATGAGGTGCATGCATAGTCAAAATGAGAATTGGATGCCATTGGATAACATTGAAAGCTGTGATTGATTGAATACTTTATTAGAAGTTTCCAGAAAAAAAGCACATGAAAGTACAGTTCAATACAAGGTCAGCTAATAGGAATAAAAATGTAAAAAAAAGAAAGTCCTTGGCTTGTTTCCATTGGGGTCCTTTGTACTCAATTCATAGTGACATTAAATGACAGACAGATATGCACTATGCAGAACATCATAAAACAGGGGGGGGGGGGGGGGGGGGGGCTAGGTTTGACTTTTACATTGGCTGGTTTGATAGCTTTCACACAGAACAGTGTTATTGTGCATGTTGGAGTAATTCATATGCAGGAGTTTTTACTTGCCCAAAACTGCACAGAGCTGGGTGCAAATTTCAGTGACGATGTTTCGGTTGTGAGCTGAACTGAATTAACAGTTCTATGCAAGGCCACAACGGACATGCCATTCATCTTTCTGTATGACAGAATGGAAAGCGTTCTAAAAAATAAGAAGATGGAGGAACTGAGGCCTATATTAGTAATATGTGAAACAATGTATATAGTGTATTAGGACTGGGCTCTTCTGTGGACCCATTAACTGATAGAGAGATGAAGCAGGGACCCCTAATACATTGTATAAAATTGTTTCGCACATTATTACTACTGTAGTCCTCAGTCCCACCATATTCTTCTAATTTTTTAGAAAGCCTTCCATTCAGCTCATAACCCAGACTTCGTCAGTGAAATTTGCAACCAGCTCTGTACAGTTTCGTCCATGAAATATGCTATAAATAAATGTGACTTGACATGACTGGTAGGTTAGGTTATTACACAACAGGTTAAACTGTCAACATTCTTAGGGCTTATGCTGTAAATCATTATCACTCATATTTTTATCTACTATATAAAGTATTTGAACCTTATACGTTTTAACGAGATACAGTAGGTTCATGCTCAACTAACAATAGTATAAAAGGCACGAAAATAGCAAATTAAGTTGTCAGCACTCACTATGCAACACTTTTAATAACACAGCAGAAGGAAATGGACACATTTACAGTATCAGACATGTGGGTGTGAAGTCTAGGACATTATGGAAGCCACGATCAAAAGTGTGAACTTGCTACAGTAGGTTCTGCTGACAGACTTTTTAGGGTTAAACTGTATCTTTCTTCTTTTTTTTTTTTACATCAAATTTGCATTCAACAATTATGCAACGATACATCACATGTGTAAATACATTTATCATATTGGTCAGTACTTTCTTGTGGGTTTTTAAATTTAAAGTAAAATATCCCCTCCAGGCCGAGGGGATATAAAACTATGTACACTTTTGCTTGAATAGATCTGCATTGTTTAATTTTTCTGTTTTGCTACTGTCCTCCACGCATTGGGAGTGTTTGTGTTGGGTAGTGTTTTATCTTTGCTAATAATATGTCTGATTCATGCATATTTTCACTCCAAATAAAGATATCAACAATATCTTGTGACTCTGAGTACCCCTAGGGGTCACGGACCCCCTGTTGAATACCCATGTATTAGGGTATCCCTGCTTCATCTCTGTCAGCAGGGGTCCGTGGAAACGTTGAAGACCCCTGTTCTTTACCAATGATAACTATCAGAATAAAGAGCTATTTAACATTTATTTTAACAATAACTGATAGATGTGGAAAACTATGTATTTTGTGGACAATATTGATATGTAGATCTAACCAGGCAAAAAAAATGAGTGTCATCTTGGTCTATAATTCAGTCATGTTAAATTTTGCTCCTCTAGTATCCTATTCTCTCTCTCTATGCAAGGTCAAACTATACAGGCTTTTTGTTTTGTACCTCGGCTCATCGAGTTATTTTTTTTTTTGCCACGGAAATCTCTGGGATCCTTCTAAAAAGATCAATGCCATGTGGACCAGAACCCTCCCCTTGTATAGACTGTGAAAAAGACCTGGGAAATGTGAATATGATTTGTGGTGATCTGTTTGGTTATGAGCTATATGGAGTGTGGTGGCACGTGTCTTATGTGACTGGCTATGTTATTATTACAGGGACAGAGCTCTCAGCTCTGTACCTGTTTTGATATTGGCAGTATTCTGTCACTTCTTCTTCTGCCACTTTTCGCAGTTCTGGCTGAACCGTGCTGTCGCTTTTTACGAAACTCGGCCATATGGTAGATGGTCATGAAAAACGATCAAAAAATAATTCTCACAATCTTTCGTCCAAAGGTGGCGCTATAGCACTCAATTGAAAATGCCAACTTTGAACAGGTACAACTCATGCCCTGTTTGACCTACAGCCATGAAACTTGCATACACATATGCGTCTCCTCATGCTGAATAACTTTCACCCTCTGACTTTTGACCTCTGACCTTTAGATCTCCCACCATTTTGAATTATATGAAAAACAGTCATTGGCTCCTAACTTCTGCATTTTTTCACTTATGGAAATTCCGCCGCCTAGAAGTTGTCGGCAGAGGTCCAAAGTTCAAGTGTTAAACGTTTCGTGCAGATTGCTCCAAAATCCTAGGATTCCATAGATTTTAACTATTGCAGTTTTATGAAAATTATTCATCTGCGCCTAAAACATACATGCAGACTCACATTTCTTTGAAACTTTGTAGAAATGTACAGGGTCATTCCAAATATCACTTACTCCAATTGGCCAAAGGGGGGCGCTATAGCAATTTTTTGAAAATGCAGACTTTAAACAGGCATAAGTCATGCCTCGTTTGGCCGAAAGTCGTGAAACTTGCTTGTCATGTGCCTTGACTCATGAGGAACACACGTATCGATTTGACCATTAAGCTCCGCCCTTAGATGTTCCGCAATTTTGAGCAGTTTGAAAAATACTTGTTTTTGCCAGTTCTGGCTTAACCGTGCATACACTTTTTACGAAACTCGGCCATATGGTAGATGCTCATGAAAAACTACCAAGAAATAATTCTCACACTCATTCGTCAAAGGGTGGCGCTATAGCACTCAATTGAAAGTGCCAACTTTGAACAGGTACAACTCATGTCCTGTTTGACCTACAACCATGAAACTTCGATACACACATGCGTCTCTTCATGCCCGACAACTTTTGTGGTCTGACTTTTGACCTCTGACCTTTAGATCGCCCACCATTTTGAATTATATGAAAAACAGCCATTGGCTCCTAACTTCTGCATTTTTTCACTTATGGAAAATCCGCTCCCATCATTATGTCGGCAGAGGTCCAAAGTTCAAGTGTTAAACGTTTCGTGCAGATTGCTCCAAAATCCCAGGATTCCATAGATTTTAACTATTGCAGTTTTATGAAAATTATTCATCTGCCCCTAACACATACATGCAAGACTCACATTTCTTTGAAACGTTGCAGTAATGTAGAGAGTCATTCCAAATATCACTGAAACCAATCTCACTCCAATTGGCCAAAGGGGGGGCGCTATAGCAATTTTTTGAAAATGCAAACTTTAAACAGGCAAAAGTCATGCCTCGTTTGGCCGAAAGTTGTGAAACTTGCTTACACTTGTGCCTTGACTCATGAGGAACACATCTATCGCTTTGACCAGTAAGCTCCGCCCTTAGGATTGTCCGCAATTTTGAACAGTTTGAAAAACACTTAAACCCAGGATTTTTCAGCTATTTGCGTGAAACTGTATCATCTGTCTGATCTCCTTTTTCACAGTTCCTTGTCTGTTGGTCCAATGGCCTCTCCCTTAAATGAGTGCCTCACAATCTCAAGGTCGTCAGTTCAAGCCTCACTTGCAGACTTCATTTAAGTTGAATTGCAAACAACATGACTGTATCAATGAATACATGTGCAAATGGTAAAGATAACCTGAAATGCATATTTGAGAGTACGTTTTTCAACGTATGACATACTTCATTCTGAAAATAGCCGATCTACAATCTCAATCTATTCCGTTTCCATGGTGCTCTCTCTCTCTCTCTCTCTCTCTCTCTCTCTCTCTCTCTCTCTCTCTCTCTCTCTCTCTCTCTCTCTCTCTCTCTCTCTCATTAAACTATTCCGTTTCCATGTCTGTCTCTCTCTCTCTATCTATCTATCTATCTATCTATCTATCTATCTATCTATCTATCTATCTATCTATCTATCTATATCTCTCTCTCTCTCTCATCTATTCCGTTTCTATCTCTCTCTCTCTCTCTCTCTCTCTAGTTTCCATGTCTGTCTCTCTCTCTCTCTCTCTCTCTCTCTCTCTCTCTCTCTCTCTCTCTCTCATCTATTCCGTTTCTATCTCTCTCTCTCTCTCCAGTTTCCATGTCTGTCTCTCTCTCTCTCATCTATTCCGTTTCCATCTCTCTCTCTCTATCTCTCCAGTATCCATGTCTCTCTCTCTCTCCAGTATCCATCTCTCTCTCTCTCTCTCTCTCTCTCTCTCTCTCTCTCTCTCTCTCTCTCTCTCTCTCTCTCTCTCTCTCTCTCTCTCTCTCTCTCCATGATGGCTGTGTTGTGTAGTCAAATGGAGCCACTAGTACGCTGTCAAACACACAAACAAACTCTCTCTCTCTCTCTCTCTCTCTCTCTCTCTCTCTCTCTCTCTCTCTCTCTCTCTCTCTCTCTCTCTCTCTCTCTCTCTCTCTCTCTCTCTCTCTCTCTCTCTCTCTCTCTCTCTCTCTCTCTCTCTCTCGTTTCCATGTCTGGCCCTGTATTATCGCTGCTTGCAGCTATATTTATTATTGAACTAGTGATGGTGTTGATGGACTGTGGGACTAGAGCCCTAACTATTCCTGACTTCATATGTACTGTGTTCTGTCCCAATTCTATTCTATAGGTTTTTGTTTTTATACCTTTTACATCCCGCAGGGAACTTCAGAGTGCTGCCCACAGAGGAGTGCGGAGGGGGAGCAGGTGGGGTTAAGTGTATTGCTCAAGGACACTTCAACACATTGCTGAGGGCTGGAATCGTACCTGGGACCTCCAGGACCTCCGGAGTCCTAGACGGGCTTACTAGCCACTCAGTTTGTTGTGTAGTTTCTTTGTATTCACCTGCACATTTATAGTGATAATTAACCACCAATATGTTATAATATACCACATATTTCCTGGATAAATACTTTTAAACTTTGGTGACTCCCTAAAAACAACAGCCAAACATAAAAAATGCCAACAAAGCGTTTCTAATCGTGAGGGAGGAACGCACCAACAGACAAAGAGGAAGAGAGGCAAAGACATAAAAGAGAGACGATACTTCACTTTTCTTCAGTGTGTGTGTAAAGAGGTGGACCGTATTACTTTAGAATCTAAGTCATAAAGGTAAAGAAGTGGACCGTATCACTTAGAATCTGAGTCATAACGGTAAAGAAGTGGACTGTTTCATTTAAGAATCTAAGTCATAAAGGTAGATATGTCTGTGGCTTTCCACTCTGAAAACATTGAGATGGAAGAGGAAGATGATGCGATCTATAGTAATGTGGACAACACTCCATCTCGGGAGCAACAGCCACACAAGATACTGCAGTCTGGTAAGATATGTTATTAAAACCATCCATAAATAGTATTAAATGTGACGTTACGTCATCAATGATAAGATTGATTGACTGATTGATTGATTGATTGATACAAATCTTATATTAACAAAATTGCATGTGAATACAGGTGCATTCAACGGTCAAAAGGATAGACACAAGAACCTTCGTTGTGGTTCGTCTGAAGAAAGACTAGCCACCATCTTCATTTTTTATGATGCACCTATGTGTCTGTGTAACACGTAACTGTTAGGCTTGTATTCATTTACATGTGTACTGTAGGTATAGAACAGAGCAAGGGACTTCAACATTTTTCAGGCCATTTATATACAGACTTAACTTGACTTAAACCCTTTGGCTCTTTGGGGAGCATAAGGTCATTTATGAATTTCCTCCAGCTGGTTCGGTGTTGGGCGATCTTCTCTGCTTCCTTCCAAGATGTTCCAATTTCCCTGATATGTATACAGGGGGTCCCTGTATAAATACATGAAGCAGGGACCTACATTATATAATTTTATAAAACTTTGTCGTTGTTGTTGTTTTTTTTACTTTTAGAGAAATCGTGCATCTTGATAATAGGCTTTCAAAGCAGCTCATCATATTTAACTGATTGTCTGTTAAGGTATTTGAGACTATAGCTTGGAAGATTTACAGGTTTTTATTTTAAGTGACTATGAGTTGAGAGATTTGAGACTATAGCCTGGAAGATTTACAGGTTTTTATTTTAAGTGACTATGAGTTGAGAGATTTGAGACTATAGTTTGGAAGAATTACAGGTTTTATTTTAAGTGTCTATGTGTTGAGAGATTTGAGACTATAGTTTGGAAGAATTACAGGTTTTATTTTAAGTGTATGTGTTGAGAGATTTGAGACTATAGTTTGGAAGAATTACAGGTTTTATTTTAAGTGACGAGTTGAGAGATTTGAGACTACAGCTTGGAAGGGGTGCAGTACGTTAGTCCGACAGCGCATTCCTCCGACAGCGCAGCGCTCCGACGTTTCCAATACTAAACCCGAACCAAACCCGCACCCACCCTAACCGCACGCGGATGCCACATAGTCGGAGAAAAGGTCTGTCGGATTAACGCATGCCTCCCGCTTGGAAGAATTACAGGTTTTATTTTGAGTGACTATGGGTTGAGAGATTTGAGACTATAGTTTGAAAGAATTACAGTTTTTTTTTTAAGTATCTATGAGTATGAGTTAAGAGATTTGAGACTATAGTTTGGAAGAATTACAGGTTTTATTTTAAGTGACTATGAGTTTCCTCCACAACATGATGCAGCTTTGATAGCTTCACAGATTAATTTGACGGCACTATCATCAGAGTTATGAAAATTACGTGTTTTTGTTTATTTGTTTGTAAACACAATATTTTTGCTAATATGTCGGATTCATATTAATGTGCATTTTCTAATGCTGTCCAAATTATCGCGTTAACGGCGATAATATTTTTGGGAATTAATTGCATTAAAATATTTGACACATTTAACGCATGCGCAGAATGGCCCGCCCCTAGCTCTGGTCCATAACATTAGAAGGAGTTCTCCTTAACACTGTTACTTTCAAGCCGTTGCCCGCACACCCCCGGTAGTGCAGCGGCCGCAGCCTCTCGTCTGTAATGAAAAATACACTTTCGCTACTCACCAAAACAAAGACGGTTTTAAGATGTTGGAAGCCTACTTTCCTTAATGGGAACACTCAGAGCCCCCAACTCACGTCTAAAATACACTTTTTGGCCAGAAAAGAAAATATTCCACCGGAAGGGGAAAATTCCATTGAGCAGATGTGTAGAGAGCTCAGTGGAGTAACTAAAACATGTTTTCCTTCCGGTGAAATATTGTCTTTTCTGGACAAAAAATGAATTTTAGACGTGAGGTGGGGGTCTCTGAGTGTTTCCACCAAGAAAAGTATAGGCTTTCAACATCTTAAAACCGTCTTTGTTTTGGTGAGTAGCAAAAGTGTATTTTACATTTTTTACTACAGACGAGAAGCTGCGGCCGCTGCGCTGCCGGGGGTGTGTGGGCAACGGCTCGAAAGTAACATAGTGTTAAGGAGAACTCCTTCTACGTTATGGACCAGAGCTAGCCCGCCCCCATACATCTTCCCAATAAGTACTCTTGAGAGCATAAAATGAAACGGGATATTATTGAGACTGAGATATTTTACTTGCGTAAAAGTAGCAATACCACAATATAAAAATACTCTGTTACAAGTAAAAGGCCTGTGTTCAAAATGTTACTCAAAATTTATTAAAGTACCAAAAGTAAAAGTACTAAAATGTTTGAAAATAGCAGATCTACAATATCTTGTAGTTGGTTATTTTCAAATAGCCTAAAATAGGGCTAAAGTGGTTAATGTATGTAATAACTAAAGCTGTCAAATAATTGTAGTCAAGTAAAAGTACAATATTTGCCTCTGAGATGTAGTGTAGTAGAAGTAAAAGTATTGAAAATGGGAAATACCCCAGTGAAGTAAATAATTCCTCAAAAGTGTTAAGTACAGCACTTGAGTAAATGTTACTTTACACCACTGCCATTTTGGTTTCATTTTACACTCTCAAGAGTTAAAGATCTATAACGGTCCATTTGGTTACCAGCTCTCCATCATTTAGGTGGGGACCACCTGGAACCCCCTCAAGGACCACTTGTGGTACCCGGACCACTGGTTGAGAACCACTTGTTTAGAGGAATAGTAATGAGACGATGAAATGTTGTCATTGTATTATAGATTTTTCAATTATAATACCACTCTGTGGAAATGCTATAATAAACATCCATACATACAGTATTTTCAAATATTCACATTATTAAAAAATAAATAAAAAGAAGGAAAAATAGAAAAACATTTCTATCACACAGAAATGTGGTGCCCTCTGTAGTAACTCTGGGGACCCCTTGGGGGGTGCTTCCAATGTCTTCAACATCTTCCATCTTCAACAGGGGGTCCCAGACCCCCTGTTGAAGATCCATGGAATAGAGAACCATCCTGTTACTGCAGCACAGAGCAGCTGCATGTGCCTCACTCTGTGGACAGTTCACCTACCAGTGACATCATCGATGTCATTATCCAAGTTGTTCATCTACCAGTGACGTCAACAATGTCATTATCCAAGCCAATAGAAACTATAGCCTTTATTTTCATTGAAAGTTAAAACATTAATAAAAAACTCAAATAACAAGTTTGAATCCTTGACCAAACCTGCCGATGATGTCACTGGTAGGCAGACACACACACACACACACACACACACACACACACACACACACACACACACACACACACACACACACACACACACACACACACACACACACACACACACACACACACACACACACACACAGAGAGAGAAAGCTTACTGCTACACTGTGCTTGGTGTCAACAGTCACTTCAGTATCTTCAGAGAGGAAGTGCTGCTCCAGGCTTCCTGTGGTCGTTGTGGGTCTGCTAGGTCTCCTCCTATTGGCTGGAATTGGAGTGGGTGTTCACTGTAAGTATATTCACTAATCAGCATCAATGTCCTCTGTCTGTAGAACCTGGCAACACAATTAACATATTTGTCATCATTGTCCACTGTCTTTCAAACCTGGCAACATAACATGTCATATTAGTAGGGGGAATTAAGCTCAACAAATGGTCAAATTGTTACATGGTGGAAATACCACATTTGGTAAACACAGTCTTTAGGGTGTATCTCACCATTTCAGAAGGGGTGCCCAAAACGTCAGACCCATTAAAGGATTTTTAAAAGGGAAAATCCAAAATTGAAAATTGTGAAATAATTCTGACATTTTGTTTAAAGTCTTCTTTCAATTATTATCATATGCGTTTTTGTAAATTAGGCTACCATACATTTTCATTGAATTGGGTATAGAGACACACGGCGGACTACAAAATTCACACTTGTTCTTGTTTTCTCAATAGTTGATGTGTTTCACATTTAATTTGCCACTTGAATGGGTTACCCATAATGTTAACACAGCAGAAGGGAGATGGCAGACAGACAAGTAGTCGCAATTCAGTGACATCACTGTCTTTACGAGCGCCGACTTTGAAGAGAGGAATTCTCATCCCAATCCCGACTAGCCTCGGAAACCCATGGCTTTTTCGACTGACTTTGTTCATGTCTATATTTTGAACATCTCAAAGGCTTATATTAATTTTCTACCTACCGCGGAGCTCCGACAGTACATGAAAAATTAAAACGTGTGGGTTTACCACGTGTGGGTAAGTTGGGGAAATAACCCAACTAAATGGAGGAGTGACATATCCCAACATTTTCAACTACTTAGTGAACTCTCCAGGTTAGTATTAATATCCATAGTCTACACAGCAAGATGCTGTTTGGATGATTGTCCAAAATAAATAGGCTATAAAAATGATACATGAGAGACACAAACGTATCTGGGTATTGAAAACCTCAAGAGATGCGTCCGTGACGTATATACCATGCGACCACTTAAACTTTAGATTTCAGATGCTGGAACGTTTGACACACTGATGGAGTATATTATAGTATATTGTGGGTTGTATATTGAGATAGCAGGTAAAGGATAAATCAAACAAATGGGACACTATTAGAACACAAAAAAATCGCTACAGCCTCAGTAGTCAACCAGTGAAATTATGGTATTTTACGATGCCTCTCATAGGGATTGCATTGACAGCTGCAGCTCGAGTGGGGGCGCTGTCTCAATTGTGGCCGTGAATTTGTAGTCCGCCGTGTGTCTGGTTCTACTGAGTGAAGACCCGCCCTCGCTCCCCTTCTACCCAATAGCGTTCAATTATTCACAACCGGAAGATGGTGGATTTGAATTCCCTGAACTACAGGCTTCAAAACTGGTCTGTAGAAACCAGCACGTCCCCTTAGTTCATATTTCTAACCTCATGTAGGCTACATAGGCCTACTGTACCTGGTTTATGCTACAAGTACAGTTTATTATGTAGTCTAAATATCTTAGATTCCTGCCTCTCCTTATGATATATGTACAGTATGTATGTACAGTAGTCTATATCTGAGATTCCTGCCTCTCCTTGCCATGCTTTTCTTTACTGTTGATTTTCTTTTTGATTGTTGTTAATGGGCGTGTCCATACAGAACACATCATTGTTCTTTGTATAGTTGCCTGCATGGCTAGCGATTCAGTGGCTGCAACCAGGCTAAGAATTTGGCGTTCAACTTGTACTTCAGCTAAACGCTGAGATGTTTTAAAGGAGACACACCATGAATTAAAAAAAAAAAATGATATTTAATATCATATGGTGTATGTCCCTCAAACCATTTTCAAAAGTTTTGAGCCTAAATCAACACTCAGATATACTCATCCCAAGTCAATTCTCTCAGGCTTATAAAGCACTTTCAGCTGCAATACCAAAACGTCCTGTTGGGCAGAGGGGTGCTACTGAGCAATTCTAAATACTCAGAATACATCAAAATACATGGGCAGAAAGTTTGGTGATGTAAGCAAACTTGCCATTCTGAGATGGCCTGTTCAGACACGCCCATTTTGAAAATCTCTGAAATGAGAATGAATGACTGAATGTTAAAAAAAAATATTTTTTGGGGTACAAGAGAACTGGGGAGCCCAAAAAAAAAAAAAAAAAAGTGAAATTCATGGTGTGTCTCCTTTAAGTTAAACATATATTATATTCAAAATAGACAATGTTTTGAAAATGCAATTTATACTTGATCCACAAAATTGACAAAGTGAAGCTTAAAGATTTGGTCAAATAAACCACTAAAATCTATGTTATGTTTAAATGTAAACTGCATGAGTATTTCTGATTAATTTAATGCTAATGCTGGGATGATTTCAGCTTTCAGATTTCAGCTGTCCACCCTAGAAATGAGGGTCAACGCCACTGAGAGACACAATGCAGGTATTATAACTTCATGTTTAGTAATTAAATGCTCTAACTTGTGCTCACTTTATCCTTCAATTAACTGCTTCTCCTTTGAAGAGAGGGAAATAATACTTTCTCAAGTATAACTTCCATTGTAGATTATGCTGACATTGTCTATCAGAAATCCTCAGATACTCATCTCTAGCCTCTTAATGTATTATTTAATTCCATATGTAGATTTGTACTGAGGTGTCCATACAGAACACATTATTGTTCTTTGTATAGTTGGCTACAGCCTTAACTTCACTGGTATCTACTCCTTTTTAAATGTAACTGTCCTTCTTGTCTTCTGAACTGCCTTCTTGTCCAAGACCTCCAGACCAGACTGGATACTAGTGAGAACCATGTCCAAGACCTACAGACCACACTGAATACTAGCATCCAAGACCTACAGACCACACTGAATACTAGCATCCAAGACCTTCAGACCAAACTGAATACTAGTGAAAACCATGTCCAATACCTTCAGACCAACATGGAGGCCTTGAAGACAGAAATCAAAGGTAACTAGAAACAAAATGTACTTGTAAGTACTTTAACTCAAATACAGTACAGTAATATACTTTACAGTATTTGTACTCATTTTAACAGCTTGTAAGTATTTTTACTCATTTGATGTACTTTTAATAATTTTTACTCATGTTATAAACTTTTAAGACGTTTTCACTCATTCTAAGTACTTTAAAGTATCTTTACTCATTCTAAGTACTTTAAAGTATTTTTACTAATTTTAACAACTTTTAAGTATTGTTTTAATTATTTTTATGCACTTGACTGAATGAATCAATTAGCATTTCAAACATTAAAAGTAAAAACAAAAACAAATATAGCTGCAAGCAGCGATAATAGAGAGAGAGAGAGAGAGAGAGAGAGAGAGAGAGAGAGAGGCACTCATTTAAGGGAGATTGGACCAACAGACAAGGAACTGTGAAAAAGGAGATCACACAGATGATACAGTTTCACGCAAATAGCAGAAAAATCCTGGGTTTAAGTGTTTTTCAAACATCTCAAAATTGCGGACAATCTAAGGGCGGAGGTTACTGGTCAAAGCGATAGATGTGTTCCTCATGAGTCAAGGCACAAGTGTAAGCAAGTTTCACGACTTTCGGCCAAACGAGGCATGACTTTTGCCTGTTTAAAGTTTGCATTTTCAAAACATTGCTATAGCGCCCCTCTTTGGCCAATTGGAGTGAGATTGGTTTCAGTGATATTTGGAATGACTCTCTACATTACTGCAACGTTTCAAAGAAATGTGAGTCTTGCATGTATGTGTTAGGGGCAGATGAATACTTTTCATAAAACTGCAATAGTTAAAATCTATTTCCTCCTGGGATTTTTTAGTAATCTGCACGAAACATTTTACACATGAACTTAGGACCTTTGCCGACAAAACAAAAGCGGCGGATTTTCTATAAGTGAAAAAATGCAGAAGTTATGAGCCAATGGCTGTTTTTCATATAATTCAAAATGGTTGGCGAACTAAAGGTCAGAGGTCAAAAGTAAGACCACGAAAATTGTCGGGCATGAAGAGACGCATGTCTGTATCGAAGTTTCATGGTTGTAGGTCAAACAGGGCATGAGTTGTAACTGTTCAAAGTTGGCACTTTCAATTGAGTGCTACAGCGCCACCCTTTGACGAATGAGTGTGAGAATTATTTCTTGATAGTTTTTCATGAGCATCTACCATATGGCCGAGTTTTAAAAAAAAGCGTATGCACGGTTAAGCCAGAACTGCCATAAACAAGTATTTTTCAAACTGCTCAAAATTGCGGACAATCTAAGGTGTGTATCCAAGTTTCATGGCTGTAGGTCAAACAGGGCATGAGTTGTACCTGTTCAAAGTTGGCATTTTGCTATAGCACCACCTTTTGACGAATGAGTGTGAGAATTTCTTTCTTGATCGTTTTTCATGACCATCTACCATATGGCCGAGTTTCGTAAAAAGCGACAGCACGGTTCATCCAGAACTGCGAAAAGTGGCAGAAGAATCGGAAGAATACAGGGAATAATAAAACAACAAAACTCCACAAATAGCGGACCTATGGGCATATTCTTATATATCAGTGGTTCTCAAAGTGGGGTCCGGGGACCCCCAGGGGTCCTTGAGGGGGTAGCAGGGGGCCCCCAGCTAAAGTAGTTAATATAGCATCACAATCATTTCAACCACTTTATCCATTTATATGTTATATATGTTAAAAATATCAGATCTACAAGCTCACAGCGTGTCACATCATGCCGCGCTGAGAGCTTGTAGATTTTCTAAAAATATCGAAAATGTTTCAAACATAACTCTTCTCTTCTGGGGGTCCCTGGCACAAAACCTTTTCAGATGGGGGTCCACGGCCAATACATATCGTTTTGGCGGTCCTTGACACAATGAAGTTTGAGAACCACTGCTATATATGGTCATACATTATGGACGGTTCTTGCATTTATATATCGTCACTGTCAGGTGGAAACCTTGTATGTCCAAAACCATCCCTTTTATATTATTATTTTAAAAATAATTTAAGATAGTTAAAATGGCAGATCTACAAAGAGCTTGTAGATCTGATATTTTCACATTTTTGTGCGACACTCTTGCATGATGAAGCACGGCATTCATTTACAAAAAAGACACATACAAAGTCTAAATATGGAGATGTGAGGTTTTCTGCCCGACAACAACGATATGTTGTAATAATAATGTAAATAATGTAATAATTCATATAGTATAATAATTGATTTTATAATGATATAGTAAAATAGTAAAATATATTTTATCTTTGCTGTCAGGTGAAAACCTTGTATGTCCAAAATCATTTCTTTTTATTATGATTTTAAAAACGTTCTAAAATAGTGAAAGTCGCAGAGCTACAAGCTCACACTGCATCGCAATGTGAGCTTGTAGATCTGCTATTTTCAGTACTTTTGTTCAACACTCTTGTATGATGAAGTAGGGCACTAATTGATGAAAACATAAAAAGTTGAAATATGGAGATGTGAGGTTTCTGCCGACAACAACTTCATAATCTTATTCGTAATTAGATAATTAATAGTATAATATTTGCTTTTATAACAATATAAATAATGTGATAATGCTCCTGTGTTGACAGACCAACCAAAGGTGGCCTTCTCTGCTGGGTTGGGTAGTGTTGGATATGTTTCTACAACCACTCTGGTTTATAAGAATGTCATCACTAACATCGGCAACGCCTACAATACATCTACAGGTAGGTGGTGATTATGTTAATTATGTTAATGAGCTTTACATTAAGTGAGTATGTTAATTATGTTAATGAGCTTTACATTAAGTGATTACGTTAATTAGCTTTATGTAAGTGATTATGTTAATTAACTTTACATTAAGTGATACGCTAATTATGTTAATAAGCTTTACATTAAGTGATTACGTTAATTAGCTTTATGTTAAGTGATTACGTTAATTAGCTTTATGTTAAGTGATTATGTTAATTATGTTATTTAGCTTTAAATTAAGTGATACGTGAATTATGTTAATGAGCTTTACATTAAGTGATTAGGTTAATTATGTTAATGAGCTTAACACAGTCAATTATCTCTAACCAACTAATGACACAACAATCCCTGTGAAAACATCAGTAACAGCATGTGAAGGGTTAACTCTGCAGCGTCATTACAGGCTAAAACACTCTTCTAAAATATATGTGAGCTTGTAGATCGGCTTTTCAGTTTTTGAAAATCTTTCCTTTAAAAAAAATAGATTCTACATTTTTAACAGTGTTTAAAAGTGTCAACATGATCCGTGTGTGTGTGTGTGTGTGTGTGTGTGTGTGTGTGTGTGTGTGTGTGTGTGTGTGTGTGTGTGTGTGTGTGTGTGTGTGTGTGTGTGTGTGTGTGTGTGTGTGTGTGTGTGTGTGTGTGTGTGTGTGTGTGTGTGTGTGTGTGTGTGCGTGCGTGCGTGCGTGCGTGCGTGCCTGTGCATGTATGTTTGTGTGTTTTCTAGGTTATTTTCGAGCTCCAATGAAAGGAGTTTATTACTTCAGATTCACTGCAGCTACCGGATCAAACGCTGGATCATCATCATCAGAGTCTGTGTTTATCTACATGTATAAAAATAATCAGCAAGTCATTTATAACTATGGATACAATAATCATGTATATTATGAATACATATCTAATGGAGTGATAGTAGAGATGGAGCAGGGAGACACAGTAGACATGAGGTTACAGGGTTACAGGCTCTATGATAATGGAAACAATCACAACACATTCAGTGGTTTTCTGCTCTATTCTATGTAACGCTACTGACAACGCTGGAAACTCACTGAGTACATTTACTCAAACACTCTACTTAAGTACAATTTATAGATACTTTTTACTTTATTTTACTATTCACATGTTTAATACTTCATACCAGTGTTTCTCAAAGTCCAGAGCCAGGGGTCATTCAGGGGGGTGCAGTACGTTAGTCTGACAGCGCATTCCTCCGACAGCGCAGCGCTCCGACGTTTCCAATACTAAACCCGAACCAAACCCGCACCCTAACCCTAACCGCACGCGGATGCCACATAGTCGGAGAAAAGGTCTGTCGGATTAACGCATGCCTCCCCATTCGGGGAATCCCCAGCACAATGAGTCAATATAGCAAAACATAATAACTAATCATTATTATAATTATAATCATAATCATCAGTGTTGTGAGCTTGTATTGATCTGCTATTTAGAAAGAAACAATGAATTATGTGGAATCATTTTGAAAATATTTAATCACAAATCTTCTCTTATTGGGGTCTCTGGCTCTAAATCTTTTCAGATGGGGGTCTGCAGCCAAATACATATTAATTTGACAATCCATTACATTTCAGAGGCAAATATTGTACCTTTAACTCCATTACAATTATCCATCTGCTTTAGTTATTAGTTACTTTGTAGATTTACAGTATTATTACAAAACATACATGAACCGTTAAACACAATTTTATACTTTGTTATTTCCAAAATAGCAGATCTACAAGCTCACAATGATTTGCAATGCATCATGTTATGATCTTGTAGATCTGCTATTTTCAAAAGATTTTAACAAAAAGAAAAAAGTGAAATAGTTCATTATACATAATGAGTACTGTAGGTATGTTTTTATGACAATACTTTTGTACTTTTGCAGGTATTTATTGTAACAGAGTATTTCTACACTGTGGTTACACATGTAAGTCATTGTGGATAAAAGTGTAAATGTCTAAATTGTAACTTGTATTTGTACTTTTACTCCAGTAAAAATGTAAGTACAGATGTGCCATTTCAAAACTTCAAATGTCCTGCCATCGGCAAGACAGTGCATTTTCAGGGGATTCCCAGGGCAATAAGAGGGACAAAGAAGGGCATTTAAAATGCTGAATTATTTTGATGATCACTGCTTTTATGATGCTAATTATTTTGAGCAACTGGTCAAGGACCTCTTCAAATCACCTTTCGCCTCATAATGAGTCTGACACCTTCTTCAACACACATTCTTTTGTTCTCATGTATAGACGAATCCACAGACGCGCTGCCTGTAGGCGGCCATTGCTGCGGTGTCGTGTCCGCGGAGCGTTGACACCGCAGCAATGGCTGCGCGCAGGGCAGCGCTCCGTGGATTTGTGTATATGGATGTCTGTTGAAGGGAAAAACGGGGGGGTGTAGTGACAACTTCTTTTCAGGGGCAAAACAGTGCATTTTTAAGGGCAGAACAGGGAGGGGAAAAAAGCATTTTCAGGGCACTTTCAGGGAAAGAACAGTAACGTGTGAAGTTTTGAAGTGGCACATCTGTACTTCTTCCACCACTGGTCCTGGTAGCATTACATTACAAGAGCTTCCATAATGCTTTGCTCATATTCATGTTGTCAATAAAGACACATTCAAAAGCACTGTTGTGTCTATTGTAGCCTATGTTTTAATGATCATTTTAACCAAATTATCATATTTTTATTGTATTATATTTATATTACTGTATTTTTTATCTGCATCCTGCAGATGTGCACAAACTTGAACCTTTTTAAGTGAAATTGTGTGTGTGTGTGTGTGTGTGTGTGTGTGTGTGTGTGTGTGTGTGTGTGTGTGTGTGTGTGTGTGTGTGTGTGTGTGTGTGTGTGTGTGTGTGTGTGTGTGTGTGTGTGTGTGTGTGTGTGTGTGTGTGTGTGTGTGTGTGTGTGTGTGTGTGTGTGTGTGTGTGTGCGTGTGTTTTATAAGCGGAGCAGCTAAGTGCTACGATCTTTCAATTTATGATACAAGCGTGAAAATTGGCGTGAGCAGTCTCCATGGGTCACTTGACAAGAAAATTGTCCGAGGCAGTTGTAATTTCAAGATGGCGGCCATTTTTCAAGATGGCCGACACCTTAGTGGGCAGTTAAGTGATATGATGGTTTATTTGGTGATACAAGCATGAAAATTGGCATGAGCAGTCTCTGTGGGTCACTTGACAATAGGCCACCCACAGCTACTTGAAATTCCAAGATGGCGGCCATTTTTCAAGATGGCCAACACTTTAGTGGAGCAATTAAGTTATATAATGGTTTATTTGGTGATACAAGCATGAAAATTGGCATGAGCAGTCTCTGTGGGTCACTTGACAATAGGCCACCCACAGCTACTTGAAATTCCAAGATGGCGGCCATTTGTCAAGATGGCCAACACTTTAGTGGAGCAATTAAGTTATATAATGGTTTATTTGGTGATACAAGCATGAAAATTGGCATGAGCAGTCTCTGTGGGTCACTTGACAATAGGCCACCCACAGCTACTTGAAATTCCAAGATGGCGGCCATTTGTCAAGATGGCCAACACTTTAGTGGAGCAATTAAGTTATATAATGGTTTAATTGGTGATACAGGCATTAAAATTGGCATGAGCAGTCTCTAAGGGTTGCTTGACAAGAAAACACTCACATCCACTTGAAATTTCTATTTTCAAGATGGCCGCCCCCTGGATCCTCAAAAGATACATTTTCTCATAGAAATGTATGTTTTTTTTTCATTAAGGGCAATTGTACGATTATTGTTATTATGCTAAAGAACAACTTTTAACACATCACAATACAGTTGTGTTGATTTGTTGATCATAGATAGATTAGATAAGAGTGAATATCCGCACTACCAGGTCACACTGGTGATATATCACTGCTGTTAAATTGACAGGTTGTGCCAGCGCGGGAGAGCCGAGCCAAGGTTAATGGGGTTTTAGTTAACCGGATGGTGTACAGATCGCACGGGATTTAAATGGCATTGGATGAACGATCGGACTAAGTGTAGGGTTAAGGCACGAACTTAGTTGTATCCCATACATCAAAGTGCTTGGTAAAAGGTGGTAAAAGGATAAACCCTCGGCCTCTGCCTATGCTGCAGACATGGCAGAAGCCATCATAACAGCTGAGAAAACTAACTGGGACAGATGTTTCATTTGTCAGCAGGTCACCAAGGAAAAACTCATTCAGCCGAGTTTATTCAACAGAGAGCAAGATCGTACTGGTTATGATACCATTGCAAGAAATGTTCCATTATTTCATAAGATCAATGCTCTGCCTATCTTACTTAGTCTAACCCGACTAGATGAAGGTGATGGCATAGAAATCACATTGACAAGAAACAGAGCAAAATATAATTTAAGCTGTAAACTTAGGTTCAACAACACAGAGCTGGAAAGGGCCCAAAAGAGAGCATCTACATCTTGATCTCTTTGCCAGAAAGCAAAGACATTATGACTTGATCCCACCAACTCAAGCAGCACTCAAAGAGCATGCCAAACGTGCTTCTTATGAGGCTGGATACGTGTGGGGACAGGCATTGAAGCGACATCCACAAATGCCGAGCCCATCTGACTGGGGATGGGTGGAACAGGACGAGAAGTGGAAAGTCTTCTGGACTCCACTTCCACCTATTGCGGAGAGTTGTTGGGAGTTGACCAAATGTGGGTGCACCAAGGCATGTACTGGAAGGTGTAAGTGCTTCAGATATGGTTGCACATGCCTATGTAGTTGCCCCTGCTAGAACCTATTTGCATGTTTATTTTGCCAGAGTTGTTCCCCGTTGTCCTCTGTGTTTTCAAGTGTAGGCCTATTGGTGTGTAATTTTCAGTTGTTACTTTGTAACATTGCTTCCACTGCCACACGTAACAGTGAAGCACATTTTCAGTTTAGTTCCTTAGTATAGGTTTGTCATGGTTCTGTGGCTACTGCCATTCAGTATTAGCCATTGCTCAATTATAATGTTGGAGCACTGTCCATTCAGCACCACAACTGTGCTAATCAGCACCACAACTGTGCTCATTTATTAGTCATATTTTTTGTTTCCCCATTTCTTAGTATTTATTTGACACATGTAATGGCTGTTAGTTAAAAAATAAAACATAAATCCTCCCTTGTGACTGTTACCTTGTCGTGGTAAGGGAGCTTGTGTACCTCAGTGAACCCTGAGAGCTATGCCAGTGGGAGGCAACTCCTACAGGTTTTACCAAACTGGACAGGTTGTGGGCGAGGAGTCAGACAAAACACAGTCAAACAACCTCTCTTGACAGAGCTTTTTGAGGAACCCAATACATTTCTTTTTTTTTTTAAACTTACATTTTTATCCCACGATTTTGTAACCCTATTTTTAACACCCAGTGCCAATTGTCTATGTAATCCTGGGCACTACCTTCCCTCTGCCAACCTAGGGAGGCCAGGGCCGAGCTCATGCCTCCTTCAATGCATGAGAGCCAACTGACCTTCTTGTCACCTGACAGGGGGGAGTTTCCCTGGTAGGACGTAGCGCGTGGAAGGAACACGTTATTCCAACCAGTTCCCTTCCCCTCCATCAGGCGCCCCGGCTGGCCAGGGGGAGGCAGTATAGTGACCAGGATTACTGCATGTTTTTGTGAGGGTACCTACCCTAGGAGACACGGGGAGAACATGCAAACTCCACACAGAAAGGCCCTTTCGCCAACCCCGCCTAGGGTATGGGCGCTGATGACGCGGAGGAGAGAACACGCCCCCAGTGCCCACAGCGTCCCCTGTGAGAATCGAACCCAGGACCTTCTAGCTGTGAGGCGACAGCGCTACCGACTGCACCACCGTGCCCCCAACCCAATACATTTCTATGAGAAAAAGGTATCATTTAAAGATCCACATGGCGGGCGGCAGTCATCTTGAAATTTCAAGTGGTGGTTGTGGGGTTTCTTGTCAAATGACATTTTGAGACGGCTCATGGCAATTGTCATGCTTGTATCACCAACTAAATGATTTCTTAAGCTTAACCGCTCCACTAAGGTGGTGGCCATCTTGAAAAATGGCCGCCATCTTGAAATTTCAAGTAGCTGTGGGTGGCTTATTGTCAAGTGACCCACAGAGACTGCTCATGCCAATTTTCATGCTTGTATCACCAAATGAACCATTATATAACTTAAATGCTCCACTAAAGTGTCCGCCATCTTGAAAAATGGCCGCCATCTTGACATTTCAAGTAGCTGTGGGTGGCATATTGTCAAGTGACCCACCGAGACTGCTCATGCCAATTTCCATGCTTGTATCACCAAATGAACCATTATATAACTTAATTGCTCCACTAAAGTGTTGGCCATCTTGAAAAATGGCCGCCATGTTGAAATGTCAAGTAGCTGTGGGTGGCCTATTGTCAAGTGACCCACAGAGACTATTCATGCCAATTTTCATGCTTGTATCACCAAATAAACCATCATAATCACTTAACTGCCCACTAAGGTGTCGGCCATCTTGAAAAATGGCCGCCATCTTGAAATTACAACTGCCTCGGACAATTTTCTTGTCAAGTGACCCATGGAGACTGCTCATGCCAATTTTCACGCTTGTATCATCAACTGAAAGATTCTGCCAATAAAAAGCATTTAGCCGCTCCACTGTCTCATATGACATAATATTTACCCCAGCAACTAAATAAACTAAATAAAACCCAAGCTATGATGACTAAACTATGACTAAATATACTGACAGTTTCCTTAAAATATAATATGTGGTGACGTCAACTCGGACTGCGAAGAATCTGGGTGTGACCCTGGACGATCAACTGTCGTTCTCGGCAAACATCGCATCAGTGACACGGTCCTGCAGATTCCTCCTCTACAACATCAGGAGGATTCGCCCCTTCCTCACGGAGAAGGCAGCCCAGGTGATCATCCAGGCTCTTGTCATCTCCCGCCTGGACTACTGCAACTCACTCCTGGCTGGTGCTCCGGCATCTGCCATCAGACCTCTGGAGCTTGTTCAGAAAGCTGCAGCTCGTCTGGTTTTCAACCGCCCCAAGTTCTCCCACACAACTATCCTTCTCCGTTCTCTACACTGGCCCCCCGTAGCAGCTCGGATCCAGTTTAAAACCCTGGTGCTAGCCTATAGGGCAGTGAAAGGAACAGCTCCTTCCTACCTCCGGGCTATGGTTGATGCCTACACCCCTGCCCGACCACTTCGGTCTGCCACCTCGGGGCGACTGATTGCCTCGTCACTCAGGGGTCCTTCTGGTCGATCGACACGGTCACGACTTTTTTCTGTTCTGGCCCCACAGTGGTGGAATGAACTTCCCACTGAAGTCAGGACAGCAGAGTCACTGCCCATCTTTCGCCGCAGGCTGAAAACCCACCTCTTCAGGAAACACTACCCTTCCTCTTTGCCTGGCCTACTTGTTGTTAACTAGTTGTACGAACTCTTGTTTTAGTTTTGTAATGTTTTATTGGATCTTGTTTAGTCGATTCACTTATTTGTCTGAGCTCGTGCTCATTTGATTTTGCTATTTTGTCTCATCTTTTTAAGAAAGTAGGTAGCTGATATATTGCACTTTTACCTTAGCGCTAGGTATACTCTTGGTTGCTTGTTTTTTGCAGGAAATGCACTTAAGACTTCTGGTGATTAGTAGTTTTCGTTCCCTACCTATGTTGAATACACTTATTGTAAGTCGCTTTGGATAAAAGCGTCTGCTAAATGACTGTAATGTAATGTAATAATAAAATAAAGACTAGACTAAAATGTTAGAGAGGACAAGAGATAGTAGAACTAAGAGAAGTCATTTAATGCTTCTGAAAATAGCCGATCTACAAGCTCACAAGTCACAGCGCGTCTGCTTGTAGATCGACTATTTTCGCAACACAGCTAAGTATCAATCAGCCATTACGACATTAATCAAGGCCTGCCAAACTTTAGTCGACTAAATCGATGTAGATTTAGTGGGATCTAAAGAGCACTATCCTGTAAAGCCTTGTACAGCATGAGGACAATGTGTAAATCTGAGATGGAAGATGATGACCTCAGGAGGCGGCTGTGGCTCCAGTAGAATCAGTATTGAAAATAGCTTTATTAAAACAATTAACTACTGTTATTTATATCAATTAATACAATATTTGTCCGAGTTTTCATTTGCACTAATTGTAGACTTTTAGGAAGAAATATGTGCTCATTCACATAATATTAACTGCGATTACTAAAGTTATATGCTTTCCTCAGAAGGCATTCTAATGAATATAAGTCACATCTCTAAGATTATAGAGAAATATAGGATAGTTCTAAAAAGGTTAAATACTTGGATGTAGGCTTATTGATCATACTTGTTTTTGATGTTATTTATTTTTTAATGACATTTCTTATTTTGTCCTCAAGAGGGCTCCGTTGTTCACTTTAGTTCAGATGATTAGAATCAACTATATCTCTGCTCCAAGTCCACTTAAAGGGGCTACACCATGAATTTCATTTTTTTTTAGGTTTTTAGTATTTTTTGGGGCTCCCCAGTGTCTCTTGTACCCAAAAAAATATTTTTTTTTAACATTCAGTCATTCATGCTCATTTCATGGATTTCCTGAATGGGCGTGTCTGAACAGGCCATTTCAGAATGGCTGTGCAAGTGATGTCACTTGCACTGATTTTGCATTGACGATGGCCAGACAGAATTGCTCAGTAGCTCCCCCCTGCCCAATAGGACGTTTTGGTATTGCAGCTGAAAAAGCTTGGAATGACAGACAGTCAGATTGTGAGAAAAAATATCTGGATGTTTTTTAGGCTTACAACCTGTTTAAAACGTATTAGGGGGCAATATTTATATATAATATTTTTTTTTTTAATTCATGGTGTAGCCCCTTTAATTGAGAAAAAGTAAAATTTGACAAATAGTGTCACTACATAATTATTATTATTTATTATTATTAATATAATTCAAACTTAATAATTATTGTAACTTTTCACATATGCAGTGATGATATTATAGTGCCCCTCCCACCTCGTTAATCTTGCAGCTGCATTGCAAACATCTTGAGGCAAACATGCACTCAGCAAACATGGTAACACTAGATTGTTGCTTTTACACTTCAGGTTTTGTGCATTTTATGTATTACATTCCTGGTCTGAAATGGCACGAGGGACCCCCACATAGTTCCCCCAAAAAATCTGCGCGCCCAGACTCTCCAGTGGTCTCTGCACGACCCTGCGTGTGTGTGTGTGTGTGTGTGTGTGTGTGTGTGTGTGTGTGTGTGTGTGTGTGTGTGTGTGTGTGTGTGTGTGTGTGTGTGTGTGTGTGTGTGTGTGTGTGTGTGTGTGTGTGTGTGTGTGTGTGTGTGTGTGTGTGTGTGTGTGTGTGTGTGGTCTTTTCACACCATAAAAGGCAACAGGAAATGAAATATCGAACTTTAAGTTCACCGTGCTGAACAGTGTTGCCATATCCGCTTATTATAAGTGACTTTGGGCTTCTTTTTCTGTGAAGTTTTTTTCAATTATGTTCATGTCATACAATTAATATGTAGGCTATTTGTCCCTATAACCCCTATAACCCCCATCTGCTATCTCCCAGCAAATAATCGAAGGCACACAACACCGGTACAAATGAGGGCACAGGTCCAAATGAGAGGCAGGACACAAGGTATACATCTTGAGTGTTAGTGTAAGTTAGACGCGGTCCAGTGCTGACCAGGGCCAGGACCCCACAATCAACAATCAACTATCAGCAAATGATAGTCGCACTGCAGCTCAGAGAAAAAAAAGTGTACACTTTAATAGATTATATTACAGATTTGAATGTACAAGCTGGGAGATTAATAATTACATTGTTTTTGCAGATGAGAGCAACAGCTAGTATGAAATTAGCCATGGATGTTATAATAACACTCTGCTCTGCTGGTGATATAACTAAACTGACACAAGGTATTTATAAACATACATGTGTGGATAATAGGACACATTTGAATGAAATCCTGATCAGGGACATGACTGTGCACTAATGTTGTCGTGTTGATGGATTTGATATTTGTCATTGTTTTGATTGCAGAAGCTGTTCGGGAGACTTTCTCAGAGGCAACGGCGGCCCAGGTCAGCGCATCAATGGCCGACCACTTCAAACAGGCGCCAGCTCAAAGTGGTGGTGGGGTGTACAAGAGGTCAAGGACGTAACTCAATATGAACAGGAAAGCATCATTTTTGCGTTGGCTATTCAAAACTGACATAGTAGATATAAAAGCTCACAGCGTGTCACTTCGTGCCACACTGTGAGCTTATGCATCTGCTATTTTTGGACATTTTTGAAAACTCTTAAAAGGGATAGTTCACGACCAAAATGACTTTTTGTCTCCGCCAGGCCGAAAGGCATGGCGAGAGAGTATGTTTTCCAGCCCGCCTGTCCGTCCGTCCGTGTGTGTGTGTGTGTGTGTGTGTGTGTGTGTGTGTGTGTGTGTGTGTTTCCGTCCGTCTGTGACCAGCTAATCTCCGGCACCGTTGTCTTGATCACACTCCCTGGATGCCAATTCAGAACCTTTGCCCCAAATGTTTCTCATGGGCCTTTTATAGCGCCACCAGGAGGCCGATTTGTGCAAAACATATTTTTTGACAGCACTCCTACAGATTTTGTCCAAAAATCACGCAAATCGGTACACAGTATCTCTGTAGTCATTAAACAAAACGGGTCTTTCAGATTTCTCATATTCCATCCTGATTGGCTAAAAATGTCTTCCAAAGTTTGCAGGAGTGCTCCGTTTTGAACAAAATGCCTCAAATCATGAACACAGCATGCAATTTCCGTGAAATTTTGCACACTCATTCCCATTAGGCCGAGGAAGAACTACCATTTGAAAATTTTCAAATCAGCCTCATGGTGGCGCTATAACAGGCCGGTTCGTGTTTTTACCTATAATTGCACCGATCTGTGTAAAACTTTGTATGCATACTCCCTAGAGGTCAAGGAAAAACCTCTGCCCTGCATTTTTCACATCTGCCTTTTATAGCGCCACTAGGAGGCCGACTTATGTAAAACACATTAATTTATACTACTCCTTCCAATTTTATCCAAATTTCACGCAAATCGGTACACATGATCTCTATAGTGTGAGAGAGAATAGGTGAATGTATTGCACATCATAAAGCATTTATATAAAGGTGCTACAATGTATTTAAAATTGTATTTAGTTGAAAGAAAACGCATAATAGCATGTGCGGGTGCGTACACAGGGGGCGTCGGACCGGGGAAGAGTGGGACAGAGACACCCCACCCTCGAAAAGCCTGGATTGAAAAGTTTCTTGTTGAATTGTATTTTTATAATTTTTTATAATAATTTTCTAATTAGTGCCATATCTAAATTAAGGTTAGCTGAATTAAATATACTGAACGTTGTATCTAAAACTAATAAATGAGGCTCTCATCCTTTACAAAAATGGCTTAGCCCGTTCACTGCGCTTGGATGGGCACCTCGATGTAAAATTGGGTATTTGGTCCAAAATGTGAAGAGAAAAAAAAAAGTTTATTCATTATCTTAAACGGACTACAACATGAATTTTAACTTTTCTTTCTTTTTAGTGTGTTTTTGGTCTCCCCTACCTCTCTTCTATCCCAAAAAATACCCCAGTTTGAGCACTCAGGCTTTCATTTGTGTAAATTGGTCTCAAAACAGGGCAACTGATTTGCCCCCGTCCGTGACGTCACATGCGATACCTACTTTGTATAATCCCTCCCGTTCTTCAGTTCCGACATCATTTTTTACATTACCGCGGTGACTGCAAAGACATAATGTCTAAGTACTATTAGACATTTTTGGCTAGCGCTAAACGGTGTGGTAAAGGGTTTCCCCTTCCGGTGCGGTCGCTACTGTGGCAAAATATTGTTGGACGAAAATAAATATGCTCCAAAGAGGCACATGTATAGTGAGCAATGAAAAGTAGACGAAGCAATGCGTAAATAAAGCGAGAACGTTGTGGCTAGTGTTGTAGTGACATGTGATACGTTGTTATTGTTGTGTTGATACCGAAACAATGAGTTGCAGTCCGGGACACAGGACACAGGAAGGGCTGACTTTTCTCAAATGTAGATATTAGATGCATTTCACTGGAAGCTACAATGTGCAAACTTTCCTTCCTTTCCTTCTAAGTACGTATTGTTGTTCAGCACCAGACAAGTTTTTGTTGGGATGTGCGTGCTTCCCTCTGGACGCACGCACGCACGCACGCGCACACACACACACACACACACACACACACACACACACACACACACACACACACACACACACACACACACACCTATTTTCTCTATAGGTGTTGGTACCAAAGCCATACATCAGCGGTATTACAGAGGTGCATGTCCTTAAGCATATAATAAAGAGGAAGCAGGCATTTCCTTCTCAAGAACAATGTTTCCGTTCCACGTCTGATTAGTAAGAGTAGAGCGGCTTCCCATGAACCGAGATGCGCTGGCAAGCTATCCTTCCCTTAGCATTTTGAGAAAAAAGGCCACCCACAGTGCGGTGGAGAGCACGTTCACTACATGCTGTAGAGATGCATGTGTGTGACATGGAACCTGCCTCTATAATTCATAACACTCATAACACTTGCATGCATGCTATCATGTAACTGTCAAAAGTGAGCCCGGTTTCTTGATTCAGCAAACGTGGCTCCTTGGCAGAGTCCTTTCAGTCTGGTCGTTTACTTTGCTGACATCTAAGATCTCTGTGGCAAGTAATGCCTAATTTATGCTCCATCATATGACGGTGTCGCGCACCAAAAATAGCTGATCTACAAGCTCACAACGCGTTGTTCATGATGCGACGCGTTGTGAGCTTGTAGATCTACTATTTTCAAATAGCTGATACAGTAGGTTTAAAGTGCTCATGTCGCCCATAGTCGCTTCTTTTGGGCTTGTTTTCCTAGACCTGGTTGCCTATTTCTCTCACAGAATCTGGCAACACTGGTCAGAGGAGCACAGGTATGGAGAATGCAGTTACTGTTGCTAACTTTCTGCGCATAGCGAAAGTTGCTCTGATATGCTCAGCAGAAAGGAGTATTCATAATTTTTCCACCGTGTGGAAAGCCTGGTGACGTGATTAGTGCTTGATTCATAACTTTGTTGTGTTTGTATCGTTGTGTGGTGTGGTGTCATTAGCTAACAGCCTGAAAGATTCGTCTGCCCATTTATTCATGTGCGTCTTGCTTCCACATGATGGTGACGTCACACACAGACCCTTAAAGCTATATAACTCTGGGAGCGTATACTATAAATGTAACCATTGAATACAATATAAATGGACCAGTATGTTTTCATACTTTATTACAGAAATTGTAGCATGATGAGATTTATTTTTGAAATGCAGTTTTATTTTTTTCTTGTTAATGTAACACTCACTATGGCCTTATTTGTCACACTATGCAAATTTGATTTGGCCATCATGGCGAATGAGGATTTTATCAAGTATGTGAAAATAAACAAACTAGTTTAATTCTCCTTCTTGTTTTATTCCCATGATTTTTTTTATTAGTTTTCAAATCACAACGCAGGGAGGCGGGACATGGCAAGTGGGGAAGAGAGAAGCTAAAGTTTTAAAAAATGATTAAAAAAAATGTTTAAAGGCAACGCAGATCAGCACCGATTAATGCATGTTTCCGCGGTAGCCTACTGCATTTGGGGGTATCTTTGAAAAATCTCTGCAACACTTATATATTTTTTTAACGTTATATTTGTCTGGGACCAGACAGTGGTACCAGCAGGTACATGGGAGAGTGGATTGACTGTCAAGTCTACTACATACCGTGAAAAGCAGCACCCACTGTGTCGCACTGACTGCAGAGCCTAGAGGGAAATGGGATACGGGAGTAATAATAACTTAAAATGTGACCGTAATGTTATGAAACATTGCTAAATATGTTCAGTAACGTTATGTATGTTTCTGCATTGTCTGATTGGAAAAGGATTGGCCGTGTGACTCTTTGCCCCTCAGTGCACTGCTGCCTCAACATGAATTTTGCACGGTGTGCAATAATAATATTGACATTAGCCACCAAGTTACAGGTAATATATTAAGAAACCTTTTAAACCCTCCTATGAGGTGAATTCAGATGTCATAGCAGCAACCCTAATGTTACGGGTGTAACGTGTCTCCTCTACTTCGTCACACGACGTTGTTGTGCGTTGAGCGCAAACGGGTCGGTTATGTTCGCGAGTGGCCCCGGTCGTACAAGTACAATGAAGCAGACATCGGGCTTGAATCAGGCTTTAGAGTCAAGGTCCAAATTAATGAAAATAAAATACTGAGCTGCCTGCCGCTAGATATTTCCACTTTATCTCTGAATGAGTCAACATATGCATAGTCAAAAATGTTACAGTGGCCTTTGGTGTTTTTGAGGGCACAAAGGCCAAATGCCAGGGCAGGAAGGCCATCAAATAAAACAATATTTTAGTCCAAAGAAATAATATATTGAATTTAAGGGTTAAGGATGTTTTTTTTAATGTAATATCTGCCATGAACACAATAAATTATGGTATTTACAATCTGATCCATGCTCAGCCCTGCACCAATCAAAGTCACTGGATTGGGTTAAAGATGTATGGGGAGTTAAGAATTCAGAATCTCAACAAAAGACACTGGTGTCTACATGACAAGAAAGAGACACTTGTGTCTACATATTGATAAGACAGAGGAGAAAGTGGTGCAGTAAGCTGGGGCAGGGCATGCCATTTTTTTGAGGGGCCCAGGGCCAAACTGAGGGGTAACGACGGCCATGGCCATCAATTCATTAATGGAATAAAAACCTATCAGTTGAATACTTTTTTTGTGTGCACTTAAATTAGATGGTAATTGAATTGCATTCAATCATTAGATTATTGAATAGAAATGTTATTTTATTATTGAATAGAAATGTAAATCATGCACGGAAATGGGGTTTTATTTAGGCTACTCAATTAACAATATTTAACAAAGACACAAGTTTATGTAAATACTTGACAATGAAATGCCAACAACTAAATGGTTTAATGCAGATGTACTCAAACCTTTGAGTGATCTGATATTGTACATGATTTTACACAATTTATATGTTGAATATTATGATCATTGTGATGTATTCATTCATAAAGTCACTGGTGATAGACTGTACTTTGTCATTGACGCTTATATTTATTGATACTATATATGTTAACTCGATCTGAGCAAGGGCAGTAGTATATTTTATAAACGATTTATCTACAGTATTGCCATGGCAACACTACTTTTCAAGCAAGTATTGCCAGGCAATACTACTTTTTCCCCAGACCAAATGGCATTTTATTATAACATCTTGCCTCCATTAGTGTAAGACATGCAATGTACTAGTTATAGAGGGCAATTATAATGTATTAAGGCATATAAGGCTTATTAGCTAGGGATCCTTTTAAATACATTCATAATACACAGGACATTTATATCACATCTAAATGCCCCGGCTGTAAATAACATTTTGAAAATGGGTATTAAAATCCCTATAGACTCTGTGATATAATGCTAACAGCCACCTTTTTATTAGAAATACATCAAACGTCGACCCTCCGTTAATTATCCCACTGTAATTTAGAAGTGCAACATTGTAGCCAGATTCTTACCAGGCATTAATTTTTCATCTTTTTATTTTCACACACTTGGATCTCTTGTTTGCCTTTTGTTTGTCACTCTGTGTCATCATTTCACAAAAGCTATGCAGATATATTCTTCTTTAAATGAATAAGAACTACACTGTCTGTCCTGAGTGTTGAAATAAAGCAACTGGAGGGCAGAAGAAAGCAAAAAATAAAAGAGGAAGAGAGATAAGAAAACATTTTTTTTAAACAGGAGGGCAGAATAAACAATATAGGGGAGGTGGCCACGGCAATAAAACACACACCACACTTATCCTTTTGTCCAGTTGTGTTGTACAGAGCTGGAGCATGTCAAATACCTCCTGTAAGAAGAATGGACGTCATGGAGCTAGAAATGACTGTGGCTGGACATTATGGAAAACCTAGCATCAATGACAACGACAACGACAAGTCTGGTAAGACATAAATGTTCTCTAGCACAGTGGGTTCTCAAACTTGTTTGTGTCAGCATTGATATTGTTTTTGGCCGTGGACCCCCATCTGGAAATATTTTGTGCCAGGGACCCCCAGAAGAGAAGATCTTTCAGACACTTTTTTTCAAAAATGTTCAAACATAGCAGATGCACAAGCTTGCAGCACGGCATGAAGTGACACACTGTGAGCTTGTAGATCTGCTAATTTCTTAATGGGTTCAGAGACCATCAGGGGTCTAAAATGACCCTTATGGTTCTGAACAGTGTTAATCTAACTCTGAGAGAGTGTTGATTTCACTCTGAGAGTGTTAATTTCACTCAGAGAGTGTTCATTTTACTCTCAGAGAGTGTTAATTTCACTCTGAGAGTGTTAATTTCACTCTCAGAGAGTGTTAATTTCACTCAGAGAGTGTTAATTACACTCTGAGAGAGTGTTAATTTCACTATCAGAGAGTGTTCATTTCACTCTCAGAGTGAAATGAACTCTGAGGATTTTGCAGTATACTTTTTGAGGTTCCAGAGTTTGAGGTCCCAGAGTGGGAAAAGAACCTGCATTAAATTACTGTTCTGTCAAGACTATCTCTCCATTGTAAATTCCATTATGTACGGTAACTAATCACCGCACATATGGAATATCATCTCGTATCGTCATGTTTTATAGATTTTTTAATTTCCCTTATCGGTATGTACCTCGATTGTACACACTTGAAACAGACCTTTCGAATCAAAATAAAACAATTATCACTGAGGATTTACAGTGTGTGTGTGTGTGTGTGTGTGTGTGTGTGTGTGTGTGTGTGTGTGTGTGTGTGTGTGTGTGTGTGTGTGTGTGTGTGTGTGTGTGTGTGTGTGTGTGTGTGTGTGTGTGTGTGTGTGTGTGTGTGTGTGTTCTCCAGCCATTAGGTACAGATGGGTTGGGATCAGTGTTGGATTGCTCTTTGCTGTTCAGGCTCTAGTCATCATTGGTCTTGGACTCACCCTCTGTAAGTCAAGTTTCATAACAATGTATTTTATTATAACGTAACATCATTCTTTCCAATACACTAGCATATATGCCATATCCCCAGAAATAGAGTTATTTGTGCCCGAGCACTGCACCAGTGCGAAGCCCTATTGAAATTGCAAAGATTATTATTATTCTTCATCTCACAAATGATTTGCATTTTTGAGGCCCTAAACATACTCAAAAAGTTGCACACTTAAAAATTACGTATTTGAATGGTCTTAAAATGGGGCGTGGCCTAATGGCTCAATAGCGCCCCCTACAAAATGTTAAAGTTGATGCCCCACAATACGGTTTCACCTACAGGTATAAACATTGGTACACACCTGTATCATGTCCCAACTTACAAAAAAAGTCTCTTGGAGCCATGACCTAAACCCAACAGGAAGTCAGCCATTTTGAATTTATTGTGGCGTTTTAGTGCATTTCATGCCATTTTCACGGGTCATTCTTTAACTCATTGACTGCCAGAGATAAAACATAATTTGCTAAGCCACTCCCAGCAATTTTTGACTGTTTTCCCTAACCTTTGAAAATCTCCAAAATATCCTTCACTAGAGTTACTTAGCTCTGTTCCCTTTTATGATTGATTGATATAAGGACTTTAAAACCGAGTCTGATGAGGCGACTCACAAGTGGCAAACCATTCAAAAGTTATAGCAAAAAACAGGAACTATCAAATATCGACCAATCAGAAGAGGGGGCGGAGCTAAGTAAAACCAATGAAGAACAAGGACTGTGATCTAAGTCCAATGACATCACCCACAAATCCACAAAAACGCCACTATAAATTCAAAATGGCCGACTTCATGTTGGGTTTAGGTCATGGCTCCAAGATACTTTTTTGTAAGTCGGGACATCATACAAGTTTGTACCATTTTGCATACATGTAGGTGAAACCGTATTGTGGGGCTTCAAGCACAACATTTTGTTGGGGGCGCTATTGAGTCATTAGGCCACGCCCCTTTTTCAGACAATGAAAATACCAAATATTTCGCCACATGTGATGTATGTGCCAAGTTGCCCAACTTTTTTAGTACGCCCCTCAAAAACGCGATTCATTATCGAGAAAATAATAATTTCAATAAGGCTTCGCACTGGTGCAGTGCTCGGGCCCTAATAATAATCTTTGCAATTTCAATAGGGCTTCGCACTGTGCAGTGCTCGGGCTCTAATTAAAGCTGCAAGCAGCGATGACCAGGCCCTCACACCTCTGTCCACATTAGGGGCAAATATCTACCAATGAGAACACGGAGCAGAGCTAAGTAACTCTAATGAAGGACGAGGATTTTCAACCGTGTCCAGTGAGGCGACTCATGACTCTGTACGACAAACAATTCAAAAGTTGGCAAAAGCTACAAACAATGAAATATCGACCAATCCAAATAGGGGGCAGGGCTAAGTAACTACAATGCAGGACAAGGACTCTCAACCAAATAAAGTGACGCGACTCACAAGTCTGTACGACAAACCGTTCAAAAGTTATAGCAAAAAATAGGAATGATCAAATATCGACCAACCACCTGCCCCCCCACCCTCTAGGCAATTTTAATATAGGCCATTTTCACAGGTCGTACTTTAACAAACTCCTCCTAGGAGAAAAGCTTGAGTTTGCATAGAACGGCGTGACCGTGGCGAAGCATCAAACTTCCTTGTTTCATGGCCATACAGGAAGTGAAAATAGCCGATCTACAAGGTCACGTTTTTCTTTTTTTCTATGTAACTTTTGAGCAGATTGCCATATACTCTTTAGGTTGACCTCATTAGACTTGGTTCAGAGTCCTTGTCCTTCATTGGTGTAACTTAGCCCCACCCCTTATTTTGATTGGTCAATATTTACACATTTCTATATTTTGCCATAACTTTTGACATGCTTGTCGTAGCTACCCTCATTGGATTTGGTTTAAAGTCCTTGTCCTTCATTGGTGTTACTTAGCTGCGCCGCCCCTCTTCCGATTGGTTGATATTTGAAAGTTCCTATATCTTGCTATAACTTTTCAGCGGTTAGTCATATAGACTTATTAGTTGCGTCACTTGATTCGGTTGTGAGTCCTTATCCTTCATTGGATTTACTTAGCCATGCCCCTATTCTGATTGGTCGATATTTCATAGTTTCTATCTTTTGGCATACATTTTTAACAGTTTGTCGTAGAGAGTCATGAGTCATGAGTCGCCTCACTGGACTTGATTGAAAATCCTTGTCATTCATTAGCTACTTATTAGCTCTACTCCCAGATCAGATTTGTCGATATTTGCCCCTAACGTGGACAGAGGTGCGAGGGCCCGGTCATCGCTGCTTGCAGCTTAAATTGACATTATATGTAAAGCCCACCCACTCAAATTAAACTGTATGAGTATTCATGACTGATTTAATACCAAAGCTGTGTTGATTTCAGCCCACCTTGCTGAGCTGTCCACCGTAGAAACAAGGCTAAATGAAAGTGAAAACCAAATCGAAGAACTGAAGAGACAGCATGCAGGTATACTAAACCGTTACATTTTACTGTTGTCCTCAGATACACAAAGAAAACTAAAATATCTGAATATATATATATATCACAATATGTCAGATTGCGTAATCATAGTCAATGGGTCACCCCTTTTGGTGTGACACGCGGGCCACGGTTGGCGGTATTACCGGTTTTGTTTACATTAGTTTCTTTGCATTTGTGCAACATGGCAGAGATTGAGAGAGGTTGCCCTTTAGTACGGTCGTGGAATATTCACACTATTTTTGGATTATTTTATTGGTGAACGTCGATGCAAATCAGCCTTGTATATGTAATGTAATAAACATTGGTTGAATTTTCATCATGTTTAGTTGACATGTTTTTTTCTTTTTTATGTGTTGACAAATGTTGGGCACATAAATATTTTATTTGAGGTGTGGCACTATTGTAATTGATTTTGCATGAAGAATAAGGCATTCTAATGACATATGCAAGCTGTCGTCCCATGTGAGTATGCCTCCGAGCAGACGTGAGCGGACATATGTCCGCTCAAACCATATTTTGTGTACACAAAATATGGGCGTACACAAACTTAGTGAATGCGGCCCATTGTCTCTCCTATACATAGTAATACAGTAAAGGCCCTCGCCCAGGGACTTGGTCTATAAATGTATGGAAAGATGTTTGTTATTGGTAAATAATTTTACTAATTTTGCGGGACATATTATGCTATATAGTTGTTAAAAAGTTACATAGGGTTGCTGTAACCCGATACTAACCATACTAGTAACACTATCAATACTCTGTTTTATAGAAAATCTTATTTTTTTGTCTTTTATGCCTTCATTGATAGGACAGTAGGCTGACAGGAGTCAAACCCGCGACACGCTGTCAGGCTAGGACTACCAGCCTAGGTGCCCAGACGGTTACGCCAACCGTCCTGGCCACCAGTAATACTGTTAACACAAAACTAGCAATACTTAATACTTTCAACACTTTTTTTTGGTCAAATAGTATACAACAATGCAAGACACAACATGACAGAACAATAAGCTTAACAATACATACAGGGAATAAAAAACAGACAAAAAGGAACAAAAGACACCCAAAAAAAGGACATGGGTGGGATCGATGATCAGAAAGCAGGGATGGTTAGGAGTCCATAAGTGAAGAATGTGTCCGTCATGACGGATTTGTTCCAACTTAGCAATGGAGAGCATCTTGTTGGGCCATCTCTGGAAACATGGAGGAGTTGGAGTAAACTTTCAGTTTAACAGTATACTTTTTTTGGCAGCAACCATACCTGTCTTAAGCATCTTTTTTTGGTGGGAGGAAAGGGCCCTTGTCTCATCAGAGCAACCAAATATTGCTAAACAGCAATCTGTCTGAATATCACTTTCCAATTGTCTGGAGAACCAATTAAATATATAATTGGTTATTACTGGACACTGCCAGAATAATTGTGACAGAGAACCTTCTGCAATACCACATAATATCACACATAGGGGAGACTGATGGGTACATTTCACGAAGTTTAGATTTGGAGTAATGCAATCTGTTCAATACTTTAAATTGAATCAATCTATATCTAGAATTGATAGAACAGCTCTGAATACTAGACAGGCCCCCATTTGCAGCCCAATAGTAATGTTTACATATTGGAAGGCCGAGGCCTCCTTCGCTTAAATCCGTCCGTAAGTGAGTTTTGGAAATGTGAGGCGTTTCAACCGCCTACATAAATGAAGTAACAATCGAATCTAGTTGCTTAAAAAAAGACAAAGGCAAAAAAACTCGGAGATTTTGGAACAGGTATAAAAACCTTGGCAGTGAGACCATCTTTACAGCATTGATGTGGTCAATCATTGATAAAGGCAGTAACTTCCAGCTTCTGATATTGCTTTTTAGCTTATCATGTCTAGGAAATTCAGTTTAAAAAGCAGTTTCGGATTCCGTGGGATCTTAAAGGTTTCATGACGTTCAGTTTTACCACACATTGTCTGCCGATCGCGTAGATCTACGCAAACCGATTAAAAGCCGCCACGTGCCAATCGCGTAGATCTACGCGAACTGGTGATATTTTGAAAATCCAATGTTAATTTGAAAAAGTGCACTTTCTGAATTTTTTGATCCATTTCCGGTTCCGGTAGGCGGACAGGAAACGGAATTAAACCGGTTCCGTTTTTTTCGATCGTATCCGCTTCCTGTCTGGGATGCGGTTTTAAAGTCGATTATCTCGGTTGTTGTTTTTCTCCTCGCTTTTCACTGTCTAGTAGTGATGCGCGGGTTGACCCGTAACCCGCGGGACCCGCGGGTCAACCCGCGGCGCAGGTGGGTCGAGTCAGAATTTCGGAGGCAATTATGCGGGCTGCGGGTGAGCGGGTCACGCGCTCTCACACGCAAAAAAAATAAAAAAAATAACATGCTCTTGTTTTGTCTTTATTCCTAATAAGAATAAGAATAATAACAATAAAACAGTTTGAATACACTTGGGGATTATTTTCTAACCATGATTTTACAGAATTAAAAAAAAATCACGGGTAGCGGGTTGAGCCATAGATTTATATATGGGTTCGCGGGGCGGGTTGAGGCGGGTTGGGTTCCGTGGCGGGGCGGGCCGAGTCATGAAAAAACCCGACCCGCGCATCACTACTGTCTAGCGCTCACCGCTGTAACTTCAAGATGGCGGGTCGCAATGAGACGCGGTCTGCACTGTTAGCTTCACACAGATCCCCTGTGTGTGTAGAACCAAATGAACGCGCATTTTAAACGTATTTAGCGGGGTCTATGGCGACATGAAAAAAACAAAAAAACAACAATAAAACCGTGGCACTGGTGAATACATTATGAGATTAAACTCTGGCAGTCAATGTGTTAAAAGTCACACATTAAAAAGGTCCACTTCCGTCCGCTCCTTTCAAGCTCTGTGAATCATTCCAAAGTTGCGTTAGAGCGCCCCACGTGGAAAAATAAATACATTTTTTTTTAAATCTCCTCAAGGAGATCTCCGGTTAAAGCACTCAATATGTTAAAAAATATTTTATTTTATTATTTTTTTTCATTTAATTATTTTTCATTTTCAAAAATATATATATATTAAAAAAAATAAAAAAGGTAATTGAAAAAAACCCTCATGCATTAGAAAGCCAATATCAGTCACTAGAACCAAGTACCAACTCTGGTATGACTGTGTGTCGCTAACCTTTTGCCTGGGTATTTACTCAGATATGCGGGAATAGGGGGCATATCGGCAGGGGTGCACATAACTGGTGCACAGGTGCGCATGCGCACCCAAAATAAAAATGCGCACCACATCAGACGACGCGAGGCGCTTTGGCGTACCAACAGCTGGGACAGGAATTTCCAAGCTTTTATTTTTTAGCAAAACTAAAAAATAAAAGCTTGGAGAGCTTGGAGGCTAGGAATTTACTTCCTGAAGCCACACTCACACAATCACTCTAAAGCACCCGTCGGCCCCATGTACAGCCATTAGGCGCAGGGGTAGAGGACGCATGCTGCACGTGATTGTATGAGTGTTGACTCGCGTCGCCTCGCATCGCCTCGCATCGCCTCGCATCGCCTCGCATTGCCTCGCATCGCCTCGCATTGCCTCGCTGCGTGCACTGTGCCATTAGGCGCAGGGGTAGAGGACGCATGCTGCACGTGATTGTATGAGTGTTGACTCGCGTCGCCTCGCATCGCCTCGCATCGCCTCGCATTGCCTCGCTGCGTGCGCGCAGCCAGCAGCGGCTGTTAGAGGCACTCGTCACCGATGATGAACGCACCTTAATGGTGCAAAATATACAAAATATGTCCCAATCTGGCGGATAAAATCAGCGCAGCAGCACAGGGCACCAACCTTGGGGGCTTTACCTAACAGCGTGAGAGAAAAAACGGCGAAAATCGCCGCCCCCCCCGGAACCACCCCCAACCCCCCCCCCCCCCCCGTTGACAAAACGGGCCGGTGGGCACCGTGCTGAGTCTTCAGTGACACTGAGGTGTTGGAGTACCAAGAGGTGCAAGCATAGTCAAAAAGTGGCTGAATCAGGCCCCCTGAGAGGGTCCTGAGGGTTGACAAAAGAGGAAACTCTGCCCATAAATTTGGTTCTTTGGTTTACTCTTTTGATCACCTTTGTCGCCATGCTTTCACCTGTCAGGTATTTGTCAAGAATACAACCCAAATAGGTAATCTCTTCTTTGCTAGAGATAATTGTGTCATCGACTTTGACCTTGAAATCATTTACATCCATCTGTCTGAGGGAATGCTTGGTCCCAAAGAGAATGGATTCAGTTTCCCCAAGGTGTAGTGACAGTTTGTTATCGGTAAGCCAAGTACGGATTTTTGAGAGTTTGGAGCTGAGCGCCTCCTCAACTTGCAACTTGTCCTCTCCCGAGATCAGGAGTGCCGAGTCATCAGCGAACAGGAACAATTTGCAGTTACAGGCAGCGTTCATGTCGTTAATGTGTAGAAGGAACAGTAACGGCCCTAGAATGCTGCCCTGAGGAACCCCACAGCTCACCGGGAGGGATGAGGACATGGTTCTGTTGATGTCAACCACTTGTTCTCTTCTGTTAGAGGGAGTGTTGTAGGCAACACCCCTCTTGTAATGGTATGCCCCAGCAGCATTGGGGCATACGTGTGTGTATGTTACGTCCGGCCCGCCAGTTTAATACAGTCACACTAGAATGTACACTGCTGTCTCGTGTCTCATTATTTACACACTCAAACATGGTGTCAGAAGTGGCTAGAACCGACTTTAGTTAAGTGGAAGATTACCGTACTTCACTGCGGGACCCGTGCAGTCGAAAAAAAGAAAAGAAAAAATTATAAAGAAGAAAGAAAAGACGAGTGAAACGGAGGTTAGCAGCAAGCTAGGCTAACAACATCACAATGGCAGCAAACATACCACCACCGGAGGAGATGAAGATGAGCGGCGATCTTGCAAGTAACTGGGACAATTTCAGTGCAGAATTCGAAGACTATGTATTGGCAACGGGATTAAAGGAGAAAGAAAAGGATGTACAAGCAGCAACCCTGCGAAGAGTGATGGGCAGTGAATGTCGTCATATATACAAGCATAACTTGGGACTTACGGCGGAGCAGGGGAAGGACGTGAAAGTTATTCTCGACGCCTTGGAGGGATATTTCAAGCCAGCTAGAAACGTCATATTCGAGAGATATGTTTTTGGAAACTGCAAGCAAGATGAAGGGGAGCCCGTTGATGCATTTGTGACGAAGCTGAGGGAGAAAGCTGCTTCCTGTGAGTATGGACAACTCAGGGAGGATTTGATAAGAGACAGACTGGTGCTGGGTGTGAGTGACGAAAGCGTGCGCCGTCGTCTACTCAGAGAGAAGAATCTCACACTAGCATCAGCCATAGAAATATGCCGAGCTGCAGAGATGACAGACATAAGGATAAAATCAATCACACAGGACCGGTCGCTACTAGAGACCGTGCATGCGACGGATGGCCGACGACCACGAGTTCCACCCAGGCAGGAACGCTCAGACAGGTCTCAGTATCAGACCCCAGGCGCAAATGAAAGCACTACGTGCAGATTCTGCGGCAACATGCACAGGCGCGGACGTGACCTTTGCCCAGCGTTTGGAAAAAACTGTCGCCACTGTGGAACAGCAAATCATTTTGCCAAGGTGTGTATGAAGAAGGGCCAAGCCACACGACAACTGCATACAGCAGACGCTGATGCACCTGAGGACATGGACAGATCTAGCACAGAGGCCCACATATACACAACAGAGAGCATAGGGGCAGTTCAGGGACGTGGGAAGAAATGGTTTGCTAACATAAAAATGAATAGAGGGACTCAGAGGTGCCAGTTAGATTCAGGGGCAACCTGTGATGTGATGAGCATAAAAGACATGAGGAGACTCGCTCCTGAGGCAAAGCTACTACCAAGCCAGACCAGGTTAGTACTGTATTCAGGCCAATCAATGCACTCCATAGGCATATTCCAAACAGAGTGTGTAGTGAGGGGTAAAGCACACAAGCTGCATTTTGAGATAGTCAGGAGCGGGCAGAGACCCCTGTTGTCAGGTGAAACCAGTGAGCGATTAGGTCTAATGCATTTTACCATCCCTGAGGAGCTTCTTATGGTAGGACATAGCAGCTCAGAGCCGCTAACCAGACAGCACCTTGTGCAGACTTTCAATGATGTTTTCAATGAGCCAGTTGAGTCACTCCCGGGGGATGTTCATTTTGAGCTACATACAGATGTAACCCCAGTGCAGGCTTCACCACGCAATGTCCCAGTGGCTCTCAGAGATGCAGTCAAGGCTCAGTTAGATAAATATGAGAGAGATGGCCATTTAACCTCAGTGACAGAGCCTACAGAGTGGATTAGCAACATGGTAATTGTCAGACAGCCAGAGAAGCTGAGGATTTGCATAGACCCCAAGTCACTGAATCAGGCTTTAAAGAGGTCTCACTACATAATGCCAACACTTGAAGATGTACTCTACAAGCTGCCCAGGGCTCGCATTTTCACTCTTGTAGATGCACGAGATGCTTTTTTACAATGTAGACTAGATGAGGAGAGTAGTTACACCACCACATTCTGGACGCCGTGGGGCAGGAAGCGCTGGTTAAAGCTGCCATTTGGGGTGTCCGTGGCCCCAGAGATATACCAGCGAAAGCAGCATGAGTTACTGGCAGGACTAGGTGGGGTAGAACCAATAGCAGATGACATATTGATAGTTGGGTGTGGGGAGAC
This sequence comes from Gymnoscopelus microlampas, assembly GCF_963454915.1. Classification (NCBI taxonomy): domain Eukaryota; kingdom Metazoa; phylum Chordata; class Actinopteri; order Myctophiformes; family Myctophidae; genus Gymnoscopelus; species Gymnoscopelus microlampas. The sequence continues at coordinate 53,481,157 of NC_139943.1, read as the reverse complement.
AGATGTGGAGGCCATACAGGACCATGATACAAAACTGATAGCGCTCATGCAGAGGTGCAGAGAGGTTAAACTGAGGCTGAGTTTAAAGAAACTGCAATTCAGGGTCAGAGAGGTCAAGTTTCACGGACACATTCTCTCGGCAGGGGGGCTCAGAGCGGACCCAGAGAAAATTAGGGCGGTCCGGGACATGCCACACCCCGAAGATGCCAAGGCCGTACAACGGTTTATCGGGTTCGTGACGTACCTCGCAAGGTTCATGCCACACCTCTCTGAGGCATGCGAGCCACTACGGAGGCTTTTGGACAAGGATGTCCCATGGCACTGGCTGCCCAAACACGACGCTGCAGTCGAGGAGATCAAGCGACTGGTCACAGCAGCCCCTATTCTGAGATACTACGACGTGACCAAGCCAGTTGCCATCCAGAGTGATGCGAGTCAGAAAGGACTTGGCTGTTGTCTGCTACAAGAGGGTCAGCCAGTTGGGTACGCATCGCGAGCACTGACTCAGACAGAACAGAACTATGCACAAATAGAAAAAGAGTGTCTGAGTATTGTGTTTGCATGCCAGCGTTTTCATTATTATTTGTATGGGCGGGGGGAGATCACAGCGGAAACGGACCACAAGCCACTAATCTCTATCTTCACCAAGCCCCTTCTCACAGCACCCAAACGGCTCCAGAGCATGCTGCTCACGCTTCAGGCCTATAACCTCAAGGTGGTGTACAAGCCAGGACCTGACATGCACATCAGTGACACACTGAGCAGGGCCACTGCTCCATCACAGGGGACTGACACAAAATATACGAAACACACCATCTGCTGCCTGCAGAGGGCACAAGAGGACACTGAAAAAATAAACCAGGCTGAGTATCTAAATGTCACCAGCCAGCGGCTGACCCAGATTAAGCAACATACTGAGGGTGATGAAGGCCTACAGTTGTTGAAAGCAGCAGTGCTCCGGGGCTGGCCAGATTGCCGGGAGGATACTCCTCTGGCGATCAGAGAATACTGGTCAATCAGGGACGAGATCAGCGCACAGGATGGAGTGCTTTTCAAGAGCCAGCGAGTTATAGTGCCAAAATCATTGCGGGCAGAAATGTTGAAACGTATCCATGCCAGCCATGTAGGAGGAGATGCCTGCTACAGACAGGCCAGAGACACGCTGTACTGGCCCAACATGCACGGTGAAGTCAAGGACTATGTGAGCCAGTGCTCAGCGTGTAATGAATACTCACATAAGCAACAGCGGGAGACAATGATGTCCCATGCACTCCCAACACGACCATGGCAGATCCTCAGCATGGATCTGTTCAAACAAGCTGGAAAGGACTTTCTGATTATGGTTGACCATTATTCAGATTTCTGGGAAATAGAGCTGCTCCCAGATCTGTCAGCGGAGACCACAGTGCTGAGGTGCAAAGCCCAGTTTGCACGACATGGACAACCTGACCGGGTAATTACAGATTGTGGCTCCCAGTATGACTGCGAAACATTCAGGAGGTTCGCAAAGGAATGGGACTTTGACCATGTCAAGTCCTCCCCCAGGCACCCAAGATCGAATGGAAAGGCTGAGTCGGCCGTGAAGATAGTGAAGAACCTGTGTAAGAAGGCAGCCAGTGAGGGTAATGACCCATGGCTGGCCATATTACAGTGGAGGAACACGCCCACGGAGGGCATGTTCAGCAGCCCTGCGCAGAGATTGATGTCTCGTAGACTGAGGACTCCACTCCCGGTCACTGACACGCTCTTGGAGCCGAGTGTGGTCACTGGGGTCCCAGACAGGCTGCGGGTAAAACACCAGACCGCCAAACTCTGGTATGATAAATCGGCCAGGGATCTACCTGAGCTATGTATCGGACAGGACATAAGGATGAAACCTCTGCCTGGGGACAGGACGGGCAGGTGGCGAAGAGGAGTCTGCCTGCAAAACGTGGGCCCCAGGTCGTACCTGGTGGATGTCGAGGGGACGTTCTACCGCCGTAACCGGGTGGACCTACGACCAGCGGAGAGAGACGCTACCGAGCGCCACCCTGAGCAAAACAATGTGCAGCACAGCAGCCCACCCACTGGGCAACCCAGCAGTCCACCCGACAACACGATGGACACTAACAATGACAATGACGCTGGCACAGGTGCCCAGGAAGTCAGCCCGCTCAGACGGAGTGACGTGCACCAGCCTATGGCTGGCCCACCACCTGTGCCAGGGCACAGGACTGCCTGTGGCAGGCTGGTAAAAGTGCCACAAAGACTGGATCTGTAGTGAACTCTGAATTCTGAAGTTTGTGTACTGTTAAAAAAAAAAAAAAAAAAAAGAAAAAGAAAATGGGACTGTGACAGGTTTGTTATTGTTGTTGACACGCACAAAAAAAAAAAAAAAAAAAAAGGAAGACAGGAGAATGTGAAATGTCTATTTACTGCTGTTGAAGACTGTGTATTATTGATTGTATTATTGAAGTTGTTTTGCACTAAGTTCTCACTGTAATTGCACTAAGGATGTAAGCAAGGTAAAAGTTATCATCTAAAAGAAGGGAGATGTTAGAGGGAGTGTTGTAGGCAACACCCCTCTTGTAATGGTATGCCCCAGCAGCATTGGGGCATACGTGTGTGTATGTTACGTCCGGCCCGCCAGTTTAATACAGTCACACTAGAATGTACACTGCTGTCTCGTGTCTCATTATTTACACACTCAAACATCTTCCCTCCAGGTAATATCTCATCCAGTTTAGTGATGTGCAGTCCCAGGTGTCCGGAAGGTGGCATACCTGTTTGCTATAGAGCACCGAAGTCTGACGTAATTTACACATCCTACCTGGGTCGCGTTTTTTCCCCCCGTTCTGAATTCCCATAGACGTGTTTAATATCGCGTCAAATAAGAACTGTGTTCCAAAAATAAACAAATGACCCCGGCGGTTTGACTCTTATGGATATGAACCATCAACTGACGGTGAGAAAACGCTAATGTTACTTCCGACGAATTAGTTAAATTTTCGCCAGAAACAGACTGTTTCAAATATGAGTGACTGACTATCATAAACGATACAGAACCACCTCCCTGACAATATCGCTGAGACAGTTTGTTTATTTTTGGACCACAATTCTTATGTGAGACGATTCTAAGATGACCCAATGTTATTCCCCATAGCGAAATTACTTTACGAACCAGGGGATGGTCGAGTGACGTCAGGACTTCTGTACTCTATTCCGGTTCATTTTTCTATAGCTTCATTTGATTGGCTGATTTAATTGGTGCGTTTGATTGATTGCAGCCAAGCCAATCATACTAAGCTATTGGAGAATAAACCAGAACAGGAAATGGGTATGCTAGCTTTTGTAAACCTGCAGAGCCTTTTATACACTTTCTGACAGTTAACTATGCTTTCTAACTGTTTCTAACACGCAGCCCTATAGATGGCCCTCAAAAACTTGGCATGCACTTCCATTTATATTTATACCCCAACCAGGAAAGGGGGCGTGGCTGTGGAAAGGGGGGCGCGGCTGTAAAAAAAAAAAAAGAAAGGCTAAGAGATGGTGCTATTCTGTAAACCCACTAGATGGAGGCAGTGGGCATTGTGGATCACATGTAATCTGTGTAAACACACAGTCAAATTCGATATGTTTATATCGAATTAATTCTTGTTTCAATCTATCTGGTCTCAAATGGAAACACTGCCTTATTAAGGTTAAGACATCCTATATTTTGCACTTGTTGACAGGTAACTATACCTTTACATCTGCCAGGTATAAAGTGGGAAAACACATTGTAGGGGTTTAGAGGATCTTTAACTTTTTTCTGGGGTTTCTTTTTCAGATAAGGCCATCAAATTAAGTACCGGTGTAAACCAGATGGAGGACCTCAAGACCATAACGAATGCTAGTGAAAACAATGTGGAGGACTTGAAGACAGAAAGTGAAGGTAATTTGGAGATGACAAAGTTTAAAGATGACTTGTTTTAGTGTCAATAAAACTTAATTTGAGCTCAGAGAATAGATTCTGTTTTGGTAATGTGATTGACTTTATATTTAAAGCTCACCCACTCAAATTAAACTGTATGAGTATTCATGACTGATTTAATACCAATGCTGTGTTGATTTCAGCCCACCTTGCTAAGCTGTCCACCGTAGAAACGAGGCAGGATGAAAGTGCAAACCAAATCGAAGAACTGAAGAGACAGCATGCAGGTATTAAACCGTTACATTTTGCTGTTGTCCTCAGATACACAAAGAAACCTAAAATATCTGAAACTAGTCATCGGTGTTATTTTATGATGAGTGTCCATCCTCCTATTATTTGACAAAGCTCTGTGTGGTGAGCCTAAAAATCGTGGTGAAAAATCTTCTGCCCGGTTCTCCTCAGTCGCTGGAGAAATTGATCTGAATTTGCACACAGCCATTCACCATTACCATGTGCACGGAACAGCGAAGCCTGTTTTTTGCTTTCCCCAAATGGCAGCTGTTTATTAGCGTTTTTATGTAAAAGAATGTCACCATGGTTACGGCTGCCCAACTGTGGGATGGCCCCGCGAGCTATGGAACGAATGATCAAACTGCGCATGCGTCGAACCGGGTATGGACTAGTATACTTAAAAATATAGTATAGTATACTAAAAATGTATTAATTCCAGTTGCATGTTTTAATAATCCCTATTGGAACAGTAATGGAGGCATGAAGGCCTTACCTGCTATTTCTTCCAAAACATAACAAAAAATAGTCCGTTGAGGAGCACAACACTAACTCTTCCTACCTTTTCCTCTTTAAAAACGTGTCACTCCACCTGAACTATCTAAACAATATTAGCCCCAACAACATTCCCGCCCACTTCAGTCCAATAAGAACGACCACATACCAGGAATACTATATAAATAGACACAGTCCTCTTCCCGACATTACAATATCTACCTGGTTTCAGAATGAAGGGTTGTGGGGCGTTGCTCGTTTTACTGATCTGGCTGTGTAAACACACACAGGCCCTCATTTATGAATGGATTATAGAAACCAGCATAAATTTGAGCCCAGGAATTAGCTTACGACCACGTCCATGTGTGATTTATCAAGCAGGTTTACCCTGTCAATTGCATCGTAAGAATGGTCGGCTTTTGATAAATATGGCAGAGCCTCACCCCACCTGTTTTCCGACATGAAGAAGCGGAAAACGGTCGATACCTGACACACAGACACATCCAATAAGAAAATATAACACAAATAAAACTAAAATACGACCCCATTCGTAACAGTGCAAGTCCAGTCAACTATAAGGTGTAACAATATGTCAGAAGAATGCGGTTTGGGGTTGGAAAAAAAAAGAAAAAGATATGCATCTTCTTTTTTAATTCTAGCCATAAGTAAAGATATATCCTAAACGAAAGCATTTAAATAATAAATAGCCTATGCGTCTGTATCATTGTGCTAATTCCTCTTGATCAATGCTGCTGTTACCCCTACACCCCCCCCCCCCCCCCTTTTGGTTCCAGTGAGTCACCAAAATGACCCTTATGGTTCTTTAACTCTGAGAGAAATGGAACCGAAAGGACCCTTCCATGTGGGGGTGCTCCTTCCATTCCGACATCTCACCACTCCGACTAGTGGCTTCCGCGTGCGGTTAAGGTTAGGGTTAGGGTTAGGTATAGGGTTCGTTAACGTCGGAAAGGCGACATGTCGGAAAGGCGACATGCACCCCTTCCATGTCTGTAACTCTGAGAGTGTACAAATGGAAATGTTTACATGACTAAGCACCTGACTTGTAACATTGCAAATAGGCTAAGTTCGATTGTAATTGCTTATCATTGTGACTTGTATGTCCATGTATGCCTTTATAAAATGTTATATTTTCACAGGGATTATGTATTAGTGTGTTAGATATACATTTTGGAGTGGATACATGTGTCCAGATGCTTGTCAGACAGCCAGACAATGCTGCACCGCAGGTCTAGGATGGAACAAAAGGGTGTAGCAAAAGTCTACACGCCCTCAGACCTGGCGTTAGATCTGAGCGGGCCGTACACTGAAGTCAAAGTCACGATAGATTGATAAATGACGAAGATTGATCTCGCCGTATGCCCATTATTTGGTCTACACCACTTTGATAAATGAGGGCCATTGTAGGGTTTTGGAGGATCTTTAACTTTCACTAAGTATCTCTGTTTCATTATTTTCAGATATGGCCACCAAATTAAGTACCAGTGAAAACAAGATGGAGGACCTCAAGGCCAGAATTAATATTGGTGAAAAAAATGTGGAGGACTTGAAGACAGAAAGTGAAGGTAATTTGGATATCACAAAGTTTGAGGATGATTTGTTTTAGTGTCAATAAAACGTAATTTGAGCTCAGAAAAGAGATTGTTTTGATAATTTAATTGACTTATATTTAAAGCTTACCCACTCAAATTAAACTGTATGAGTATGCATCATTGATCTAATACCAATGCTGTGTTGATTTCAGCCCACCTTGCTAAGCTGTCCACCGTGGAAACAAGGCTAAATGAAAGTGAAAATCAAAACGCAAAACTGAAGAGACAACATGCAGGTATTAAACCGTTACATTTTGCTGTTGTCCTCAGATACACAGAGAAAACTAAAATATCTGAAACTAGTCATCTATGTTATTTTATGATGAGTGTCCATATACTTACAAAAGTACGATCAAGAGAATAACTACAAATAAATTAATTCCAATTGCACATTTGAATCCCTATTGGAACAGTCTAATGGAGGCATGAAGGAGTTACCTATCTCTTCCAAAACAAAACAAAAACAGTCCTTTGAGGAGTACAACACAACACAGTAACTCGTACTACCTTTTCCTCTTTAAAACCGTATCAGTCCACCTGAACTATTTAAACAATATTAGCCCTAAAAACATTCCTGCACACTTCTATCCATAAAAACGACCACATACCACGAATACTATATAAATAGACACATTCATTCCCGACATTACAATATATACAGTGACCTGCATGGTTTCAGAATGAAGGGTTGTGGGGCGTTGCTCGTTTCACTGTTCTGTCTGAGGTTGGAAGTCAGGTAGATAGAAGATTGGTTAACACTTCGATCACGGTAGTTTCTCTACCTACTGCACAAACGGCCTAGCCATCAGATTGACCCTTTTCATTGATTGAATGATCTACAATAAATCTACAAGCTCAAAACGTGCCGCGTCATGCAACAGGTTATGAACTTGTAGATCGGCTTTTGAATCTACAATCAGCCTGAATGTTCATAACCCATACCCTGGGGCAGCTGTCGGCAACCTTTTTAAAATGCAGTGCCATGTTTTTATTTTATAGATGGTCAGTGTGCCAACATACAGATTAATTATGACACCACATCAAGATATTTCCAGCATATTTTGATTGTCCATAAATATAACCTTTTTTTCCCTTCTTTTGAAATATTGTCTTTCACATCGGGATATTGTAATGATCATTAGACTCAGAGCAATAACCCACCAATCTCCCAGACTGCCTCCCCAGTCAGAGTTCAGAGTTTGAATGAATGTAGAATTATGTGCAGTATGTAATTTGTGTTGTATTTAAAAGCAAAAATCCTCTCACTCACACTTATGCCAGTGTGCCAGTGATCACCCCTCCCCTGTGGCAATGATGGCACCCGTGCCTAAGGTTGCCTACCCCTGCCCTGGGGGGACGTAACCCATAGCCTGGGAGGATGTAACCCATAGTCTGTGGGGAATTAACCCATAGCCCATAGGGACGTACGGTATATGCATCCCATAGCCCAGAGGGACAATGGCTATGCATCCCATAGCCTGGCTGGACAGATAAGTAACCCATAGCAACCATCTGTTTTACCATAGCAACAACCGTTATACCCTAGCAACCATCTGTTAGACTATAGCAACCACTGTTTTACCTTGACAACCACTCACACACACACACACACACACACACACACACACACACAACCGGACAACTGGTTCTCAAATGCCTATGAATGATTTAATGATAGAATGTTTTTATGATATACTGTATGTACAGTAATAGGGTGACCATATTCTGAATTCCCAAAAAGAGGACACCTAACGCATGCACGCGCACCCATGCACGCGGGTTTGGTCGGGTTTTTTTTTTTTTTTGTCACCTACTGTAAATGTGGTTCATTTGTAGGGTTGCCAACATCCAGAACTGGAGAAACGGGACACATGCACGCGCGCGCGATTTTTTTCGGGTTTCCCGCGGGTAAAGTTACTTTTTTTGTTACTTTATTTCAGTTTTAGAGTTAGGGTTAGGGTTGGGAACAGGCTGACATGCCACACAAACAATGATGCCGTTCCCACCGGAGAAAATCTCACACACACACACACACACACACAAGCACTCGTGCGAGCACTCTGCCTGCCCTGTCAACTGAGCGGTCCTAGCGCCCTTCGCATACAGCACACAAACACGCAGCCAGACACACTGCAGTGTGCGCAAACAGAAAAATATTTTTTATTTTTCCCTTTGCACCGGAGTCCGGGACAAACAAAGTCCCGTACGGGACACGCCCCTTTTGGCTCAAATACGGGGTGTCCCGGCTAATACGGGACTGTTGGCAACCCTATTCATTTGGTTCCAGAACACATATTGACAGGTTTAACGTGACAGTTTTGCCCGAGAGGGGGGCGGCCCGAGAGGGGGGCGGCCCACCCCCTACCGCCCCCCCCCCCTTGGGCAAAAGGGGGGTGCGGTACCTGGGGGGAGGGGGAGGGCGGCCGCACCCCCCGCACCCCTACTTCCTGCAGTAATGTGCATGCGTTCCGTGCACGCGCGATTTGTAACTTTTTGGGGGGGGTTTTAATTTGGTTAATTCTGGGCCTCTTTGAGGTACTAAAAATACCCAAAGATAGTCAAAGAAGTTGCTTTATAAATAATATATTTATTTATTTAAAGTATGTCTCCTCTGTTTGTTTCAGATAACAAAATAATCACAGCTTCATAATTCAGCGTTTTAACAAAATAAAATAACATCTCAATTTGGCAGAAGAAGTCTCACCTTGCACAGCTTTCTTATACTTTGTAGTGGCCATATGGGCTTGCAGGTCTGAGGAACCTTTATTTGCCACGAGACATAGTAGTCCGGGCCCTTAAGTCCATTTTCATGTTACAATAGTTCACTTTGTGATACAAGCACCAAATTTGGCATGAACAATGCCTAGGACCTACTTTTGTATAAAAGCCTGTTAGCCACGCCAAAAAAAACAGTATGGCTGCCATTTTCCAAAATGACTGCTGGCGAAAGACATTTTATGTGTATTTTGACCTGGATTGTGATTGGATTTTGATTATTTTGGTATCAACATATAGTTTTGACTCATCCCGCCCCTCCCCCCATTAGCTACGCAAAAAAACAATATGGCTGCCATTTTCCAAAATGGCTTCAGGCAAAAGGCATTTTATGTGTATTTTGACCTGGATTGTGATTGGATTATCCAATTTTGATTATTTTGGCATCAGAATATAGTTTTGACTCCCCCCTGTTATTGAACAGTGCTGTTCAATAACAATACAGTACAGCACAGTACAGTACTGTGCTGTATTTATAGCAATACAGTACAGTACAGTACATACTGTACAGTAAAGTACAGTGCTGTACAATAACAGTACAGTACTGTTTTGTAATTTGTTAGTTTGTCCTGTTTTAAGTGGTTACTTAGTTTTTACTTTACTGTTGTGTTTATTTATTTCGTCGTAACGTTTCCTGTCTTGTCTCGTTACCTTGTGATTATTTTTATTTCTCCACCTGTGTCCCGTTAGTCCCTTAGCTCAGTGGTGTGCATTCTGCGCAACCTTTTTACAGTACACCCTCAGAAAACATTTGGATCATCCAATCACAATCCACTTCAAAAACCCACTTTGGTTTGCCATTTTGGAAAATGGCAATCATATATATATTTTTGCTTGGCTAACTGGGGGAGGGGGCGGGGGGGAGTCAAAACTATATTCTGATGCCGAAATAATTTCAATCCAGGTAAAAAAAAACACATAAAATATCTTTCACTGGCAGCCATTTTGGAAAATGTCAGCCATATTGTTTTTTTTTGGGTGGCTAACAGGAGAGGGGGTGGGGGGGAGTCAAAACTATATTCTGCTGCCAAAATAATCAAAATTGGATAATCCAATCACAATCCAGGTCAAAAGCCACATAGCATGTCTTTTGCCGGCAGCCATTTTGGAAAATGGCAGCCATATTGTTTTTTTTTTGGGTGGCTAACGGGCATTTGTGAAAAAGTAGGTCCAGAAGAAACTTTGTGGAAAATTTGGCGCTTGTATCACAAAGTCAACTATCGTGTCACTAACCGCCCCTACTATACTGTAGGTTCCAGCTTTGCAGACAGTACACTCTGCTTCTCTGTGTGTGTGTGTGTGTGTGTGTGTGTGTGTGTGTGTGTGTGTGTGTGTGTGTGTGTGTGTGTGTGTGTGTGTGTGTGTGTGGGACTCGTTGCTGTCACGTGTGCCCATTAGCAGCAGTGTTGCCAAGTATCGTGAGAGAAATAAGGAAACAGTACGCCAAAAACAAGCCAGAAAAACAAGCACATTTTTGACCAGAAGTTGCGGTAAATAAGTGGACATGGCAACACCAATAATGAGAGTTAGCGCTTTCATAGTTGCTAAGATACGACAGTACACGCTACCCAAAGTCTCAAAACCCTGCACATTTGAAGGATTTACTGAGAGACACAATGCAGGCATTATAACTTCATGTTTAGTTTAGTCATTAAATGTTCTAACTTGTGCTCACTTTATCCTTCAATTAACTGCTTCTCCTTTGAAGAGAGGAACATAATAATGTAATAATACTTAATAAATGATGCTGATATTGTCTATCAGAACACCACAGATACTCATCTCTAGCCTCTTAATGTATTATTTAGTTCCCTATGTAGATTTGTACTGAGGTGTCATAGTATAGTTGGCTACAGCCTTAACACAAGAAGGCAACTTCACTGGTATCTAATCCTTTTTAAATGTAACTGTCCTTCTTGTCTTCTGAACTGCCTTCTTGTCCAAGACCTTCAGACCAGACTGGATACTAGTGAGAACCATGTCCAAGACCTACAGACCACTCTGAATACTAGTGAAAACCATGTCCAAGACCTTCAGACCAGACTGGATACTAGTGAAAACCATGTCCAAGACCTTCAGACCAGACTGGATACTAGCATCCAAGACCTTCAGACCACACTGAATACTAGTGAAAACCATGTCCAAGACCTCCAGACCAGACTGGATACTAGTGAGAACCATGTCCAAGACCTACAGACCACACTGAATACTAGCATCCAAGACCTTCAGACCACACTGAATACTAGCATCCAAGACCTTCAGACCACACTGAATACTAGTGAAAACCATGTCCAAGACCTCCAGACCAGACTGGATACTAGTGAGAACCATGTCCAAGACCTACAGACCACACTGAATACTAGCATCCAAGACCTTCAGACCACACTGAATACTAGTGAAAACCATGTCCGAGACCTTCAGACCAACATGGAGGCCTTGAAGACAGAAATCAAAGGTAACTAGAAACAAAATGTACTTGTACTGTATGTTCTTTAACTCAAATACAGTACAGTAATATACTTTACAGTATTTTTACTCATTGTATAGTTTTAATTCGTTTTTACTCATTCTAAGTACCTTTAAGTATTTTTACTCATTTTAACAGCTTGTAAGTATTTTTACTCATTTTGTGTACTTTTAAGAATTTTTACTCACGTTATAAACTTTTAAGACGTGTTCACTCATTCTAAGTACTTTAAAGTATCTTTACTTATTCTAAGTACTTTAAAGTATTTTTACTCATTTTAACAACTTTTTAAAGTTTTTTTTTTACTATTTTTATGCACTTCAATGAATGAATGAATTAGCATTTCAAACATTAAAAGTAAAAACAAAAACAACAACAGAACTCCACAAATAGCGGACCTATGGGCATATTCATATATATCAGTGGTTCTCAAAGTGGGTTCCGGGGACCCCCAGGGGTCCTTGAGGGGGTTCCAGCGGTCCCCAGCTAAAGTAGTTAATATAGCATCACAATCATTTCAACCACTTTATCCATTTATATGTTGGCTATTCAAAAAATATCAGATCTACAAGCTCACAGCGCGTCACATCATGCCGCGCTGAGAGCTTGTAGATTTTCGAAAAATATCGAAAGTGTTTTAAACATAAATCTTCTCTTCTGGGGATCCCTGGCACAAAACCTTTTCAGATGGGGGTCCGCGGCCTAATACATATCAATTTGGGGGTCCTTGACACAATGAAGTTTGAGAACCACTGCTATATATGGTCATATGGACGGTTCTTGCATTTATATATCGTCACTGTCAGGTGGAAACCTCGTACTGTATGTCCAGAACCATTCCTTTTGTATTATTATTTTTAAAATAATCTAAAATAGTTAAAATAGCAGATCTACAAAGAGCTTGTAGATCTGATATTTTCAAAATGTTTGTGCGACGCTCTTATATGATGAAGAACAGTATTCATTTACAAAAAAGACATACAAAGTCTAAATATAGAGATGTGAGGTTTTCTGCCCGACAACAACGATATATTGTAATAATAATGTAAATAATGTAATAATTCATATAGTATAATTTATTTTATAATGATATAAATAAAGTGATAATAAATAGTAAAATATATTCTATCTTTGCTGCCGGGACAAAACCTTCTATGTCCAAAATCATTCCTTTTTATTATGATTTTAAAAACGTTCTAAAATAGTGAAAGTTGCAGATCTACAAGCTCACACTGCATCGCAATGTGACGCGTTGTGAGCTTGTAGATCTGCTATTTTCACTACTTTTGTTCAACACTCTTGTATGATGAAGTAGGGCACTACTTATGAAAACATAAAAAGTTGAACCATGGAGATGTGACGTTTCTGCCGACAACAACTTTATAATTATATGATATAATTATTCGTAATTAGATAATTAATAGTATAATATTTGCTTTTATAACAATATAAATAATGTGATAATGCTCCTGTGTTGACAGACCAACCAAAGGTGGCCTTCTCTGCTGCGTTGGGTATTAATGGATATGTTGGACCATTTAGTTCTACAACCACTGTGGTTTATAAGAAGGTCTTCACTAACATCGGCAACGCCTACAATACATCTACAGGTAGGTGGTGATTATGTTAATGATGTTAATGAGCTTTACATTAAGTGAGTATGTTAATGATGTTAATGAGCTTAACACAGTCAAGTATCTCTCACCAACTGAAGACACAACTTACATCTCTGTGAAAAGTTCTGAAAACATCATTAACAGCATGTGAAGGGTTAACTCTGCTGTGTCATTACAGGCTAAAACACTTTTCTAAAATATATGTGAGCTTGTAAATCAGCTTTTCAGTTTTTGATTTTTTTTCCTTTAAAAAAAAATGATTTTACATTTTTAACAGTGTTTAAAAGTGTCAACATGATCTGTGTGTGTGTGTGTGTGTGTGTGTGTGTGTGTGTGTGTGTGTGTGTGTGTGTGTGTGTGTGTGTGTGTGTGTGTGTGCGTGTGCGTGTGCGTGTGCGTTTGCTATGTGTGTCGTGTGCGTGTTTTCTAGGTTATTTTCAAGCTCCAAAGAAAGGAGTTTATTACTTCAGATTCACTGCAGCTACCGGATCACCCTCTGGAGGATCATCATCATCAGAGCATGTGTCTATTTTAATGCATAAAAATTATCCGCTACTCCTTGCTTACTATGGATACAATATTCATGTATATTATGAATACATATCTAATGGAGTGATATTAGAGATGGAGCAGGGAGACACAGTAGACATGAGGATACCTTCCTGCAGTTCCTGCAGGCTCTATGGATACTATCACAACACATTCAGTGGTTTTCTACTCTATTCTATGTAACACTGCTACTGACATGGCTGGAAACTCACTGAGTACATTTACTCAAACACTCTACTTAAAGGTAGGGTAAGTGATATTTTTGGGTTAAAACAAAAAGTATTTTGTTAAAAGGTTATTCTGATAGTAATCATTGCTATAGAGTGTTTGTTTAGTAACAGGAGTATCCCCGTCTCTCCAGCTCTTTAATAAACAGAAAATACATTTTCCGGTAGGTGTCAAAATCTCAGCCAATCAGGAGAAAGTACCCATTTTAAGCTTCATTTTTATGGTGTTCCAGTTCCAATTTTGGCTGCTCATTTCTTAGTGTCATCACTTCCAATTTCACTTATTTAATCTATATCCTGATTGAGTTCTCTATCCTGATTGGATAAAATTGGAAATTAAACTGAAACTGAAACGAAAATGCATTTTCTGTTTTATAAAGAGCTGGAGAGACAAGGAGACTCCTAATACTGAACAAACACTCTATAGCAATGAGTACTATCAGAATATAGAGCTATTTAACACTTATTTTAACCAAAGAAAATCACTTACCCTACCTTTAAGTACAATTAGAGATACTTTTTACTTTACTTTACTATTCACATGTTTAATACTTCATACCAGTGTTTCTCAAAGTCCAGAGCCAGGGGTCATTCAGGGGATTCCCAGCACAATGAGTCAATATAGCAAAACATAATAACTAATCATTATTATAATTATAATCATAATCATCATCATCAAGCTCACAGTGTTGTGAGCTTGTAGATCTGCTATTTAAAAATAAACAATGAATTATGTGGAATCATTTTGAAAATATTTAATCTCAAATCTTCTCTTATGGGGGTCTCTGGCTCTAAATGGGGGTCTGCAGCCAAATACATATTAATTTGACAATCCATTACATTTCAGGGGCAAATATTGTACTTTTAACTCCATTAAAATTATCCAACTGCCAAGTGATGTCACTTAGTTATTAGTTACTTTGTAGATTTACAGTATTATTACAAAACATACATGAACCTTTTAAACACAATTTTATACTTTGTTTCGTCCAAAATAGCACAAGCTCACAATGAGTTGCAATGCATCAGGTTATGATCTTGTAGATCTGCTATTTTCAAAAGATTTGAACAAAAACAAAAAAGTGAAATAGTCCATTCTGTATAATGAGTACTGTAAGTATGTTTTTATGACAATACTTTTGTACTTTTGCAGGTATTTATTGTAACAGAGTATTTCTACATTGTGGTTACAATTGTCGTCATTGTGGATAAAAGTGTAAATGTCTAAATTGTAACTTGTACTTCTTCCACCACTGGTCCTGGTAGCATTACATTAAAGAGCTTGCATAATGCTCATATTCATGTTGTCAATAAAGACACATTCAAAAGCACTGTTGTGTCTATTGTATGTTTTAATGATCATTATAACCAGTATATCATATTTTTATTGAATTATATTTATATTGTATTTCTAATCTGTATCCTGCAGATATGCTATATTCACAAACTTGAACCTTTGTTTATGTGTGTGTGTGTGTGTGTGTGTGTGTGTGTGTGTGTGTGTGTGTGTGTGTGTGTGTGTGTGTGTGTGTGTGTGTGTGTGTGTGTGTGTGTGTGTGTGTGTGTGTGTGTGTGTGTGTGTGTGTGTGTGTGTGTGTGTGTGTGTGTGTGTGACTAAATAATAACTGACATTAAAGAATCATTTAGGTAACATTGTCTCATATGACATAATATTTACCCCAGCAACTAAATAAACGAAATAAAACCTAAGCTATGATGACTAAAACTATGACTAAATATACTGATAGTTTCGTCAAAAAATAATAAAATAAAGACTAGACTAAAATGTTAGAGAGGACAAGAGATCCAGTAGAATTAAGAGAAGTCATTTAATGCTTCCGAAAATAGCCGATCTAAAAGCTCACAAGTCACAACGCGTCTGCTTGTAGATCGACTATTTTCGGCACACGGCTAAGTATCAATCAGCCATTACGACATTAATCAAGGCCTGCCAAACTTTAGTCGACTAAATCAATGTAGATTTAGTGGAATCTAGAGAGCACTATCCTGTAAAGCCTTGTACACCATGGAGAATGTGTAAATCTGAGATGGGAGATGATGACCTCAGGAGGCGGCTGTTTGTGGCTCAAGTAGAAACAGTACGGAAAATAGCTTTATTAAAACAATTAACTACTGTTATTTATATCAATTACTACAATATTTGTGCGAGTTTTCATTTGCACTAATTGTAGACTTTTGGGAAGAAGTATGTGCTCATTCACATTAACTGCGATTATTGAAGTTATAATGAATATAAGTCTAATGAATATAAGTCTCTACTCTAAGATTATAGGTAAATATGTGATAGTTCTAAAAAGGTTAAATACATGGATGTTGGCTTACTGACCATTCTTGTTTTTGATGTTGTTTATTTTTTAATTACATTTCTTATTTTGTCCTCAAGAGGGCTCCGTTGTTCACTTTAGTTCAGTTGTTCAACTATATCTCTGCTCCAAGTCCACTTAATTGAGAAAAAGTAAAATGTGTGTGTGTGTGTGTGTGTGTGTGTGTGTGTGTGTGTGTGTGTGTGTGTGTGTGTGTGTGTGTGTGTGTGTGTGTGTGTGTGTGTGTGTGTGTGTGTGTGTGTGTGTGCGTGTGCGTGTGTGTGCGTGCGTGTCTTTAAGCAGGTACAGGGGGGGGGCTACCCAACACCCGTGGCCCTTATCAAGGAGAACATTTGACAAATAGTGTCACTACATAATTATTATTTATAATTATAAATATTATTATAATTCAAACTTAGTAATTATTGTAACTTTTCACATATGCAGTGATGATGATTATAGTGCCCCTCCCATCTCGTTAATCTTGCATTGCAAGCATCTAGAGACAAACATGCACTCAGCAAACATGGTAAGTTCCCTCCCCCATCAATAGTTTGTTGCTTTTACACTTCAGGTTTTGTGCATTTTATGTATTACATTCCTGGTTTGAAATGGCACGAGGGACCCCCACATAGTTCCCCCAAAAAATCTGCGCGCCCAGACTCTCCAGTGGTCTCTGCACGACCCTGCGTGTGTGTGTGTGTGTGTGTGTGTGTGTGTGTGTGTGTGTGTGTGTGTGTGTGTGTGTGTGTGTGTGTGTGTGTGTGTGTGTGTGTGTGTGTGTGTGTGTGTGTGTGGTCTTTTCGCACCATAAAAGGCAACAGGAAATGAAATATCCAACTTTAAGTTCACCGTGCTGAACAGTGTTGCCATCTGCTTATTATAAGCGACTTTGGGATTATTCTTCTGTGAAGTTATTTTCAATTCTGTTCATGTCATACAATTAATATGTAGGCTATTTTGTCCCTATAAACCCCATCTGCTATCTCCCAGCAGATAATCGAAAGCACACAACACCGGTACAAATGAGCACACCATGTGTCTCACCTGGATATGTCTCACAGCACACCATGTCTCAGCAGACTGTTTAGGAACCATGACCTAGAGGGCTGGGCCGAACATATATCCAAAGCCAAATTTACAACAATTTATAACTCACTCAATATTGCCCATGTAGATTTATCAAGAAGCAGGTTTTTTTGTGATATACATATTTTTTAATTTATTATATATCAATGAATCCACAAGAAAATAATCTAATAGACTTTTATAATCGACGTCTGAACCGCTTAATCCCTGTATTATACAGTACGTCGTTGTACAATGGTGCCGTGCAAAAAAATAGAGCTTGTAGATCGGCTATTTTCAATATGTTGAAAAAATAATAATCGTTCATTAAGTGTAGGCAAAAGGCAAAAGCAAAGGAGGCAAAAGTTTGAAATAATCGTGATATTGATTTCAAGTCATATATGTCGCCCAGCCCTACACTGACCTGAAGAAAAATAAAATAGTAGCACACCAGCCAACGTTTTGACTTGTATTCATGAGGGCTTTATTGTCTCCGCCAGGCCGAAAGGCACGGCGAGAGAGTATGTTTTTCCCCCTGTCCGTCCGTCCGTCCGTCCGTCCGTCCGTCCGTCCGTCCGTCCGTCCATCCGTCCGTGTGTCCGTCCGTGTGTCCGTCCGTCCGTCCATCCGTCCGTGTGTCCGTCCGTGTGTCCGTCCGTCCGTCTGAGACCAGCTAATCTCCGACACCGTTGTCTTGATCGCAGCGAAACTGTGCACACACACTCCCTGGATGCCAATTCAGAACCTCTGCCCAAAATTATTTTCATGGGCCTTTTATAGCGCCACCAGGAGGCCGATTTGTGCAAAACATATTTTTTGACAGTACTCCTACAGTAAATCGGTACACAGTATCTCTATAGTCATTAAACGAAACGGGTCTTTCAGATTTCTCATATTCCATCCTGATTGGCTACAAATGTCTGTCCAAAGTTTGCAGGAGTACTCCGTTTTGAACAAAATGCCTCAAATCATGAACACAGCATGCAATTTCCGTGAAATTTTGCACGCACATTCCCATTAGGCCGAGGAAGAACTAGCATTTGATTTTTTTCAAATCAGCCTCATGGTGGCGCTATAACAGGCCGATTTGTGTTTTTACCTGTAACTGCACCGATCTGTGTAAAACTTTGTATGCACACTCCCTAGAGGTCAAGGAAAAACCTTTGCCCTGCATTTTTCACATCTGCCTTTTATAGCGCCACCAGGAGGCCGACTTATGTAAGACACATTATTTTATACTTCTTCCAATTGTATCCAAATTTCACGCAAATCGGTACATATGATCTCTATAGGCATGTGATCACGACGGATGTGTTTGATTTTTCATATTCCATACTGATTGGCTAAGATTGACATCCAAAGGTTGCATTATTGGCTTGTTTTTAACAAAATTCTGCAAATCATGAACGCACCGTCCGATTGCGGTCAACTTTTGCACGCACAGTAGCCTTTAGAAATAAATCATTTTTGCATCGAGGCTGGAGTGTTTAACTATTTTCTCATATTCTCATAACCACATGCAGCACCAACTGGACTCAATGAAGAGTTTGACATTAGAGCCTATTTATGAATGCTTTTCATTATAGTGGGGGTTTCTGTTTGCTGTGCATAGTTCAAATATGATTTTGGGGGGGTCGCGGCTTGAAAAGGTTGAGAACCACTGATATAGAAGATGTGCACATGTTAAAAGGATAGTGTTGTTGGACTGTTGGTATGGTCCAGATCAGATTGTGACAACAAGTTATAAGCGGTGTAAACTACTATGAATGATGTGAGTAGGCTTATATGAAAGAGTGATTGGAACCAGTGTTGATTTTGTTGACTAAAGCTATGACGAAAAATGTTGGTCGACTACCTTTTTTCACTGACGAAAACGACATAAAAACTAAGCTACGATGACTAAAACTAAGACTAAATATATTGACAATTTTGTCAACAAATAAAGACTAGACTAAAATGTCAGGGAGGGACTAGTGGAGAAGAGAACCAGTAGAACTAAAAGACCAGACGTTTTATGTTTGGTTGGGCGTGGGTTTTTTGCGCGACTAAAACTAGACAAAAACTAAAACATTTCAGGAGCCAGTTGCACCACGGCTAAGTTTGAACTTGTGTGTGGTGTGTGAGGTGGTGAAACTGGCTCCTGATGACTAAAATATGACTAAATGGAATTTTATTCAAAAGGCTATTGACTAAAACTAAGACTATTGACAAAAAAAAAACAAGCTATTCCAGCCGGCAGATGCGTCGCACTGGGAGGCAAACTGCAGCCTGGAGTTGGGTGGAATACATTGGAGTCAATCAGAGGACCAGCTTATGAACACATTATTTCTGAACGACTGAGACCTTTGTTAAATACTCGGTCCAGGAAAATAAAAGAAGACAAATCACTCATTGTTTTCTGCTGTGTTGCTTGTCGATGAGTACACTGTATCATTTTTATCATTCTGAACGTGACAAAGTATCGTAAGACTGTCGATCATTGACAGCCTGACAACCAAATCTCGCCATAAGGCCGAGCCAGAAACTATTATTAATGCATCTTGCGCTGTTCAAGATGCCTTAATAAAGTTATACAGTGGGCACATCTAAAAACAAGTGATTAGAAAACAACCTGTGGTATGTCTTCTTTTATATTCCTGACACAATCGTTCAGAAATAGTGTTTGTGCGAAGGGCGCGTGGTGCAGTCGGTAGCGCTGTCTACTCACAGCTAGAAGGTCCTGGGTTCGATTCCCGCCAGGGACGCTGGGGGCGTGTCTTCTCCTCCGCTTACCTTACCCTAGGTGGGGTTGGCGAAAGGGCCTACTCTGCATGGAGTTTGCATGTTCTCCCCGTGTCTCTCAAGGTAGTTAAAGGGATATTTCACTTTCAAAACAAATGTGGGTCATTTTATCGTCTACTCAGGCTTTTGGGAGCACCCCAGACAGATTTTAAGTTGCTTGATTCGGTACACGCCCCCTTCCTATACAAACCCATTGTAACTTCAAACTCCATTTTAACCATGTTAGATTAATCGGAAACACCCGTCCTTGGTTCTGGTGACTGATATTGTCCTTCTAATACGTGGGGAGACAATGTTTTTTCAATTACTTTTTTCTTTTTTTTTTGGAAAATGAGAAGAAAAACAATACGATAAAAAAAATCTATAAAAGAAATTTAAAAAGTCGCCTCTCATGTATTAGGAGGGCAGGATGAGTCACCAGAACCAAGGACGGGTGTTTATGATTAATCTAACATGTTAAAAATGGAGTTTGAAATTATAATGGGTTTGTATCTAATAAAATGAATATAAAATATTTAAATACTGACATTTTTTGACCCTCACAAAAACATGTAGTAATCCTGGTCGCTTTACCGCCTCCCCCATGACAGCCGGGGCGCCTGATGGAGGAGAAGGGAACTGGTTGGAATTACATGTTCCTTCCACGCGCTACGTCCAACCAGGGAAACTCCCCCCTGTCAGGTGACAAGAAGGTCAGTTGGCTCTCATGCATTGAAGGAGGCATGAGCTCGGCCCTGGCCTCCCTAGGCTGGTGAAGGGAGTGTAGCGCCCAGGATCACTTAGAAAATTGGCACCGGGTGAAAAAAATAAGGGTTACAAAATGTGATGGGAAAAAATAAAATAAATAATGTTTGTTCACAAGCTGGTCCAGCTGGCCCTCATTGACTCTTTACAATGTATTTCACTGTTATGTGCTTGCACAGTTAAAACACCTCAGTTTAGCTGCTGTGGTCTGTGGCTGTCACTCATCTGTGATTGAGCTGGCTGCTCTGCCCCTGTCCCAGCTGTCCTTCATGAGGAATTAGGGTCCAGGATATAAAAGGAGCTGTGGCCAGCTCTCATGATCTTCCCCCAGCACCCCAGCAGAGCACAACAGTTATTTTGTTCCCCTGATTTTGTATGTTCTTTCTTTCAGTTTCGATGGGCTGGCCGTGAGTATTGTTTGGTATGAGTTTTCGTTATTGATTAGTTTAGTTTTTTATTTTGTTTTGGTAGTTTACGGGAGTCTGGTGAGACGACGAGCACATAGTGTTTGGCTCACCAGACTCCCCACTTTTTGAGTTTGGCCAGCCCATCACTTTACTTTGTTAGGAATTTAGTTAGGTTTTGTTTCCAGTCATGAGGTTTATCCAACACTGTGTTTCTTGGTGCATAAATTACTACACATTTGCTGTTGGTACAATAAACTTCCACCAAAGTGTGATAAAAACCTGTTTCCTTGTATTATGTTGTGGTCCCTTGTGCAAACGAGCCAAGGTTAAAGGGGCCGTAACATTCACCGAACTTCCTGATCCATTTTTGCCTCCCATGCATGTGCGTCAATGGGGCCTGACTGGCCCATGGGCTGACCCTACCTTCTTCTATCATAGCCTTGATTGGCTTCATAGTTCATATCCAACGGAGCTTTCTTGCTGCCTGGTGAAGAGAGTGGGAGGGTCCTGGTTATGTAAGCACTGTCCTGTGTGGATCTGGGAGTTTTTATCCAGGAAGCGGAGAAGAGGAGTAGTTCTACACAATTTATCAAGTCATCATTACCAACGCCCCACTGAACTCTAGACGATAACATATCAGCGAGCGAAGTCGGATCCCCAACGGTAAAACCGGGCCTCGAATATCGACTCTCAAAATGGACCGAAGATGAACTGTTTCAGGTTTTTAAAGGAGAAATGTCGTCCAGCTTTTCAACTGCATCAGAGGAGGAACAGCGAGAGATCAGCCAGGCAGCCATGCTGAAGCCTGTGATAAAGTTACACAGAATAGGTGTGTGCTGTTTTTATGTCACTGTACAGTTTTCTTTCATCTTCAATACCAACCAAATACAGAAATGTTGTAGGTACTCTACGGAGTAATTGCAGTGGTGTTAAGTAACTACGTAGCCTACATGTACTCATGTACTGTAAGTACAATGTTGAGGTATTTTTTTTACTTTATTTTACAATTTTCAATACTTTTACTTCTACTCCACAGCATCTCAGGGGCAAATACACTGCAATTATTTGAAAACGTTAGTAGTTACTTTGCAAATTAAATTTCTGACATTACAAAACATACATGAATCACTTTTTTTTGGTACTTAAGGTAAAATTTGATTCCAATACTTTTGCACGTTTACTCAAGCACATGATGGATACCAGACTTTTACTTGTAACTACAGTATTCTTGTAACTAGAGTATTGTGGTTCCGTCATTCTTCTTCCATCACTCGCAGCATGCATGCCTCCTTCCAGCTGTAAATCAAATGTATAGATAAGAGCTGTGTGTGTGTGTGTGTGTGTGTGTGTGTGTGTGTCTGTCTGTCTGTCTGTCTGTCTGTCTGTCTGTCTGTCTGTCTGTCTGTCTGTCTGTCTGTCTGTCTGTCTGTCTGTCTGTCTGTGTGTGTGTGTGTGTGTGTGTGTGTGTGTGCTCGCAAATCTCTCTCTCTCTCTCTCTCTCTCTCTCTCTCTCTCTCTCTCTCTCTTCTTTCTCTCTCTCTCTTTCTTTCTCTCTCTCTCTCTCAATAACACACACACACACACACACACACACACACACACACACACACACACACACACACACACACACACACACACACACACACACACACACACACACACGCTAAACCAGAATGCCAAAGAGTTGGTGGAATGTGACCTTGGCCTGCGGATTTCCACATAGATACAGGACATTGTGGCTCTCAAAGTCCTTCTTCCCTTATGGCAGCATGGTTCTTTTTCGATTCAAGGACCCCCAAAATGATATGTATTTGGCCCCCCCCCCATCTGAAAATGTTTTGTGCCAGGGACCCCCAGAAGCAAAGATCTGTGTTAAAAATGCAGATCTGCTATTTTTGAATAGCCAAAGTATAAAATATGGTTAAAGTGGTTAAAATTATTCTGACACTATTTTAACACATTTTGCTGGTGGTCCCCATACCCCACTTTGACAACCAATGCCTTATGGGGGATTTTCAGATGGGGGTCCTGTACCGTTGGCTCAGACTTCAAACAGATAGACAAGAGTCCTAGAAGCCCCCCCCAATCCCTCCAAACAGTCCTTTGCAGTACATTTACAGCAGAGGTCTTCAACAGGGGGGTCCGGGACCCCTAGGGGGTCCTCAGAGTTACTACAGGGGGTCCGCCAAATCTTTGTGTGACATGATTTTTTTTTACATTAACCACTTGAACCCTGGCAACCCTTTTTCTGAGGAGAACTTTAGCCAAAAATAGCCAATCTACAAGCTCACAACGCCTCGCAGCGCGAGGCGTTGTGAGCTTGTAGATCAGCTATCTGCTATTTTTGGCAAAGAGTTATAGGTGTAGAGGGAAAAAAAGAGCAGCAAAAGATATAGAGGGGGTCCCTGGTTTCATCTCTCACTCAGCTAGGGGGTCCTTGGCCTGAAAACGGCCTGAAGACCCCTGATTTACAGTGCAGCCTATAGCCCTGGCAGTACTCCCCTGGGTGTACTTATTACACTGCTTTACTAAACATATTCCAGTCCTCATTACCAATGTCCTACTGAACTCAAGATGATACAATATCAGCAAGGAGTGTGTTTGAGTAGCACAGATACTGGTCCTAGTTATAAGGAGTATAAGGCAGTGGTGTGTTCTACCGTGGTACGCTGTAGACACAGTATGGCCTGTAGATTTTTTTCGGTGCCATCGTATATACATCCAAAAACTGTTCGAGATGTCGTATCGGATACGTTGATACGCATCTGATACACTGCACGCAGGAGGGCTGGCCATGTGGGGTACCGGGCAAATGCCCGGTGGGCCGCTGGGCCAGTGGGCCGCTGGGCCACCCAAAAAAAAAATATATATAGATATATATATTTTCGCTCCCGTTTTAGGATTATTACGGTCATTTCCGGGTCGCGCGGCCCAATATTAGTTACGTTAATGGGCTGCAACAGTGAAATCCCCCCCCCCCCCCGTAGACAAAACGGCCCGGGGGGTGGTGCGCCTGTTCGGACCAAAATGCCAGGGCTGAATTTTGGTCCCAGTCCGGCCCTGGCTTGGGGGCAGCAATACAATCAGCAAGAATGCGGTCTGTCTGACTAGTAGTCTGACTGGAGGTGAAGGCTTATCATGTGTGTGACTATTGTTCTTGAGGTGATAATTAATGGCTACTGGCGAAGGAATTCACACTTTAACTCAACGACCTGCCATTCACTTCATTGAACAATTCAATCTGTTCAATCTAGAACACACCACTGGTATAAGGATCCCAATTTCATGCATTTTAATCACAACTATAGCTAGTTGTGATTAACTCATCACTCATCAGGCAGGCCAAGAACCTGCCTAAATGTTGCAATGGTCAATCTGTGCCTGGCAGTTGCTTTTGCCGCCCTAACTTTAGAACATTATCAGTTGGCAATACAACACAGCTTCCATATTATTTACATTTATTTAATACATTTCATGTTCTTTTTCTCTCTCTCCTAATTCTCCATTCCAAGATGTCTTTCCTGCCAAACTACCACTGAAGAAACATGTCTACAGCAGTAACAGTCATCTCAAACATCATCTGAGAATTCATACAGGAGAGAAGCCCTACCACTGTGAAGAGTGTGGGACCAGGTTCAGGCAGAGCAGTGAACTCAAATGTCACCAGAGAATTCATACAGGAGAAAAGCCCTACCACTGTGAAGAGTGTGGGAAATGGTTCCGGCAGAGCAGTAATCTCAAATGTCACCAGAGAATTCATACAGGAGAAAAGCCCTACCACTGTGACCAGTGTGGGAAAGGGTTCACCACAGACTCTCCTCTCAAACGTCACCAGAGAATTCATACAGGGATGAAGCCCTACCACTGTGACCAGTGTGGGACAAGGTTCAACCAGAGCAGTGGCCTCAAATGTCACCAGAGAATTCATACAGGAGAGAAGCCCTACCACTGTGAAGAGTGTGGGACCAGGTTCAGCCGGAGCAATAATCTCAAACAACATGAGAGAACTCATAGAGAGAAGTCCTTCCACTGTGAAGAGTGTGGGAAATGCTTCAGGCAGAGATGTGATCTCAAACGTCACCAGAGAATTCATACAGGAGAGAAGCCCTACCACTGTGAAGAGTGTGGGACCAGGTTCAGCCGGAGCAGTAGTCTCAAATGTCACCAGAGAATTCATACAGGGATGAAGCCCTACCACTGTGACCAGTGTGGGAAAGGGTTCAGGCAGAGCAGTGATCTCAGATGTCACCAGAGAATGCATACAGGGATGAAGCCCTACCACTGTGACCAGTGTGGGAAAAGGTTCACCAGAGACTCTAATCTCAAACTTCACCAGAGAATTCATACAGGGATGAAGCCCTACCACTGTGACCAGTGTGGGACATGGTTCAACCGGAGCAGTGACCTCAAACGTCACCAGAGAATTCATACAGGAGAAAAGCCCTTCCACTGTGAAGAGTGTGGGAAATGGTTCAGCCAGAGCGGTAATCTCAAACAACATGAGAGAACTCATAGAGGAGAGAAGAGCTACCACTGACAGTGGGAGATTTTGAGGGGAAAGCTTCTCTGTAAAGTCTCACCTCTAACAGCGCCACATCGT
This sequence comes from Gymnoscopelus microlampas, assembly GCF_963454915.1. Classification (NCBI taxonomy): domain Eukaryota; kingdom Metazoa; phylum Chordata; class Actinopteri; order Myctophiformes; family Myctophidae; genus Gymnoscopelus; species Gymnoscopelus microlampas. The sequence continues at coordinate 53,455,314 of NC_139943.1, read as the reverse complement.
AAGCCACTGTGGGCAATGTAGTGGCACACACCTATGCAACACAAAATACACACACGCACACACACACACACACACACACACACACACACACACACACACACACACACACACACACACACACACACACACACACACACACACACACAGCATGATTATGATGATGATGATTATTAGGATGGTGATGAAACTCCTCCAACATTTAAACCAAAATCCTATATTAAATTTGGCCAATGGCAGGGTTGACGGACATACGACTCCGACATAACCCTGTCACTTTGACTCTAGACTGAAAGAACGAGCCCAATCGATGGTCTTGAAGGGCGGAGCCAAACCCAGGCGCTGGAAGTTTGGAGCACTCTGATTGGTTAGGAGATAACAAGGTCCTAAGACCAGCGTTCCTGCAAGGTTCTCCCAGGCTTTTTTTCTTTTGAAACAAAAAAAAAGGCATGGGTTTCCGAGGCTACTTTGACTCAGATACAACCATACATAGAGGCCGGGCCGCGATCTGTCACTATGACTGACATAATGCCTTCACCCCATATACTGATACTGATATGGGCTTAAAAGGGACAAGAGATGACAGATACAGAGATCTCCATATATGGGCATATTGGCCGGATCGGCAGTGCGGCGTAGGTGTGAGGGCCGCGTAGTTAGAACCTCTATATGTATAGCTACATAATAGTATTATGTAATCAATCGTATTACATAATCAATTATTGCCTAATCGCAATTATTTGAGATAATCACAATTATTTGAGATAACACACTATTTTGCATAATTGTCAGAATAATTCTCCTTCATCTGTATAAATGTATCTGTTGAAAAATGTTCATACATTTTCAAACATTTTCAAAAAAAGACGAAATAGCTGATCTACAAGCTTGCGACACGTTGTGAGCTTGCAGATCGGCTATTTCCGCTGGTTAAAAAAAAACTCTTAGTGCAGAAGGGAGAAGATTGCCCTGACGGCTTTCTGCCACAAAGGGGGTGCAAACCCCTTTCTTTACATTTACACAAGATCACAGGGTTCAAATTCCAACGTCTGTGTACTTTTTTAAGTATTTAGTTCAAAGCATGTTACGATAAATGCTATGCTAGTGTGAGGTTAAGGTCAGGCATAGTTTTGGTGAGGTTAAGGTTAGGTTTAGGGTTAGTTTTGTGAGGTTATGGTTAGGGTTATGGCTAGGATTCGGCATAGTTGCAAAAGCACAAGGAAGGACAGGGAAGAAGTTGGCCATGCCTCGCCAGAAAGCATTGACCTGCAGTGCTTGCATATGTATATATTTATATATCGGTACGACACAGAACAGATTTTCACTCATGTTACTGATTGATCAGTCTTAATTGACTTTGGTTTTCTTGTGATCATTATTTCTTTCTCAGTTACGTTTGCGTCAATGCCAGCTTATAACCCTTGCCACAAACGTGTTAATATTATCCGTTAATGGCGACCTGATCTCTGAGCGGGAGAAAGGGATTCAATTTAGGATTGAAGTAAAGACAGAGACAGCCTTTATAACCTCACATGTTCAATTATGTTTTGTTTTTCATGATTCATGATTATGTTGTGTTTATCATATAGATCTTATCATACTACTCATTTGCCGTTATTTCATGCATTATTTCATGCTATTTTATTATTGTTACAGATCTCATAACCTTTTGTCACAGCCTCTTGGTCAGCACCAAACACCTGTTTGCTACAATGCTAGCTATGTGGGTAATGAGGGAGCTTGTATTCACATCTTGACCCGGTTTACATTTTACTCATCCATTTCATATTAATTCCTTTCACAAACGACATGTACAGGTACAATAGTTGGTTGAAACACCTTTATTGATCTCACAACAGTTTAAAGCTCAGATCATTGTTATTGCTAAAGGAACACACATACTTTTCTTATCCTCCTCCTGGTCTGAGAATATGAAAATGGTCACACATGAGAGCAGTTCTCCTTTTATACTGTGGGAACGTAATAGGCTCTATGCACAGCAGCCATATTGGGAATGAATTGGGCCCCTTCCTTACTTCCTTCACAGGTGTTAACAATGATACTAATTAAGGCTCCGTTCCATTTAGTGTAGCACAGTGGTTGTCTTATTTTCAAGGACCCCCATAACTCTGAGAGTGTACAAATGGACCATTTGAACACTCTCAGAGTTACACACCCACCATAAGGGGCCATTTGGGAACCAAAATGGAGTGTTTCCAGTGAGCCAACATGCACGATATCAGCACCCTGACCAGAATGGAACAGAGCCTTCATTAGTATCATTGGTAACACCTGTGAAGGAAGTAAGAAGAGGCCCAATTTCTTTCCAATATGGCTGCTGTGCATAGAGCCTATTGGAACATAACAGGGGATTGTGCATTTGGCTTGAAACTGTACATTGTTCCTAAAAAGAGATGTGTTGCTAAAAACCAGAATAATACTGTGGATGCTGATAATCATCTGATGATTTTGGAATCGTTTTTCATGGTTTATTTTCACTTGTGATGTAGTTGAATGTATAGAGTGAACCTGTCCTTAAGACAGATGGCTGGTGCCACTAAGCAGAGGCCCAGGTTAGAACATTTCAACATGAGAGAGGCAACATGGGCACACTGCTGCTGGGGAGCTCTGCCCTAAACCCAGTCTGTTATCCACCTGTTTCTTGGCTGTGTGTTTTCCACTTCCTGTCGGATTTCATTGGATATCATTAGTCATCTGACCGGTTTCATTGGATTACACTGGATCAAAAGACAGGAAGTGGAACACAGTGAAAAGCCTAGGAAACAGGTGGATAGTCTGTTTAACTATAGACCGCTTGCTTGCAAACCCCCCCCCCCCCCCCCCCCCCCGTAGGTTTAAAGGTTTTTCTTACCTTTAAACTGTTTATATGATGTTCTGCATAGTAGTGTTTATCTGTCTGTCATTTAATGTCTCCATGTATTGAGTATGTGAGGACCCCATTTGAAACTAGGCATTGCGTTATTTTCTGGGCTTTCTCTATCCTATTTAGTTGACCTTGTATTGTGAACTGTACTTCCATGTGCCTTTTTCTCTGCAAACTTCTAAATAAAGTGTTCAATCAATCAAAAGACTAAACAGGTAGGTAGGCCTACCTCTGTCCTGTTGTTCTAACCTAAAACAAAGACTAAACAGGTGGGTAGGCCTACCTCTGTCTTGTTTTTCTAACCTAAGAGGGGTGGTCACATGTTGATATTGTGGTGGCAAACAGATCAATGCATAAACATTGCAGACAGTTGGACAGCTGAGCCAGAGACAGTAATTCTCTGATTCTATAATGGATTGTATAGTGTAATGAGGACAGAATGCCTGTTTATTGGTGGTATTATGGTTTATGAATAAGGCAGGTTTGGTTTCATTTCTGGTCACGGACAGATGATCAGAACCAGTCAACAGTGTCATTGAGGCCATGTGATTGTTCTCATCATATGGACACAAAGATTAAAGGTAGGGTGAGTAATTATTTTGTTTTTAAGGTTAAAGTACTATATTGTGATAGTAATCATTGCTACAGAGCGTTTGTTCGGTCACAGGGGTCTCTCCAGCTCTTTAGTAAACAGAATATAGTACATTTTCAGGTAGGTGACAAATTTTAAGCCAATCAGGAGAGAGCACAGAAAATGCATTTTCTGTTTAATAAAGAGCTGGAGAGACATGGAGACTCCTTTTACTGAACAAACACTCTATAGCAATGAGTACTATCAGAATATAGTGCTATTTAACACTTATTTTAACTAAAGTAAATCACTTACCCTACCTTTAACATGTGATTGTTTCCATCAGGGTCTGGACAAAAATATTAACACATGAACAATGAAACAAAACTTAATTGGATATAAGCATATCCAATTTGACTGTGTATGTGTTGTGCACATGAAACAGATTACATGTGTTCAAGACTTGGGTGTCATTGTACAAGCACGTTCTGCAGCATGACCTGTGATCCACAAGGCCAACTGCCTCCATCTAGTGGCGCTACAGAAATATAGCACCATTTATTTTACAGGCGAGCCCCCTTTCCACAGCCACAGCCTTGGGTAGGGGAATACATATAAACGGAAGTGCACCCCTGTTTTTCGAGGGCTGTCCATTTGATTTTTTAATTTTTTAGATTTTTTTATTCGCACAATAAAAAACATTACAAAGGTAACATTATTAAAAACAATACAGAAATAAGTGCAGGTGAGATAAAGAAACCCATAAAGGGCTTATAAAGGGTTCTCACCTAAAAAATAATAAACAAGTAGTGAAACATAATAACCTATTCACCTGTTTCCTAGGCTGTGTTTTCCAGATCCTGTCGATTTGATCCAATGAAATCCAGTGAAACTGGTCAGATGAAGACCAATGATATCCAATGAAATCGACAGGAAGTGGAAAACACACAGCCTAGGAAACAGGTGAATATAGCCTTGGTTCTCAAAGGGGGACCCCCAGGGGTCGTTGGAGGGGTACCAGGGGGTCCCCAGCAAAATGTGATAATATAGTGTCAGTGTGTCACAATCATTTAACCACTTTAACCATTATCTTATACTTTGGCTGTTCAAAAATAGACGATCTAAAAGCTCATAGCGCGAGCGAGTGCCGCGCTATGAGCTTGTAGATCTGCTATTTTTGAAAAATCGTGAAAATCTTTGAATATATATATTTTTTTTCTAAAGCGAACATTTGTAACTCAAATCTTTGCTTCTGGGTGGTCCCTGGAATAAAATACTTTGAGATGGTGGTCTGCGGCCAAATACATATAATTTTAGCTCAACCCTCCCATCTTGTCTCACTAATGATATTATGTGATATTGTATGTATATTAAACTAGATGTGAGGGCCGCATCTACAGTTCGGGCCCGCCGATGTCCACCGTTCGGATTAAAATGCTTATTATTGAACAATACGGAAGATACGGGTACTTAAACCCAAGCGTTTCAACTTGTTACATCCATGGCCGTGGGGTCAGCACTTTATATTTCACATTTTAACGTTTATGTAGATGTACGGATTAAAATGGAGTGCCAAAACCAGGTACAATTTATGCCATGACGCTTGTGACAAACGAGCGTCACATGGCTAGAGAAACCTCTAAACACTTTCTTCAGATTGTCATTGAATTACACACATTTCTGACAAATTACTTTTCTGTGTAACTGATCAAGTTTGTCTTTGTGCACAAGGCAGACTGTAGCATTGAGTATGTGTTGCGATATTGTGGATGGTAGCCATGTTTTCAGTCGATCCAGGGCACTGAAACTTTACTCAGAGGAAACAGGAAAACCACCAACATCAATGTGCTGACAACAGCTTCCACCTGAGGAAACAATTCATCTTGCACTAATTCACCATGCAGTCTTTATCTCTCCTCCTGGTCACAAGTTAGATTACAAACTAAAGGCCAAACTAAATGTACTTAAAGAACCAAAAGTAGAAAGCAGGCCTACTCATTATGCAGAATGTCCAGTTTTCAAATGTATAAAATGTATACAAAATCTTTTGAAAATAGCAGATCTACATTGTGAGCTTATAGAATGTACAGTATATAGGGCTGAAGTGGTTAATGTATGTTTTGTAACAATAATCAAAATCTACAAAGTAACTATAGTAACTAAAGTTTTCAAATAATTGTAGTGGGGTAAACGTACAATATTTGCCTCTGAGATGTAGTGGAGCCGAAGTAAAAGTACTGAAATTGGAAATACTCCAGTAAAGTAAAAAATGCGTCAAAATTGTACTTACATGTAAGTACAGTACTTGAGTAATGTAGTTACTTTACACCACTGGTTGTAGGTTACTAGATACTGTCTCTCCATTACTTCCTTGTCCCCTCTGCACACTTGTATCCGGTAACACAGGGGCTTCTCAAACTGTGGGTTGGGATCCCCAGGGGGGTCCCCACATGATTTTGAAGGGGTCCCCAGATGAGATGAATTTAAGGACTTTTAAGACCTTTTTAATACCTCCAGAAAAGAAAAAAAGATCATGACTTCACTGCTTCAAAAGTAATCAACAAACTAAACTATAAAAGCTGGTCAAACAAGCTGGCCAAATTGTCAAATAATATAAGAGGCACAATTGTGATGAAAATAGCCGATCTACAAGCTACTTGTGAAAATAGCCGATCTACAAGCTACTTGTGAAAATAGCCGATCTACAAGCTACTTGTGAAAATAGCCGATCTACAAGCTACTTGTGAAAATAGCCGATCTACAAGCTCACAACGCGAGGCGTCGTGAGCTTGTAGACCGGCTATTTTCACAATATTTATCTGTGGAACTGAGTCAAACTAAATTGTATGCCTCAACTTCTACAATTCCAGTCAGATTGGGGGGTCCCCAGTTCAAATTATGATTATTTTGGGGGGTCGCAGCCTGAAAAAGTTGAGAACCACTGCGGTAACAGAAAAGAACATGAAAACATTCCCAGGATTTAAAATCATTAAAAAGAATTATATATTTATACAAATAATCCAGAGAAAACCATGTTTACGGTTCATGTCTTTTGGCATTAAATACAATTTCAAGCAGGAAATGCCTGTACCAGGGCGCTCGGGTGGCGCAGTGGTAAAGTCCCTGCCCACCACCATGGAGGGTGTGGGTTCGAATCCACCGTGGTGCACCCGGCTTTGTCGGGCGTCTACACAAGCCCAATAGGGTAGGGAAACTGGGTGGGGCGGGTGATATTGGTCATTAACTAAATTGGGGAGAAAATGGGGTAAAGATAATTGGCTACTCTAAATTTGAAAAAATTGAAGAAGGAAAAATAGAAGAAGGAAAAGCCTGTGTCTGTACAATTCTATATTTAAAGCGGCACTATGTCACCTTTTTAATGAATAAAATTGAATTTTGTCCAATCTGTATACAGTAGTGTTAATACAATATAACTTGTTCTCCCTGCTCTTCTATTGAGACGCTTTTATCCAAAGCACTTTACATAGATTGTCCATTACATTCACACACACATTCTCACACCGATGGCAGAGGAAACCATGCAAGGCACCAACCTGCTCATCGGGAGCAATTCGGGGGTTCAGCATCTTGCTCAAGGACACTTCGACACTAACTCTGGGGGAGCCCGGGATCGAACGGAGCTGATCGAACTGAACTGACCCTTCCCCTGAGCCACTGCCGCCCCTAGATCCTGTGTCTAGGTGAGACATGACCTTTGACACGATCACATTTCTGGTTTGACACAAATTTTGACCTGAATTCAATTCATCTCCTGATGAAGCAGGCAGGCTCCAGTAGCTCAAATGTCAGCACTTGACAGGAGGAGACCCGCGTTCAAATCCGGGGTAGAAGAGGAAAGCAGCTTTAATTGTTATATTACTCCATAGAATAACTAGTCATTGTTTTCATTGTACAGCACTACAGCACAGGTCTATTTAGTTGTTTTTAAATAAACTGACTTCAGTACAGAGCATAATACAAACAGTATGTGAAGAAAAATAAATGATAGTAGGCAGTGGTGTAAAGTAACTAAGTACATTTACTCAAGTGCTGTACCTGAGAACAATTTTGAGGTACTTTTACTTTACCGGAGTATTTCCAATTGTCTATACTTTTACTTCTACTCCACTACATCTCAGAGGCAAATATTGTACTTTTACTCCACTACAATTATTTGAAAACTTTAGTTACTACTTTGCAAATATAAATATATTACATTATAAAACATACATTAACCATATTAGCACTATTTTATACCTAGGCTATTTTAAAATAGCCGATCTACAAGCTCCTGCTATTTTCAAACATTTTAGTACTTTTACTTTCGGTACTTTAAGTACATTTTGATACCAATACTTTTGCACTCTTACTCAAGTACATTTTGAATTCCGGACTTTTACTTGTAACAGAGTACTTCTACATTGCAGCATTGATACTTTTACTTAAGTCAAACATTTGAGTACTTTTCCCACCACTGATAGTATAGGTGATGATGCCGCTTCTTTCAATAGTCTTTCAAAAGCCCACACATGCATGCCTGCAAGATGAGAAAATGTCTGTAATAATGCACAAATGCCAAAGCTATCTCTCATGCAATGAGCTGGCAGGGCCCTCACACTCACTGAGACACTCATGCTTTGCGTGGAGGAATAACGTGGGCCTTTTGGTGGTGCAGATCAGTGGACTCTTTGTGCTCCACACCATCTTGTTCTGAGCTCTGGTTTATGAATGCAGCAGACAATCTACTTGTGTTGAGAGAAAGTGAATGAATATTCACCAGCCCACATCATCTGAAGCCACCATGCACCTGGCGGTGACGTGACCCCCCTCCAGCAGCAGAGGCTGGCAGTACTGTGTGTGTGTGTGTGTGTGTGTGTGTGTGTGTGTGTGTGTGTGTGTGTGTGTGTGTGTGTGTGTGTGTGTGTGTGTGTGTGTGTGTGTGTGTGTGCGCGCGTGCGTGCGTGTGCGCGTGCGTGTGTGCGTGCGTGCGTTATGATGTGTGTTTGTGAATCGTGAATATGCATGTCTGAGGTGTGTGCCTGTATGCGAGTGTATTGTTTGTGCATGTGTGCTTGTGTGCATGTATGCTAGTGTTTACATGCTTGTGTGTGTGTGTGCGTGCGTGTGCATGCGCGTGTGTATATGTGTGTGTGTGTGTGAGTGTGTGTGTGTGTGTGTGTGTATGTGTGTGTGTGTGTGTGTGTGTGTGTGTGCACGTGTGTGTGTGTGTGTGTGTGTGTGTGTGTGTGTGTGTGTGTGTGTGTGTGTGTGTGCGTACGCGCGCGCGTGTGTGTTGGTGTGTGTGTGTGTGTGTGTGTGTACATATGTAAATGTGTGGCACACGTGTTTTTCTTGTGCACAAGTTTCTACTTTTCTAAACAAACAAAGATACAGATCTCCTTAATGTGTGTCTTTGCCTCATCAGTCCATTCTCTTGTCAGAGAGTGTAAATACTCTGTCTATGTGGTTACATAATCCCCTGGCTTGTTCTCTGGGACAACAACCAAAAAAACACACAAACGACAGCAGAGAGCCGTGTGAGCCCTGCCAAACAATCCCCCCCCTCCCCCCACGTCCACTACCCATCTGTTGATCCCAAAATATTCTTTGGAGGTATTCCTGTCACCTGAGTGAGTGTGTGTGTGTGTGTGTGTGTGTGTGTGTGTGTGTGTGTGTGTGTGTGTGTGTGTGTGTGTGTGTGTGTGTGTGTGTGTGTGTGTGTGTGTGTGTGTGCGTGCGTGCGTGCGTGCGTGCGTGCGTGTGCATGTTAGCATGCATGTCTATTTCTCTGTATGTAGATGTTTGTGTTCAGGCATATGTACAGTATTTGTTTACATCTACCTATATACAATGTTGCAACATTAGCATGCCATGCATACAACTTGTTGCAACATAAGCATGCATACAACTTGTTGCAACACACATACAATATGTTGCAAAACACAGAAGTGTGCACATGGCCTTCATCCATATGGTTGTTTGACCTATGATCCAGAGTAAGTAAACCATACTTAACTATCTGTTAGATCACTAACAATGGCCCCGCAAGCGTTGGCCTATAGCCTGGGGTTCTACGCTGTGTAACCATGTCATCTTAAAGTTACACAGTTCCTCCAGAGCTGTATAGCGGGCTCCTATAGCCTCGTAGATTAGTGATGTCGCTAATGCCACTGTGACGGATTTAACAACGTGGCAGGTGGCTCCTGGTGGGGCACCAGCCTTTAGTTAGCGTTGGTCCATCTGTCCACTTTTTCATCCCTGTGTATTTGTTTTGATGGAGGGCGAGAGGATAAGCCCGAGAGAGGAGGATCCCAAGTCATGCGAGGGCATAGGTTATCGGGGGCGTGGAACAAAACATGACATGATGTAGAGTAAACACCTGTTACCTGTTGATTTTCTAGGTTGTTTTTTTAATAACATTGGGTATGTGTTCTATGGATTCCAAATGGCATACATATATCATTCTGGCCAATTATGTCAGTGTGATTATATAATTCCAAAGTTAAATGAAAGATGATAGTGTCAATTAGTCAACGGAGGTCGGCAAAGGGCTTTTTTTTTAAAAACATACCGTTTTTTAAGGGGATATATGGTGAGATTTTGTGGCAAAATGTCCATTAAATCATCAACATTTTATAAAACTACTTCATTGAAAAATATGTAGCAGCTACAAAATTGAAGAGAGAAACCTTTAAATTGCTATGCAATTTAAAAGAGTTGTGGGTGTACATAATGGCATAGAATTGCATTGCACATTGTATCATGCACTGCATATTATCATGCATTGCATTGCATATTATCATGCATTGCATTGCATATTGTATCATGCACTGCATTGCATACTATCATGCATTGCATTGCATAGGCCTAATATACTATCTTGCATTACATTGTTACATTATTATATAACACATTACATTGTATATTATATCATGCATTGCATATTATATCATGTATTGCATATTATATTATGCATTGCATTGCATATTATATCATGCATTGTATTGCATATTATATCATGCATTGCATTGCTTATTATATCATGCATTGTTTTGCATACCATCATGCATTTGCATTGCATTGCTTTGCAAAGCATTACATGGCACATTATAATATCGAGGGCACTGTAGTTGCATGTCTGCATGGTTGTCTGACAGCACGATGACGACCCCCCTTTTAGCTCCGCCCCTCACAACGACGACACGCCCCCATACTGCATTCCTGTTGCTTCAATCCTCGGGGAATCAGGAGGACGAAACCATTCCGCTTGTCAGTTAGTTAGTGTCACGACATTCCGTTTCCCTCCATCCTGCAAAAAAACACAGTACCGACCAAACGGTTAAAACAAACACAAATGTTATTCTCAGCCATATTACGGTCTTGTCATTTCGTGGAAATAACATGTTTGCTGTGTCGGAGACCCCCGACACACACCCCCCTCGCTTTCTCATTGAAATGGTACGTTCCTTCCCCCCGTCCATGTTGGATGGACGCAGGCAGGCAGGCTCATCATCGATGGTGCAGCTGGACGCAGAGTTTCCTCGAATGAAAGTTTTAGGATCGTTCGTGCACCTAGATCACCACCACGGTTCACACGGATCATTTTAGGACCGAGAAGGTCACTTGTGGAGGACCAGATCCACCAGATCTGGTTGTTTTTTTGCAGGCAGCAGCTCCTCCTCCGTGGTGGTGGCGGGGCCTCCTCCAGCCCTCCTCACACACATACATACACACACACTATAACCCAGATGAGATGATCCTCCGTCTGCAGGAGGAGGACCAGCAGGCCTTGGTGGTGGTGGTGTCGGCGACCCAAGCCTGCATGGATGTTATGTTGATGTAATTCTACGAGCTTTAGAAGTATAACTGCGTTTTTTTTATTTATTATTTTGTTGGGGATTTCTTCCCCCTATTCTATAAACCATGAACAACCACCATAACCCTCCTCCACCCAGGAGGGTCGGTAACGTCGGCTCCATCCTGCTGACCCCTCAGGAGAACGACTGTCTGTTCAACTACCTGGGGAGGAAATGTATAGTAAGTTAAATAACATGTTTTATGTGTTATTAATATAGGAAATAAGTGCGACACCATAATTCATTCATGACGTTTTGATTTCATAGGCTCTATTCACAGCAGCCATATTATGAAGACATTCACAGGTGTTACCAATGAATGATGCTAATGAAGGCTCTGTTCCATTCTGGTCAAACAGAGTCAGGGTGCTGATGTTGTGCATGTTGGCTCACTGGAAACCTTCCAAATGGCCCCTTACAGGTGTGTAACTCTGAGAGTGTACAAATTGGTTCCATTTGTACACTCTCAGAGTTATGAGGGGACGGGTCGTGGAAACCACTGTGCTACACTAAATGGAACAGAGCCTTCATTAGTATCATTGGTAACACCTGGGAAGGAAGTGATAATATGGCTGCTGTGCATAGAGCCTATTTGCGTGATGAAGGAATGGGAATGCGTTGGTGTTTTATAGCCCCCTGCATGCGTGACTTGTCGTGTCACGACCGTCATGGATGAACTTCAACCTGGTTGTTTGCGCTTTCTCCATTTACGGCCCGTGCATCTACATAAACGTTCATATATCGACTATGAAGTGCTTACCTCGTGGCCACGGATGTTACAATTATGTACGGGCTTCTCAGAAGTACCCGTATATTCCGTTTTGTTAAATATAAAGCATTTTATTCCGAGCGGTGGCCATTTTCCCCATAGTTATAATGTATCAGAGTTCAATACGCCTCCCAACCGATAGGGTCGCGTAGTTGAAAGCATTTGGAAAAAATACAGAGGAAATGGCCACCGTTCGGATTAAAATGATTTGTATTGAACAATACGGAAGATACGGGTACTTCTGAGAGCCCGTACATAATTGTAACATCCGTGACCATGAGGTCAGCACTTTATATTGGAAATATGAACGTTTATGTAGACGTACGGGTTATAAATGGAGAACGTGCAAACACCAGGTTGAAGGACATCCATGACTGTCATGATGATATGATGACAGTCATGTATCAGGGCTAGCATCGTTAAAATAAATGTCTGTCTGGTCAACTACCTGGGCTGGAAATGCATCGTAAGTTAGATTAAAACCTGCTTATTTATTATTGTAGATTTGTAGGAAAGAAGTGCGACACCGTTATTATTCATTCATGGTGTCATGAAGGGTGCAAATGCGTTGGTGTTTAGTGCATGTGGGCCGCAGAAATAAGTATAGTAATAGCATAGCTAACATAATGAAGCAGTAATAAGTTGGTGTATCAAAGGCACAGTCCGCATCATGACATTATTAAAGCCACAGTCCGCATCATGACAGCTCAGCAGAATGTTCCATTGCTTTGGCTTTTTACTGGAACTGTGCAGGTTTTTGGAAGCTGGACCAAGTGTTGCCATGTTTTCTTTTTATAAGTGACGTGGGCCTTGTTTTTCTGTAAAGCACCTGGCAAATTATTTTTGGTGGTTGCATGTTTTTGGGCTTGTTTATAAAGTTCAGTTGTTTTTTTGGGCTTGCTTGCTGCTGTAATGTTGTTTTAAAGCAGTGGCTCAAAAACATTTTCATGTCAAGGACCCCCCCAATGTATTTGTCTGCAGACCCCTCATCTGAAAATATTTTATGCCAGTCATCTTCTGTCATTTTCTCACAAGACTTTTTTTTTATTGCTGTTAAATATAGATCTACAAGCTCACAACACGTCTCATCGCAACGCGGTGTGAGCTTGTAGATCTTCTATTTTCAAAAATCCGACGCTTAGAGGTTTAAAGCCCTAGTTGCTGCTTTTGCGCCTGTTTTCATAGACCTGGTTGCTTGTTTCTCTCGCTAAACCTGGCAACAATGGACTGGGCCTGGGCTGCTGAACCAACTGGACTCATCTAGAAGAAAACCAGCTAGCATGTAGATCTGCTCTTTTAAGGGACACCGGCGTACGATGCAGTATACATGGAGCGCGTAACGTTATGTTAGTTAAAAAGCAGCAGGGGTGTTAGTGTAGTTGTCGTGTAAAGCTACCTTACAGTATATATACTGTACACCGTGATGAAGGAAAGCTAAACCGCTGTTTCCATATTGTTCAATACTGTCGTCGAGATCCACGTCTCACGTCGGGGTCCTGTTGGCCATTGCTGCTCCCAGTTCTTGAAATGCAAGTCCTGTGTCCCTGGGCATTGTGTCAGAATATGTATGAGGCCTGGTTCCTCTGGACGATTGGGGGAGCCACCATAGCCGGATATCTGATATTACTTGGAGCGGTAGCAGTGACCAGCAAAGCTTGCCGCAGTTCACCATAGATCTGCTCTTTGGTTGGGTGAGATTTCCAGGAGATGTTTTTAAACACACGTGAGGAGTCTTGTGTATGTGCCGTCAAGACGGTCTTCTAATTCCTTTCTCATAGTCCATGTCTCAGCACCATATAGCGGGATGCTTTCAAACCAGGCCCTGAAGAAAGAGACCTTGGTGGAGGTTGAAATGCCGGACTGCCAGACTCTGAGTTTGTTGCAGGCGTCCCAGGCTTGTCCCTTTCTCCTTTCTGCTGTCAGCCTACATATGAACCAAGATATTAAAAGTCCTCGACTTCCTTAATGTGTGATCCATCCATTGATGTAATACTTGGGCGTGTAGGGTCCTCATTCATAAGCATGCATTCCTTTTTCTTTGTGTTTTAAAGTCCTACTTTGGCAGCGGCTTCTTCAAATGAGATGAGCAGTGTCAGAGCAGATGTTGTGTGCTCTGCGGTCAGGGCGACAACATCCGCATAGTCGAGGTCAGTCTGGTATTTCTCGCTCTGACGACTAGATCTTCTTCCATTCTTCCATCTGCCATTGTATGAGGCCTCTGACTTTATAGTTGGAGAGGCATTTTTGTTTGTTATCTCCATTAGAGTTTCTCAGGATGCTCCAATATGTGCCCTTTCCAGTTCCTTGGTTTTAGATATGAGCTGTTCTTCAAGCTCTCTGGTCTAGGCATCTTTAAGTGCAAACTTGGCAGCATCTAGTCTGGATTAATGCACTTCATACATAGGTCTGGGCATTATATCTGTATCGTGATATGATACGTCTGGGAGTTTGGGTAATAGCGTGATCATAATTGTTGTCTGTTCCTGGTCACTTAGGCCTTTATTTTATACTTATATAAACATTTTCAGAAATAGTAGACCTATAAGCTTAGGACATGTTGACTCGTGTGACATGACACGTTGTGAGCTGGTAGATCAGGTACTTTTGGAACGCTTTTGATTCAAAAAGGATTATCGACTCTATTGATGTTGACTTTTATTTGGTAAAAAACTACGGTGACATTTGACGTGCCAGCCTTATCTGGCCCTCTGGCAGTGTTTTTTTTGCGAGAGAAATAAGCAACCCAAGTCTATGAAAACAAGCGCAAAAGAATCAACCACATGAGCACTTTAAACCTGTATACATTGCCTATTTGAAAATAGCAGATCTACAAGCTCACAACACGTCGCGACACGTTGTGCTGCTATTTTTTCTGCAATTTCTTTTGTGTGTGGGGGGGGGGGGGGAAGGATTTTAACAACACAAATCTGGTACCCTGGCCCAAAATATTTTCAGATGGAGGGGTCTGTGCACAATTACATTATTTGGGATTCCTTGACATGAAAATATTTGAGAACCACTGGTTTAAACAAATAAGCAACTACAGCCCAAATAAGCAACTACACTTTAGAAACGAGCCCCAAAAAATGCAACCAGCAATGTTAACAAGCCCAAAGTCGCTTATAATAAGCAGACCTGGCAACCCAGGTGATCATGATATTGTGTTTCAGCCTGTCGCACTGCAGTTTGCATTCTCATGGAGGTGTACAACAAGTCAGCCTGGCTGTCAATCCTATTTACATTCATCCTGTGCTGCTCTGCCCTGTTGGTTATTATTATTATGCCTAGAAGGGCTCTGCTCTGCAATAGATCACAGCTTCATTGTAGCAAGGAGGCCTGTATGACTAATGAGAACTAGCCTGTTTTTATTGCACTTATTGGATGTGGGCCTTTTAATGTGACTCTTCAAGCTGGTGCCACACATATTTAGAATGTTGTTATCAATAAGAGTTACTTGGATCAATTTCCCAACCAGCAAAATTCTGACCATATTAGTGTGAACCTGGGTACTTGACCTCTTGGTGTCTAATGTTTTGATGTCAAGTCACAGAATAACACCCCCCGTGACCGGTTAACCACCACTTTTCATTATTCAACCAAAAGAAAAAAGACTGGTTCTGTTGTATTGTTAGTTTTTTTTTCATTATATTGTCCATGTCTAACAAAAACAAACTTTTCAGTACCTGTATTTCCTCCCAAGATTATCGGACTTCCCACAGCAGCACTTTCTGATATGAACAATAAAGCCATCACAAGTTTATCACTCACAATAGCAAATGACACTGATCTTCCCCTACATCGTCACTTCAGACTCATGCCATCTGGACCAAGATACAGAATTTTGAAATGGCAAAAAGTTCATTTTAGTAGAAGTTTCGTCCCTTCAGCCATTGCTGCACTAAACAGACTGCTCGCTGATATGATGGTTCTGTGTATACTGGGGGACTTCATGTAATGTCTAGGTGTTATGTTGTTTATGTGCTACATTATGTTGTTTTGTGCTATATGGTTATGTGTTTTTCTGTTGCAACAGACTATGAAGATGAATATCCCTGAGGGGACCATAAAGACTATTATTATTTGTATTAACACATTAAGACCTGAGGCCGACTCTACACATGTCTTCTAAATCCTAACATTCTTCTGAAACACTTATGTTGCTGTAATATCAGTGGTTCTCAAACAAATTCTTGTCAAAGACCCCCAAAATATATTTGGCCGCGGACCCCCATCTCAAAATATTTTGTTCCAGGGACCCCCAGAAGCAAAGATTTGAGTTTCAAATCTTGGCTTTAAAAAAAAAATATATATATATATATTCAAAGATTTGCACACATTTTCATGATTCTTTCAAAAATAGCAGATCTACAAGCTCATGTACTGTAGCTCTGCTTATTTTTGTCGAATGTTAGGCAGGGTTCATGTTGTTGACCAGTATCCTTTTGGTCTTCATACTCAATTTCTAATCATCAAATAACTGCTTTTGCATTAATGAGACACAGTAACAGCATTGTTTGAGTTTTTTTTTCTTCTTTTGTAACTCATCGTAGCCCTGTGACCTTCTCTGTTATGACGTGGGGGGTGACTTCATGTTGAAAAGTTGTTTCCTGGTGTTCCTCCTTAAAATGCTTCATAAATCACTAAGCAGGAAACCAGCCAAGTGACATTTCCTCTTCCTCGTTGGCCCTGCAGTGAATGAAGCACAGATTGGGGTTTGTTGTGTAGAGGAACAAAGCCCGGACAGGATGGTCACAGACCTCAAAACCACAGACCAAATAGAGTGACTATCCTTTCCTTCGTCATGCAGTGAAAGTGCAAGCTTTTTTTGTGATCACTTCCCAGTAGTTATGGAGAAATGCCAGATGCGTGTCTGTGCAATACCAAGCCTAATTTGGCAAATGCATGTCAAGGATATAAGGCCATATATATCTAGCTTGGAAAGCTATTTATTGATGTGCAGGAGGACAGAAAATTCTATCAGCATCTTGTTCTATAGTCGAGGCAGTACTCATGGATTAAAGTTCTCAGTCGCCATGACCTATTCGGTTCTTAAGTCTGACGTAATTTTGTAGTCCGACGTCGCGTCCGGGTCCAAAAGGCACCAGCGCCGTCCACTCTTCATTGTAAACAACATGTTGGAACCCGTAAATCTTTTTACAATAACCTCCTTTTTCAGAAATGAACCATTGAGGGTTAATAAGGGTCTTAATGCTAATATCATAGAAGTACAAAGTATTTATTTATTATTATGATTTAACATTATTATTATTAACATTAAAACACTTGGACCCGGAAGTTATTCTAGCGGGGCGCAACGTCACGTCTGAACAATCGAATTGCAGTCATTTGGATTCCATAGAAGCCAGCGTGCAACCGAAAATAGCAGACCTACAAGCTCACGACACGTCGCAGCGCGTAGACCGGCTATTTTCGGTTATTAGTTATTTTAAGATTAAGCAATAGTATACATGTTTTGGAGCATCTTCCATAAACATGAATGGTCTCAGAAATGTCATAAAAGCAAAGGTTGATGCCTCAAATCTGTGATTTCTTCAACTAATTTAGTTGGCTGTACGTCAAACAGCAGCAACATGGGTTTAGAATGAATGATAATACCTAAAACATCATCATTAAACGTGAGATTTTATTTTTGCTTTATTCCAGCGGCGAAGCGTCATGAGGGCCAGTGGGGCCATGGCCCGGTCAATAAAGACCCTGCCTGCCCCGTCTAGCTGCTCAAACTCCTGGGCAAGATTAGCCAGGAAAAAAAGAATTCCGCTCCGACACAGCCCATCCGCGACGCTCACGTTACTGCAGTGATAGATTGGCTGCCCCATTTTCACCTTTACAAAGCTAAAAGCTGCCTACTCCTCCTGCATATCAATGGTCCAAGTGTGACTTGTTAAATACTGTAGTCTGTAGGAGACATATAGGCTACTGTCAGATCATGTCCTAAGAGGAGTCCAAAAGAGAATGGATCCTGGGATTCATGAATGAAATAACGTTTTCCACCACTGAAGGATGGTAGAGTGTGTTGTTTATGTTGCTTTATGGCTGTTTAATTAAACGCGCGCGTAGGTGGGGGTGATCAGATCGTGGCCCGGTCAACATTAGATTCCACGCTACGCCGCTGCTTTATTCCATGAGTACTGTCGTCTAGGACTAAAGTTAGTCCATCTGTATTCTTGAGGGATTTTAAATAACATTTGTTCTGAGCAGGGCTGGATTAACACCTCACAGTGCCCCTGGGCACCACCAACTGCCAGTGCCCCCCCCCCCCCTCATGCGGCCGCGCGCGAAGCGCGGGCGCCCGCGTTTTACACTGTGTTATTCTATGTATTATACTATGTATTATTAGATAACAACAAAATGTGAAACATTTTCGTGACAAAAAAATAAATAAAAAATGAAATTATTATTATTATTATTTTTTTTTGGGGTGCCCCCTGATGCCCAGGGCCCCGGGGCACGTGCCCAAAGTGCCCATATGGTAGATCCGGCCCTGGTTCTGAGGAATGTTAATGGGTCTCTGATTAGAGTTTATTGTCTGTGCCATCAAAAAGTTGTGTATTATCACTATTGTTTCATTTTTAACAGGCTCTTTGAACCAGCTAGTTCTCCCTTGTTTGCTGTTCTTCCTTGTTTAAATATGAGAATATAATGAAATGTCACCGTAGTCCTCCCTAACCACATGTCCCCCTGGGATCTATACTTGGTACCCAGGTTCGATTTCCAATTCTGTCCAGCAGAAGCATGTGTTGAATTGTCCATTTCACAGGGGAAATTCAATTGTCAATGGCAGTTACAGTTTCCCCTTTCTTTTTTTTTAACGATGATTCTTCGCTTGCTCTTGCCATTGTTTATATGGCATCTGCATCTTCCAACCTAGCGAATAGTGACACGCCCACTTTGGTTATCAGTTCAGGGCAAGGGAAAACAAGTATTTTTATGGTTCCAGTTTCTAACCAACTTTTAGGGTTCTGAACCAATAGGCTCTATTCACAGCAGCCATATTATGAAGACATTCACAGGTGTTACCAATGATACTAATGAAGGCTCTGTTCCATTCATGGGCAAACAGTCAGGGTGCTGATATTGTGCATGTTGGCTCACTGGAAACACTCTGCTACACCAGTGGGTCTAAAGTTGGGGTCCAGGGACCCTCATGGGCTTACAAATGGCCCCTTGCGGATGTGTAACTCTGAGAGTGTACAAATGGAACCAAATGGACCCGTAAGGGTCCATTTGGTTCCATTTGTACACTCTCAGAGTTATGGGGGTCGTGGAAACCACTGTGCTACACTAAATGGAACAGAGCCTTCATTAGTGTCATTGGTAACACCTGTGAAGGAAGTGATAATTTGGCTGCTGTGCATAGAGCCTATTCATTTTCTGTGGAAAGTCAGCAGAATTAGGGCGGGGATAAAAGAACGGAACCAGTTCAATCCCGGTGGAAAAGGGACCACTGTGTTTGTTTGCACATTGTAACGGTCATCTTTATCTCTGTGTGTGTCCACTCCAGGCTCTATGCTCTGCAGTGGTGCAGGTGTACGGGGCCGACCGGAGCTCCTGTTGGGTGAAGAGATGCTGTGGAGTGGCGTGTCTGATCAAAGACAACCCCCAGAGGTCCTACTACATCAGGGTGTTCGACATCAAGGTGAGTGGGTGGGTGTAGCCAAACTAGCCTGGCCCCGGAGCAAAGCCACACGCAGGTGTGCAAAGTCAGCAAATTGAATTGGAAACTCAAGTCAATTTACTTATTTAAAGGTGTAGTTCACTTATTTTATATCAATTACACACCCCATGATGTTGTTTTTGTCGCATTCCTAAGCCAATAATTTGATGACCGGGTGTGTTGATACATTAGCCGGTAGGAGACGCTAATCAAATTATTGGCTTACGAATGCGACAAAAACAAAGAAAAATCCATGAATTCAAGGCTTCATGGGGTGTGCAATTGATAGAAAATAAGTACTTTTTTTGGACTACTTCTTTAAGTTTGGGATTTGTGCATAAGTGACTCGGAAGAAGAAGAAAAAGGTGTCATGATGGGAATATAATGCATAATAATAATAATAGCAAAGGTAGCTTTGGTGTCACCTGTTGCTGAGATTAAAATGTCTCTTGGTGTTTGCAGTCTCTGTTCAAGATTGGTTTTATACCAGGGGTCAGCAACCTTTTTGACATGAAGTGCCATATTTTCATTTTCTTGATAGATTAAGTTTAATTATGACACCACATCAAAACAAAAATATTTCCAACAGCTTTTGATTGTCCATAGGCTATACATCACAACCTTTATTTTCTTCTTCTTTAGAAATCTTTTCAGGATGTAGTGATCATTAGATTAGAGCAATAACCCACCTATCTCCCAGACCCCTCCCCAGTCAGAGTTGGGAGTTTGAATGAACATAGAATTATGTGCAGGATGTCATCTTTATATAGATGTGAGGGGACTTAAAGCTGCACTATGTAACTTTCCTCTTCTATCCCGGATTTTAACCTGGTTTTCTGAAAGTTGCATAGTTACATACATTTAATTCAACTAACTAAACGTTCTTTTTGAATATTTAATTTAAAAAGAAAAAAATCACACCCTGTGTGAAGGTAGCGGCGCCTTGATACATTTTGTCATCGATATGTGTTTATAATGTGTTTATAGCCATGTGTCACGTGAAGCTTGACCAATCACTTTGTTGACGGGTCTGACCAATCAGAACGTTGACGGGTCTGACCAATCAGAACGTTGACGGTGAACAGGGACAAAGTCAGGTATAGAGCAGGATCCGCTCTATACCTTGACCAATCACTTTGTTGACGGGTCTGACCAATCAGAACGTTGACGGGTCTGACCAATCAGAACGTTGACGGGTCTGACCAATCAGAACGTTGACGGTGAACACGGACAAAGTCAGGTATAGAGCAGGATCCGCTCTATACCTAAAGGTATAGAGCGGCTAGCGCCGCTAAAAACTCACTCACTCAAACTTGTGCCAGTGATCACCCTGCCCTGTGCCAATGTTGGCACCTGTGCCTAAGGGTACCTACCCCTGCTTTATAGCTTTAAGTGCAATGACACTTTGGAGGAGGTTTGGGTCGTTGCCATGATGTTACTACAAATGTTGGTGAGATATCTTGCTTCGTTGATCAAACATTGATGTCATTAAGTCCACTAAAAAAAACTCACTATAACAGATTCTGCCAATGTATAAAATTGTTTGTTAATTGGTAAAGATACTATCATCACTTCTTAAACACAATAAACATACACAGTGATTCGTCTCGGAAGCATACCTACCAGATCTTCTTCATATTCAAATAGTAAAACTAACACACAGCTGGCACCTGCTGAGTCGGGTTTTGTCATTTTATACATTGGAAGAATCCAATTTGTTTGTTGTTGTTGTTGTTGTTGAGTTGCATCATGGCAAGGCAATTACACAGCTCAAACCTCTACTACCAAATATGAATTATCCTTCAATAACATTTCTGTAATTATATTGCAATTCCAGCCTCTGTCAAACTGCAGCCAGAACCAGTTTTGAGCCGTTTCTTTTCTCTCTCTCTCTTTCTAGGAAGGAAAGACCATGTTTGAGCAGGAATTGTACAATAACTTCTCCATCACCAACTCCAGACCGTACTTCATTTCATTTACAGGCGATGTAAGTCTATAACACTATCTTTGATTAATCATAATAATGTGTAGCCTTTATAGAGCACAGTTTTATGTTGGCTTGCGTCTGTGACTTAAGACTCTTTTACGGGTAGTAGTAGTATCTCACTTCTGTGTTAATATGGATTTTCATGAAGGGTATTTTTATGATAGTTTTTGAAGGTGTAATTGTCCCCCAGGGCTCTATTCTTGCCCCCCTCCTTTTTTCCCATCAAATCTACACCAAATATTTGCCTATTATGGCGATAATGCTTTATTAGTTATAAATGTAAACAGCACATGGTACAGTCAGACATTAAGGCTAAAAGGATTACACAAAAAAAAGTCCTGGGGACTTGTTTCCATTGTGGTCCTATGTATTCAATTCATCAACATAGCAATAACCCATTAAGAACTGGAACGCATCTGTGTCACTTTAGATTTCTTTGGCTATTCAAAAATAGAAGATGTACAAGCTCATAGCGCGGCACCGAGTGCCGCGTTATGAGCTTGTAGATCTGCTATTTTTGAAAAATCGTGAAAAAATATTTTTTACATTATTTTCAAAAAACTGTTGGGATTTGGAAAACATTTTTAGAATCGGCCTCAGGTCTTAAAGGAGACATCCGGGCATTTTAAGTGTTATCTTTGATGTGTGGCAAATCACTCACCAACGTAGAAATGCCCATTGAGTTACTCCACAGATCCCCCTGTCGACCCCCACCGTTGGCATAATAGAAGGCGCGTTGCTTGTTTCTCTCCGAACCTGGCAACCCGGTGTTGCCAGGCAGAGAGATAAGCAGCCAGCGTTAGCTCGTTCTGTTATTAGCGGTTAGCTTGTCGGGACTTTCAGCGCCTGTAAGGGTATCATGGGACTCCCCAATGAGTGCTAGGAGAAAAAAAACAGACTTTGCATTTGTTAAAATAGGCGAATTTGGGCTATTCACGCGCCTCCTATTATGCCAACGGTGGGGGTCGACAGGGGGATCTGTGGAGTAACTCAATGGGCATTTCTACGTTGGTGAGTGATTTGCCACACATCAAAGATAACACTTAAAATGCGCGGATGTCTCCTTTAATGGGTTAAAAAATGTACACAATAATACTGTACATGTCATCAACAAATACAAACGCTGTATGTACAAAGGAGATGTGACATTACATTTAGCTCCCAGAATAGCGACGCTAAGGTTCATGTGGTTTTAAGTGGCTTGGTTTTGTCTGTCCCGCAGAGCTGTCAGATGGGGCTGAACTTCGCCAGCGAAGAAGAGGCCAAGAGGTTCCGAGTCGCCATAAATGACCTACTCGGTCGGCGGCAACGCAAAACTGGTAATCCACACAAACGCCAGAGTCTGCTCCGCCCCTATGCCTTCTCACAGCCAAATGACGTTTCAACTTCCACTAGTTTTTCTCACACGCTTTTTACTAACCAAATGACTAAAAGCCCTGCTCTCTCAAACCCATAGCTTTGAATCACACCTCATCCTATTGGAACTTCAGAAACTCTACAACGTCACTTCCATTTGTTTCCTTCTGTGACATTTTGTTTACGAACATAGAGCACCGAAGTCTGACGTAATTTACACATCCTAGGTTTGTCTACCTGGTTCGCGGTTTTCCACCCCCATTCTGAGTCCCCATAGACGTATTTAATATCGTATATAACCAAAAATAAACAAATGACCCTGGCGGTTTTACTCTTATGGATATGAAGCATCAACTGACGGTGAGAAAACAATAATGTTACTTCCGCCGAATTAGTTACATTTTCGCCAGAAACAGACTGTATCAAATATAAGTGACTGACTATCATAATACGATACGATACAGAACCTCCTCCCTGACAATATTGCAGAGACAGTCTGTTTATTTTTGGACCACAATTCTTATGAGACGATTCTAAGATGACCCAATGTTATTGTCCATAGCGAAATCACTTTACGAACCTGGGGATGAACGAGTGACGTCAGGACTTCTCTACTCTATAACTGAAAGCCTAACTTGACGTAGGTGCGTAGAGGCAGTCATACCATGGAGACAAATGGGTCCAATACATACGATTAGACTACAGATATTGCTCTACATACACATGCGGGATATTGTGGCTTCAGATGTACTGCAGAATGGGCTTACATATCAAAGTGCATAGATTAAAGTTCTCAGTCGCCACGACTCATTTCAGTCATTTGGATTCCATAGAAGCCAGCATGTCTTGTGTGGAAGCATGTTGCGCAGCGAAAATAGCCGATCTACAAGAGCTTGTAGATCGCCTATTTTCAGTTATTATTTTAACCCATTCAGACCCTAGGCCGATTCTAAAAACGCCTTCTAAATCCTTTTTTAAGAACCAAGTTTTCTGAAAAACTTCAAATATGTATTAAAAAATTACAAAAACAATATATAGTATATACTGTACATAGCAACCGTCTTGAAAGGTATAGTTACAAATAGGGCTTCCTGCCTTGTGGCAGCGGTGGCCTAGTGGTTAGAGGGGCGGCCTTGATACCGGAAGGTCCCTAGTTCGATTCCCCAATTCATCACATCAATCATGAATCACCGCTGAATAGCCCTTGAGCAAGGCTTCCATGCAGGGTCCGGCTGGAAACAAGCTTCGTGCTTAGTCCGACACCCTGGGTAAACAACAAACTTTGCTTTGCTTTGCCCGAAATGGGTTAAGATTAGAGCATTTGAAGTGTCAAACTAGCAATATGTTCAGATGCATATTCTATAAAATCGTAATGGTCTCCGATATTTCATATAAAAGCAAATGTTAACGCCTCAATCTGTGCTTCATTCACCTGGTTGGCACTATGTAGAACAGCAGGTGCTTCATTCACCTGGTTGGCACTATGTAGAACAGCAGGTGCTTCATTCACCTGGTTGGCACTATGTAGAACAGCAGGTGCTTCATTCACCTGGTTGGCACTATGTAGAACAGCAGGTGCTTCATTCACCTGGTTGGCACTATGTAGAACAGCAGGTGCTTCATTCACCTGGTTGGCACTATGTAGAACAGCAGGTGCTTCATTCACCTGGTTGGCACTATGTAGAACAGCAGGTGCTTCATTCACCTGGTTGGCACTATGTAGAACAGCAGGAACGATATGACTAAAACATCATAAACATCATAACTTTACATAATAGGCTCTATGCACAGCAGCCATTTTGGAGAAAAATTGGGCCTCTTCTTACTTCCTTCACAGGTGTTACCAATGATACTAATGAAGGCTCTGTTCCATTCTGGTCAAACAGAGTCAGGGTGCTGAGATTGTGCATGTTGGCTCACTAGAAATACTAGTGGGTCTCAAAGTGTGGTCCAGGGACCCTCATGGTTCCTTGAGAGGGTGTAACTCTGAGAGTGTACAAATGGAACCAAATGGACCCTCCCGGGTCCATTTGGTTCCATTTGTACACTCTCAGAGTTATGGGGGTCCTTGAAATTAAAAAGTTAGAGAACCACTGTGCTACACTAAATGGAACAGAGCCTTCATTAGTGTCATTGGTAACACCTGTGAAGGAAGCAAGGAAGGGGCCCAATTTCTGTCCAATATGGCTGCTGTGCATAGACCCTATTTACTGAGGAAACGGTGCTAGTGTGGGGGGGGGGGGGGGCTCCTTTCACACTGTTTCACAAATCACACATTTTCAGTCATGAGAGTTTATTTAGCTTTCATCCATGAAAAAGTGACTCATGGACAGGGGGGGGGGGTTGATTATAAGGCTTGGTTTGGGGGGCGAGGGCAACACTCTGTCTGTCTGTCTGTCTTGTTCCTAACTGGTCTGCTGCTGTCAGCACAGCGGTGTCCGTCTCTGTGGCTCTCTAGTAAAAGCAGCGGCGTGTCTCTGCATAGTTGAAAAGGAGAGGGGTCTGCAGCAGCAGCAGCAGCAGCATGGCCTCCCTCCTCTCCTCTCCTCTGGCTCCTGGCCAGTTTCCTCCTGTTCCTCCTCCTCCTCCTCTCCGCATGCCGGGCTTTTGATGTGAGCTATTTGCACAGTGTCGACCGAAGGGGTTTCAAAGGCACATGGCTGGCAGGACGAGCGAGGGTAAAGATCGGTGGAGCCCGGCAGAGAACTCGGCTTAGCTTTCATTACCTCTTTTTTTTTGTTTATAACATCTCTAACCCACCTTTCTCCTCCGTCGAGGTTTTCCTGACTTTCCTCGCTGTTCCTGACTGATGTTCCTCCCTGTGAGGTATAGCATGTTCTGTCTGGCTTGCAGAGGTGTAAAGTTACTAAGTACATTTACTCAAGTACTGTGTTTAAGTCCAATTTTGAGGTATATTTCCAATTTTCAATACTTTTACTTCTACTCTACTACATCTCAGAGGAACATTTTGTACTTTTACTCCACTACCTTTATTTGAAAAGTTTAGCTACTTTGTAGATTTAGATTTTTATTACTAAACATACATTAACCACTTAAGCTCTATATTTCGGCTATTTGAAAATCGCAGCGTCGCATCGAGGCGTGTTGTGAGCTTGTAGATCGGCTATTTTCAAAAGATTTTGGAAACTTGAAATGGGACATTCTGCATAATGAGTACTTTTACTTTCGGTACTTCAAGTATATTGTCATGCCCATACTTTGGTACTTTTACTTGTAATGGAGTATTTCTACATTGTGGTATTGATACTTTTGCTTAAGTAAAATATGTGAGTACTTTTTACACCACTGCTGGCTTGTGGTGGCATCGCTGCCTCAGACACAATGCAGGTGTGGATCAGAGCAGTCATTGACATAGAGACTTGTCACATTGGCTTGTACTAACTTCTTTCCAAACGCCCTTTGCCTCTCTGATAATTCGCTATTTTCCTCCGCACTTAACCTCACTATCTCCACAATTATCCTCTTCTGTTAGCATTGTTTTGGATGGGTCCCTTTTTTATGATTCGATTTCAAAACTATAATTGTGTTCATTTTTTGTTTTGCAGAGAAGAGACGTGACCCTCCAAATGGTATGTTTAATTATAACTTTAATAATAATGAAGATTTCCTTTTTAAAGTTCTGTCTCAGCGTGACACGTGGAAATTGTAGGTTGTTGCACTTGGCGTTGGCTTTTATCTAGACAGGGTTTATATCCATAGAAAGTCACAGTATATATGTCTTATGCAGCAAGCAAGCAATCTGAGGTCTTGAGAGCCTTTAACCCATTAAGACCTGGAACTGTGTCATTTTTAGATTTGAGCTAAAAAGCATTATTTTACACTTTGGCTATTCAAAAATAGCAGATATACAAGCTCATAGCGCGGCACCGAGTGCCGCGCTACGAGCTTGTAGATCTGCTATTTTTGAAAAATCATGAAAATGTGTGCAAATCTTTGAATATATATTGTTTTAAAACGAACATTTTTAACTAAAATCTTTGCTTCTGGGGGTCCCTGGAACAACATATTTTGATGGGGGTCCGCGGCCAAATACATATAATTTTGGGGGTCCTTGACATGAAAAAGATTGTGCACCACTGATATAGAAACTTACGTTTTTCAGAATACTGTTGGGATTTAGGAGACATGTAGAATCGGCTTCAGGTCTCAATGGGTTAACTTCAGTGCTGAACATGAAATATGTTGTGATTGTGTGTACACGACACAGTCGTGTACACACAATCACAAATCGTGCCAGCCCTACACATTGGTGTTTTGAGCCTTGGGAAGTATTTTTGGAAAATGTCATGGATGGGTGAATTTATTTTGTCATTGAACACACGTGTACAACGATTAATCATCTTGATGGTATCAATCCAATGCAATAAGCGCGATGGAATGCATAGATGTTAGTAGCAGCAGAGGTACTAATGAATAAACAATAAAAAGTCAGTGTTTGTACAGTACAGTGAGGAGGAGTTCACTGTATCTACTGTACACGTATGTACTGTAAACAAAAAAGTTCTACAAATGTGTTCATGATCAGGAGATCAAGTGATTAGCATCAAGCCGTATATTTGTGAGCGATTGAGGTACTTGTGATAAATACTTGGCCCATATCCCATGCTATCTATAGCTTACTAACTAACACCAGGCCTGGGTTATTATTATCAGTTGTTCAGCAAAAAGAAACTGACATGGCTGTCCGATGTTGATGATGGTATTTGAGCATGGAATGGAATAGTCTTGGCGGAGTCTTGGCTTCATTAAAATGCATAGGAGGAGGATGTTTTCTGACAGAGTATCGGTGGTACACATTCTTCTATTTAAAGCATATATTGTAGCTTGCAGACTGACAGTCTCCCCCACCCCACCCCTCCAGGGTTGATATGGCCAAGAGGAGGCCCCATATGTAGACCACATGGTTTCCTTCCTTCCTTCCTTCCTAGCCTACCACGCAGTGGTTTAAAGTACATGTACTCAAGTACCAGTACTTCAGTACAATTTTTAGGTATTTTTACTTTCTTCCGTATTTACAATTTTCAGTACTTTTTACTTCTGCTCCACTACATCTCAGGCAAATATTGCACTTTTTACTCCACTACAATTATATGAAAACTTTAGTTACTAGTTACTTTGTAGATTTTGATTATTATGGCAAAACACACTAACTATTTCGGCCATTTGAAAATAGCAGATTAAAAAAAAAAGTAGCCGATAGCTACTAACCTTTTGTACTTTTGCTCAAGTACATTTTGAATACGGGAATTCTACTTGTAACGGAGTGTATCTACATTGCAGTATTGATACTTTTACCTAAGTAAAACATGCGAGTACTTCTTCTATCACCACGTGTTACCACTTCTCTCCCTCCCCCCTTTTTTTAAATCGTCGCTGTAAAAGCAGCACGTTCAGGGTAGAGCTAATCTCTAAAGCTGTGGTTATAGGTCACTGAATGGCTAACTTAAGGTCTGAGTCCAGCCTCTTGGTTACATCATCAGAGCTGTAGTGTCATGTTTTTTCTAAGCTGTGGCTGGGCGGCATCTCAAAAAAACGAAATACTTTCACCAACTCCTCCCTGGTTGTCGATAACGGTGATGATCTAAGGACATGGATTAGCCTGTACAGAACAGATCAGAGTATGGGGCTGCGACTACCACTTATTTTCTTAGCAATTATTCTATTGACTGCTTTTCCAATGAATGGTGAAGCATGTGGTTGTTGTTGTTGTTTTTATTGTTGAATCGAAGGAGACATTTTTTGTTATAGTTTTTGTATAATCGACTAAATCAACTAGTCCGATTAGTCAAAATGATATTTTTGTCATACAATTGTGTCAGGCAAAATAGCAAAAAATAATGATCTACAATCTCTCAGCATGGCACATTGTGAGCTTGCACAACTGTTGTTTTCTGAAAAAGTGTCGCCTTACTCGCCTATAATGACAAGAATCTTTATTTAATGTGAATTGATTATTGTTTATAATCGATTACATCACACGATAACATGCATGCAGGTCTGGATCACCTGCATTTATTATTGATTACTTTGATTAACTGTTGATTAACTCTCTCGCTTGGTCTGTTCTCAAATCTCCCCCTAAAAAGCCAGAGGCCCTGTTGAGGGGAGGGGCTGCCACTTGTGTGTGTGACATATTAGTTGTCTGGTGCTAGAACTAACCATATTGAATAGTTGCCCTAGATCAAGCATTCCCAAACTTTTCAGGCCGCAACCCCCCCAAAAAAGAAACTGGTGACCGCCCACCCTGACAAGCACTTGGAATTGTAGGCATTACATTTAGTTTGACTCGGTTCCACAGACAAATATTGTGAAACATTGCTGAACTACAAGCTCACAACGCCTCTCACTGAGAGGTGTTGTGGCTATTTTCGTTGTGGCTATTTTCGGCCATTTTCACAGCGTTTGCCTCTTTCTTATGTAATATTTGGCCAATTTGATATTAAAAAGGTATTCAAAGTCCTTGAATTTTCACTTTAGAAATGTGCAGATACCCTGTATACACTTATACTGTTTTTCTTTTACTGTTGAGTGCGAAAACAATGTTGCACATTAACTCACTGAGTGCCATTAACGTGTTTCACGTGTTTTTACCGCTATGGCGCTGGGTGCCATTAACTTTATTTATTTATTTATTTTTTGAAAACATGTTCAGAACCCAAGATATCATTATTGTTGTTTAACTTAGAACTGAAAAAGGCTGTATCTCGCTTCCTAAGCACTTTTTGTTTTCTGTGAAAAAAACTCTGGCACTTTTCAGAATCAATTCTGAAATAATTCTGGCAATCCTGGCACTCAA
This sequence comes from Gymnoscopelus microlampas, assembly GCF_963454915.1. Taxonomy (NCBI): domain Eukaryota; kingdom Metazoa; phylum Chordata; class Actinopteri; order Myctophiformes; family Myctophidae; genus Gymnoscopelus; species Gymnoscopelus microlampas. The sequence continues at coordinate 53,425,402 of NC_139943.1, read as the reverse complement.
TGAGTTAAGCTAATCATCTGGGGACCCCCCAATAATTTGGGGAGCCCCAGTTTGGGAACCACAGCCCTAGATTTGACTTCATATTTGATGTAGATGTTTACTTAACTTGTTCCCTCTTCTCGTCCCTCGATTTACTGCCACACTAATTGACTTGGTTTGAGTTATTATGACAAAATAATTCCCCTGAAATTATGCTTCTGAGAGAGAGTGGGGGGGGGGGGCAGAGAGAGGGAATTATGCACGCGTTGCCATTTAGTGATTAGTGCTGAGAAATTGAGGTGGAAGGGCCTGTCATTCATTCCCTCGTCACCCAATGTGAACCCTTGTCTAGCAGTGAGGGTTCTGTTAACCCATTAAGACCTGAGGTTTGATTATACAAATGCCATCTGAATCCTAACAGTTTTCTGAAAAACTCATTTGCTATATCAGTGGTTCTCAAACGTTTTCACGTCAAGGACCCCCAAAATGATATGTATTTGGCCACCGACCAAATATTTTGGTTCTAGGGACCCCCCCAGAAGCAAAGATTTCAGTTAAAAATGTTCACTTTAATATAATATATATATATATATATATTTTTTTTTTAAGTGCATATCTGCTATTTAGCCCAAAGTATAAAATAATGGTTAAAATATATAAAATCTAAAATGACACGGATGCTTTCCCGGTTCTTAATGGGTTAAAAATTCAAATGGCTGTTCGTGATAACAGTGTCCGTGTCATTTGCTTACATTAGCGTCAGTTGAAAAGCCGGTCCTGTCCTCTCTGACAAGCAGCTATTCAGTCTTAGTTCTAGATACGAGGCTTTTATCGTTACTGCTATTTTTGTTCTGCTGCCTGTGCCACTTTTTAATCATGTCACACACAATGGACTGAACTGAACTGGCCTTTATGAAGATAATGTTCAGGGCCACACAGTATGAATGGAGTGAGAGATGCTGAATTGGCCAAAAATACAGTGAAGTCTCAGAAAGAACCATCCTTACAGAGGGTGACAGAACGTGCACATTAGAACAGAAATAAAACGGTCAAACATTTTTCAAAGAAATTCATACAATCAAATGAATTGCTTTTTTAAATTGTATAATGCTTTTTTAAGAAGTAGTGAAAATAGCCGATCTACAAGCTCACAACACGTTGGGATGTGACGTGTTGTGAGCTTGTAGATCGGCCATTTTCACTTGAGTCTGACTACAGATGTTTTGACTGATATTTTGAAGAAAAAAATGTGTTAACCCATTAAGACCTGGAATGCATCTGTCACTTTAGATTTCTTTGGCTATTCAAAAATAGCAGATATACAAGCTCATAGCGCGGCACCGAGTGCAGCGCTATGAGCTTGTAGATCTGCTATTTTTGAAAAATCTTAATTTTTTTTTTCAAAAAACTGTTAGGATTTACAAAACATTTTTAAGAATCGCCTCAGGTCTTAATGGGTTAATACAGCATCACAATCATTTTAACCACTTAATCCAGTCATAAATTGGCTACTACAAAAATAGCAGATGCAAGCTTGTTCATCTGCTGTTTGAAAAATATCGATGTTTATCTTATGATGTTTGACATGAAAAGGTTTGAGAACCACTGCTCTATTGCACATCTCAAGACGTGGCCAGATTTGAGGTCTTGCATTGGGGTGAACTAAGGTGGGGACATTCATAGGACATCTAAGGGACTTGGATTAACCATGGATTAGTGGTTACTGGTCAGAGGTTACTGCTGCGTTTTGCACAGATTATATCACACTTGAGCTAGGGCTGTTGAACAATTTATCACAACCGCAGTATGAATTATGAACTCAACTACAGCAATTTCCAAATTGCAGAGGCTACAATTAATTGCATGAGGGGTGGGTGGGGTGCAAAATGGACTTCCAAACAAAGGTGTTATAGTTATTTCTTCCCCCTAATGTAGTGCCTAGTGACTCTGTGCGAAGCTCCGTGCGGTGTGCCCAAAATCTCTTCCGCCCGGTTCTCCTCAGTGGCTGGAGCAATTGATCTGCATTTGCACACATCCATTGCCCATTACCATGTGCATGGAACACCCAAGGCCGTTTTTCCGCTTTCCCCAAATGTCAGCTGTTTATTAGCGTTTTTGTGTTCGCTGGCTCCCGGGTTGCTAAATCATGTGCGTGAAACCAGTGCCGGTGTTGCCACATCCGTGAAATAAGTGGTTGGGTGCTCATATCCCCCGACAGGTATGGTCTAGGATTAGTGTTTATAATTAACTAGAGTTTCGGGGGGCTACGCCCCCCTCAACCAGCCGCGCACGGGGCCCAGCGTGGCCGCGTGTATATTGGGGATGGAGGCGAGTGTTAGGCGTGCAACAGGCGGGGGGGGAGGTAGCAGTGTGTGCTGTGGAGGCTGTTGCTAACTTGCTATGAGGCAGAGAGGGAGGTAAAGAGTAGACAGCGTGGCGACGTGCACAGGGGAGCGGATAGTGTGGCTGTAAGTACAGGAAGAAGTAGAGGCAGCGTGTGTAGACATTGTAGTGACCTGAATGGAGCGTGGTGGTGGAGAAGAGACGCAGCAATGCAGAACTGTTGTTGCGCGTTGGCGACGTGTTGGTGAGCGTTGGCGGCGTAGAAGCATGTGTGTGTGTGAGTGTGTGTGCTGTGTGTGTGTGGAGAAGGGACGTTGTGCCGACTGTATGCAGTGGCGTGGTGGTGAGGAAGAGGGGGTGGAGGGAGGGGTGTTGGTGTTGCCAGGTGAGCGTGTTGTAAGCGCGGCAGGCGCGAGTTTCAGCGAGGTGTAAGTGAGGCATGTAGGGAGAGAATGTAATAGTTATGCAGGGGGTCCGCGGTCAGCCCGCTGGTGGCCGGACCCCCTGTAAGTGTAGGGGCGCGTGGGGACCCCCGTAGAAGAGGGCGGGGCCCTTGGGATGGGTGTTGTTTGTTTGATGTAGGTGGTTGCTTCTTTCTGGCGCTGGCTGTGCAAACCTGGCAACCCAGCGCATGCTGGCGGTGGCGTTACACCAGAAATGGTTCCTGGAGAAAATGGTGACCAAAAAAACATTTTGGAAAAAAAGGAAAAAACCCCGCACCGGCTGCCTGCTGTTGTGGTGATTAGGTCGTGCGCACGGTAAACGGTACGAAGCTGCCTCCCCTTCCGTTTTGTCCGACATTTGGTGAGTAGAATTAATTATGTTGCGCGGTGGAAAAGGTGTAGTGAGCAATGAGATGTCCCCTACGCGAGGCGTAAATTCAGCGCGGCCGCCGTGGCGAGTCAGTTGGCGACATGTGGTCTGGCGGTGCGTTGTTTATTCGATAACAGAGCTGTGGGGTGTCCCCACCGAGGGTGCGGAAGTCGGTCGCCATTTATATAGTTAGATGCATTAAGACCGGAAACGCATCTGTGTCAAGATTTCTTTGGCCATTAAAAAATAGCAGATATACAATGGCACAGAGCCGGCACAGCATGCTATGAGCTTGTAGATCTGCAATTTTTTTCTGTGCTTCTGGGGGTCCCTGGAACAACATATTTTGAGTTGGGGGGTCCCTTGCCAAATACATATTATTTTGGGGGTCCTTGACATGGAAAGGTTGGAGCACCACTGATAAAGCAACATGCTGTTAGGATTTAGAAAACATTTTTAGATATGTATTTGGCCGCAGACCCCCATCTCAAAATATGGTGTTCCAGGGACCCCCCAGAAGTAAAGATTTGAGTTACAAATCTTCGCTTTAAAAACATATATTCAAAGATTTGCGCATATTGTCAAGATCTTTCTACAAGCTCATAGTTCGACACTTGTATATCTGCTATTTTTGAATAGCCAAAGACGTGACACAGATGCTTTTCCGGACGTGGATTAATACATATTTAATCGGTTATTTCAATCATCTCTTTCTATAGTTCCACTGACCCGGTGTGAACTGATATTGATGACTGAGAGTGGATAATTCAAATGAAGTGTATTGATTAAAATGATGATGATGCTAGAGGGTGAAATCAACCAGTAATGGGATGACAGAGAGGTTTAGGTGTATGACAATAGCCGTAAGGAACAGAGTGATTTGATAGAAATGTTTTGTTAACTCTGTGTTTCTCAGCCTATGGGTCTGGACCCCCAGAGGGGTCCCCAAATGATTTTGTGGGGGTCCCCAGATGATCTGCTTAATGTGCAACATTGTTTTGTCATTTGACAGTAAAACCAACATACAGTATATGTAAGTGTGGTGTATACGATAGGGGGTATATGCAATTTTTTAAAGTGACAATTTAAAGACTTTTTAGACCTTTTTAATACCTCTAGAATGAATGAATGAATATATACATAAGACCATTACTGCAATAACAAACTAGACCATATTGCCTATTAAAGAGTTGCGAGGAGTTGCATGTAGTTTGGCTAGTTTCATATTTATCTGTGGAACCGAGTCAAACTAAATATAATGTCTCAACTCCTACAATTCTGCTGCTTGGGGGGTACCCATTTCAAATTATGATTATTTTCGGGGGTGTCGCGGCCTGAAAAGGTTGAGAACCACTGGGTTAACTGAAAAAGTCTTTAGTGATGAATGGAGGTGTTATTAGACCTGTGTTAACAGATGGTACTAGTCTGAAAGTTGCACTAGTAGAGGAACATGAGATGCATGGTCGGCAACTCGTATGAGAAGAACAGCAACTTGGCAATGAGCTCAGCGGTGAAACAAAACCAAACGTTATTTCCTAGATTGCAAATGTAACGAGCAGCCAGCAGCAGTTAGTCTCTGAAGACTATTAGTCTCTGAAGTTAGTCTCTGAAGACAGCAGTTAGTCTCTGAAGTCAGACAACTCGTCTACTCTCCAAAATACAATCTTTTTGAACGCTACAGAGAGTGATATTCCTTCTCCTAAAATGTTCCGCTCAAGCAGTGTTATTTTGTTGACTAAGATTAAAAGACTAAGATTTTGATATTAGTCGACTAGACTAAGACTAAACCATTTCAGATGACAAAAACAGGACTAAAACTAAATGTTGTGTTATTCAAAACGACTAAGACTAAATCAGAATTTGCTGTCAAAATTAACACTGCACACAAGAAGCCGTTTGTTGTTAGTGTTGGAAAGTGTCTGTTCCCGAAAATCTGCTGTTGAATGGGCGGTGGGTACACTGTCGCGTCAAAAGTTTTAAGGAAGCGTCAAATCTGTGGTTGAAAAAGACATCAAGCCGATCACTGTAGGCGATTTCTAGCACCATAGTAGCCGTCTGTCAGTTCGGCTCTCAGGTGCATTCAGCAAGTTTTTTTTTTCACACCTTCCAACCGACTGATCTCCCGACTTCATTCGACTGCCCGTCTGTAGCAGTGGTGTAAAGTAACTAAGTACATTTACTCAAGTACTGTACTTAAGTACAATTTTAACTTTTACTGTACCGGAGTGTTTCCAATTGTCTATACTTTTACTTCTACTCCACTACATCTCAGAGGCAAATATTGTATGTTTACTCCACTACAATTATTTGAAAACTTTAGTTACTGGTTACTTTGCAGATATAAATTATTACATTATAAAACATACATTAACCACTTTAGCACTATTTTATACCTGGGCTGTTTGAAAGTAGCATATCTACAAGCTCACAACGCGTCGCATTGCGACGCGTTGTGAGCTTGTATGTAGATCTGCCATTTTCAAACATTTTAGTACTCTTACTTTTGGTACTGTAAGTACATTTTGATAACAATGCTTTTGTACTTTTACTCAAGTAAATGTTGACAGAGTACTTCTACATTGCCGTATTGATACTTTTACTTAAGTAAGACATTCGAGTACTTTTTCCACCACTGGTCTGTAGTAGGCTAATCCGTAGTAGTCTGTTTGGTGGAGAGCTACCTTTTTTTTTAGGCGGAAGCATTTTGAGAATTGTATGAGCCAACGTTCTGTCTCGAGACGCAAGAGTCACAGTGTCCAGACAATAGATGTAACAAATATTCCCGCGGGGCCAGAATGTTCATGTATAATAGAGGAGCGCCAGGTTGAGAAATAAGAGCCAGCCACATTTTCTCTCCTTCACAGATCACAGCACTATCAAGTGTTAATAGAAATGGACACCTCTGTAATAATACTGTACAGTTAGGGCTGTTTTTTACACCCTGTGTAGTGAGATAAGTGCTAGTGGTGATGTGTGGAGACAATGCTGAGAAGAAAGTTCTCGTTGGTTCTGGCTTAACCCAATAAAACCGGGAACGCGTCCGTGTAACCACTTAAACCGTTATTCTATACTTTGGCTTTTCAAAAATAGCAGATCTACAAGCTCATTGCGTGGCACAGAGTGCCCCGCTATGAGCTTGTGGATCTGCTATTATTGAAAAGTCGTGAAGATTCGTGCAAACTTATATATTTTACATATACGTTTTTTCAAAAAACTGTTAGGATTTAGAAGACGTTTGAGTTACAAATGTTCGCTTTAAAAAATATATATATATTCAAAGAGAGACGTTTGAGTTACAAATGTTCGCTTTAGAAAAATGATATATTCAAAGATTTGCACACATCTTTATGATTAAAAATAAATAGAAGATCTACAAGCTCATACATCTGCTATTTATAGCCAAAGAAATCAAAAAATGACACAGATGCGTTCCCCGGTCTTAATGGGTTAATACCGAAGCTAAACTGGCAGAAAAAAAGACTTGCACTCTGGCAAGGCTCACACTTTACAATCTGCAAACGTTTCGGTCATTTCGACCTCCAGACAGCACTGACGAAGGGCCTTTGACCGAAGCGTTTGCTGCCTTTTTGCACCTTTCACTTTGAGCACAGAGCATGTTAAAATGTTATAAAAAAAAATGTTTTTAGTCTGTCTAAGGAGTCTTGGAGTAAAAGTCTTTCTGACAGTTTTCCTTTATGTTTTCGAGACCACCGCACCTGCAGTCAGCCCTGAACAAAGGACAAAGAAGAGCGCAACAGTTTTCTGAACGCCAATACCTAAGCTCGTTTTGACCTCTAACCATCCTCATATTGAACTTGGACACATTTGAGTTACGTGTGATTACAAAATAAAATAAAACGATACAAGGAAGCAAGATGCAATAAAGTTTTTACGGCGTAGCTAGAGGCTTAGCCATATAGCCACAAGAGAGTCACACTTTTCGATGGCTGGTGGTAGAGCATTCCACATTTTGGTGGCATAACAGTAGAATGAATTCATCCCCATGTTTGTGCCGAATCTGGGGGGAATGAGATCAGTGGAGCTCCCTCTGGTGTTCTGCCCTTGGGCGTTTATCACTCTTGTGAAGTAGGTTGACGGGTACATGGACACTGATCTTGAACACCAGGCCCATTGCAAGTACTCTGTCCTCTACCCCGAGCCATCCCACCCTTTTAGCATAATGTGCAGGGGCTTAATAACAAGAATTTATTAATTTAATCCCTGTGCTCAGATTCAGGTGTCACGGCAGCGACGGCTGCTTTAATGAAACACAGGAGGTTGGCTACAGCTAAAAGCAAAGTGTCAGGAGCCCAACGGAAACAAATAAGAATACGAATTAACACCAGAGGCAACGGGATCACACCAGGCACAGAACAATACATTTGTCGCAGGTCGATTCAGCAGTTCGCAAGCTTAGCCCCCCCCCCCCCCCCCCCCTCCCCCACACACACACACACACACACACACACACACACACACACACACACACACGCACACCATCAGACCCTCTTCCAGTCGGCTCATCTGCTCGGAGCCACGCCGGACAAACGTTCAGAAACGCCACATAACTCATGAATCATCATTAATACTTTGATATCACATTTTGTCCACAGTTACAACCTTGACAGCATCAAGGGGCTTAAAAGTGAACACTGTGATCCTGTCATTAGTAAATGTGGTTATATGATATTAATGGAGAAAGATGAGCCTGGGCTGGTTGCAGATCTCCGTGTTCTCCCTATGTTCCCACATCTTAGTATTAGGTTTTTGGGGTTAGGCTTATCATCATGGGACTGAAGGAACGTGTCGACACTTTCCCCCAGCCCAGTCTTGGTTGATCCCTAAACACGATAGTTGGCTGTCGGGCAGAAACCTCTTATCTCCATATTCTAACGTTTTGTGTTTCTCCGTAAATTAATGCCCCCCCAGTTGATCATACTACAGCGTCAAACAAAAGCATCAAAAGTTGCAGGTCCACAGGCTTGTAGATCTGCTACTTTTTGGGAAATTTGTTGGAGGGATGTTTTTGACAGAGAATGTGGGGTTGGAATAAAGGTTGGAGGTTTACAGATTTGAGATGAAAGCGGAATATCGCCTACGTTTAAAACATTTGAATTTGACGATAATCATGTGTGTGATATAAGATGGTTAACAGACTTATCTGTGCTAGACAGCAAAATGTGTCATTGTAGTCCATTGACATTATTGATTTGAATGTAGAAGCTAGCATGATTACATTACAATAATTTAGCAGACGCTTTTATCCTAAGCGACTTACAATAGGCAAGGAAACTACTAATCACCAGAAGTATAAAGTGCATTCTCTTCTAAAACAAGCAACTAAGAGCATACCTAGCGCTAAGGTAAAAGTGCAATATATCAGCTACTAGGGCTTTCACGACTTGAGATTTTTACAGGTCGACTAATTTGACCCAGTGGTAGTCGACTAGTCGACTAGTCGAAATTTAAATTTAAAAAAAAAATTTTTTTTTTTTTGGGTGGCACTGTTTTAATACCATCCTACTACTATATTACTATTATTATTATCTTCCTGCCCTTATTTTTATGGCGTTTTAAGGGAAGCGCTTCTGGCACAGCAGCACAGCACCACAGCAGCGTCTCCAAGGATCCTCATTGCCCAATAATAGGCTTTTATTGGGCATGCTTTTGACCCCCTTTTGATAAAAAATAAAGTCAGGAGGATAATAATAATAGTAAGATGGGCCATTACTATAGCATTAAAAATTAAATTTAAAAAAAAAAAAAAAAAAAAAAAAAGTTTTTTTTTTTTTTTTTTTTTCCAACTATCAACTATCAACTAACAAGGTCGACTAGTGGTTATACTAGTCGACTAGTCGACTAGTTGGTGAAAGCCCTATCAGCTACCTACTTTCATAAACAGATGAGACAAATAGGAAAATCAAATGAGCAAGAGCTAAAACAAATAAGTATCGTATAAACAAGAACCAATAAGACAAGAGCTCGTACAACTAATTGACAACTAGGCAAGGCAAAGAGGAAGGGTAGTGTTTCCTGAAGAGGTGGGTTTTCAGCCTGCGGCGAAAGATGGGCAGTGACTCTGTTGTCCAGACAACCCTAACCCTGACAAATGATGACACCATTTGAATGTAGAGCCAGCATGACAACATGTACAGTGTTGGCGTCAACCATAAAACAAAATGAGAGCTGATGAATAATAGGCGTCTTAGATTTCTTTTCACTTCTTGTCCCATTTGTATGGATTTCCTATCAAATATTTAAACCAAGAAAATACTTCAGGGGACAAAAGCACAATTTATATTTTTTCTGTTCTTTGTGATTATGTCTCACAAAGGCTTAATTATCAACTGAAAAGACCGTCTTCAACACTAATTTGATAATTTCATGTATTTCAGTTTCGAGCCAAAGTGTTGTAATGGTGAGGTATAAAAATTAGCCTCAAGAGGGTAAAGTTACAATTCTATAAAACGTCCCCATGTCAGATGATAGAGAGGCATACATTAATACCCACACATGCGTAACATGACATACGTGTCCCGTCCTGCCTTCTTTCCCTCCCTCCCTCCCTCTCTCTCTCCGTCCCTCCCTCCCTCCCTCCTTCTCTCCCGTCTTTTCTTCCCTCACTCTCTCTCTGTCCACTCCACACTATAGGCCCGGCTCTCCCCATGGCCACGGTGGACATCAAGAACCCAGAGATCAACAATGTACGCTTCCACAACTCCCACCACCACCATCACCACCACCACCACCATCAGCAGCAGCAGCCTCACCAGCAGCAGCAGCAACAGCAGCCCCAGCAGCAGCCATACCACCTCAACAACATGCTGAGCCACACCGGCCTGAGCAGGAAGGACAAGAAGATGAAGGGAAAGAAGAAGAAACTCACCAAGGCTGACATCGGCACGCCCAGCAACTTCCAGTGAGTGTGGGAGAGGGAGGGGGGGGGGGGGGGGGGTTCTGGATGTGGACACGCCTCTGGATGTGGTTCTCTAAATGTCTAACTCTGAGAGTCTCAAATTCTTTAATTTCAAGGACCCCCATTACTCTCAGAGTTGCAGACGTTTAAGGGTCCGCTTTTGTGAACCACTAGACTAACTTACACTACAAACAGGCACTAATTGATTCTAATTAGGCACATTATTATGTGTTCACATGGGTTTCAGATTCACTTTTATTATGGAGATGATCATTTTAGTTTTTCTGTTCTGTGGTTTAGCGTGCGAAAGTTTAGATTGGTTTATGTTTGTCCTTTTGTGTGTTGAAGGCAGATATGTCCAGATCGTTCCGGTTTGGTGGGCAGTGTGTTCTGTGCACACACAGTACAGTCAAGTTGTGTTGTGTGTGACATATTGAGGTTGGCCACTCATGTTTGAGGGGGTCTTTGCAGTGGCCTTGGAAAGCTGTATTCAATGACTTGATTGTTTGGCGTGTGCGGTATGTGTGAGTGTTTGTGTGTGTGCGTGCATAAGTGAGTGGGTTTACATGGTGTGTGTGTGTGTGTGTGTGTGTGTGTGTGTGTGTGTGAGACAGAGGACACATGTACTGTATGCTCTTTCTTCATGTCTGTCCCCTTGTCTCGTTCTGCAGGCACATCGGCCACGTGGGCTGGGACCCAAACACAGGCTTTGACGTGAGTTAAGACACACACACACGCACACACACGCACACACACACAGAAATACACTCTCTCACAGGGCGCGCACAAGAGCCCCTGCACAATGGCGACCCGTGTGATTGATGCATGATTGCGCCACACAATGGGCTGTTGTTGCATACAGCTCATACTTTTTTTTTTTTTGTCCTGCATCCAATGCTGTCATAGAAAACACAAACGCAACAAACTCCGAATTTTTGTTGGCGAGGGGTTATTGCTTTGTGCATCATCCGTCCGCCCACGTCGACAGAGAAAGTAAAGTAAAGTGGTACAATGGGATGTTATCTCAGGATTTTGGGGTTTGACACGCAAGCCTCAGCCAGTTCTTAGATTTAGATTGCTTATTTCGATCCTGAACAACAGTATCTTAAAACATTACATGCTGTAATTGAACTTCTTTCTATCTGGTTGATCGAAAAGGTATAGGCTGAAGCTCTGAGCTTATTGATGCCTATCCTTTATGCATGTCATTTGCAATTGCAATGATTCTTATTTGAAGCGTTCTGCTTTTCAGTTTTATCGCGTTCCTGGTCAGAATACTGATTAATACATTTCACAACGTTGCCCTCACAGAGCCAGCTGATGAATTACTTAGAATAGCATCACTTATAATATTTACACAGTAGTCATTTATGCTCTGTTGAAATAGAACAGATTGTTGTGTGTATAAACTAGAACAACCATGCATATCAATGTCTCTGCAAAACACAATAAGCATGACATGACTACATTAGGGCTTAATTACATCTTAATATGGGTGAGTGACCATGCATGCAAAACGATCGCGCACGTGTACACACACACACACACACACACACACACACACACACACACACACACACACACACACACACACACACACACACACACACACACACACACACACGCACACACACACACCTCTCACGTCAAGTACATGCCTCAAAGGAAATGTGCTGTGGAAAACGGAATCCATTGAGTTGGCAAAGGGAAATTCATAAAAGTTAATTGAAAAGGCATGAATTGACAAACAAACAAACAAACAACCTAGTTCATTGTCTAGTTTGTTCTGCTTAAATACAGGCCATCTCAGTTGTAGTTCTTCTTGTTGACCACTAGGTGTCAGACTGGCACTTCAGTGAACACATCTTTTACTGCAAAGAACTGCACATGAACTCTGTATCCATTGTGCAAACGGCTATGCGTTATACAAAAGTGTGTATTTATTAACCCATTAAGACCTGGAACTGTGTCATTTTTTCGATTTGAGCTAAAAAGCATTATTTTACACTTTTGGCTATTCAAAAATAGCAGATCTACAAGCTCATAGCGCGGCACCGAGTGCCGCGCTACGAGCTTGTAGATCTGCTATTTTTGAAAAATCGTGAAAATGTGTGCAAAATCTTTGAATATATATATTTTTAAAGCGAACATTTTTAACTCAAATCTTTGCTTCTGGGGGGTCCCTGGAACAAAATATTTTGATTGGGGTCCGCGGCCAAATACATATGATTCTGGGGGTCCTTGACATGAAAAAGTTTGAGCACCACTGATATAGAAACATACGTTTTTCAGAATACTGTTGAGATTTAGGAGACATGTAGAATCGGCTTCAGGTCTCAATGGGTTAAGAAAACACTCAAGTAGGTAATAGTTAACTATATATCTCTTAGTAGCCTACTTGTGGTAGTGCCAGTGTGGGATTTGGTTACGGGCATACAGGATTTAAAGTCATCATCGCCAGTGATCCCCTCAAAAGGACAGGTTGGCACCTCGTTCCCATGAATCTGCATTGTGTGCAGGCATGCATGACAAACATCCAGCAAGTGCAAGCCCGGCGTTTTAGGGAAAGTAGAATTGTGCTGGTCAGAGTGGAACTTGGCAGTAAATTCAAGTTTGCAAAGACGAGAATTGAAAGATGTTTTTCAGCTTGACTCTGTAACCTTGGAATATTGTTTCATGTGTCATGATGACCGTCATATTCCATGTTGTCATAGCATGCATTGGTAATACAGGATTAGGTCATCGTATACTCATTTGAAGTTTGGGCTAATAATGTAAATGTGTCTAGTGTTGGGGTGCTCATATTCATCAAAATGCGTTTATGTCTGACATTTCCTGTCTTTACCATAGTGTGTTTGGCTGTGATCAGAGGCAGACAAAACAAGATTTCTTGGCAGTCCATGCAAGACATGTGCCATGGCAAACTTCAGGGAAAATTCATTATTATAATTGGATTTAAAACCTTAATGTTGTAGTCTGTTATAAGACATGCGGTCCGTGAACTAATTTATGTACAGTATGTGACATAATGCTGTCAGGCTGCAACATAACATTTTTTTGAACAAAATAATGAACAATCCATGAGCTACATGTCCTATAATTATTTTTGTCTCTGTAGTTGAGCACCCCTCGTATCCATTGTTTGTTGCAACATGAGGGCACACTTGAACTCTTGAGATTGTCTTGCAACTAGTCATTCTATGCTATAGTTTTCTTCCTTCATAGGCCATGTGTTTCCATTTTAATATAGGCCGATATGTACCTATATGTTACAGTTGTTGTTTTTTAGAATTTAGTCTGTCAGTGTAGGTTATATTATTCTCAACAGCAGTGGATGTCTTGAAAATGCTGTGCTGAAAAACAAGCTGAACGCTATGGTCCATTTAATTTCTGTGGTATTTCCGCCGCACACCGCTTCTCCTGTATAAAATTCACGAAGCGATGCGTTTTGAGCTTGTAGATCTGCTACTTTTGAATTTGAATCCTGAAAAGTAACAGTTCTGGACATTTGAGGTTTCCACCCGACCGACACAATATGCAAACCTTAACTGAATAAAATGTGAAATTCACCATGGAGCACGACTACTTATTGGGAATTTGTGCATTAAAAAATCAATTCTCTCTTCTTGACACAACAGCTGAACAACCTGGACCCTGAGCTGAAGAACCTGTTTGACATGTGTGGCATCTCAGAGGCTCAGCTCAAGGACAAGGAGACCTCCAAGGTCATCTACGACTTCATCGAGAAGAAGGGAGGAGTGGAGGCCGTCAAGAACGAGCTGCGTAGGCAAGGTGAGATGACCTGGACGCTGATCTCTCTCTCTCACTCACTCACTCACTCACTCACTCACTCACTCACTCACTCACTCTCACTCTCACACACACACACTTGCAGGACACCACAATAATGGTTAACATCTTGAATGCGGAAGGATAGATGGATAACATCTTTGAAATGGGGATCGATAGATACGAACGATAGATATGAACGATAGATACGAGCAATAGATACGAACGAGAGATACGAGCGATAGCTACGAACAATGGATACGGATTCGATGGATATGATAGATAGATGCGATAGACGAGATAGATACGATAGATAGATATGATATATGAGATAGATAGGTGGTTCACATCTTCGAATGGGTATAGATATACGTTTATTGATCCTGCGGGGAAATTCTGTTGTCAATGTCAGTTCAGTAGTAAAGAAACACAGGACCGATACAGCTAATAAGGGTAGCAACAAAATACTAATAGATGAATGAAGAAGACACAAAAAGGGGTCCGCACAGCAGGTAGCAACAAACTGGGATTAGGAAAGGAGTACCAGACACAAGGTATACCACAGAGAAAAATAAAAAATGTGAAAAACGGAGATAACTGGTTTCAGCGCCGATATCCAACTTGTAGGAAACTAGTTGATAAAGTATGTGCCTCATGATACTACTGCAGGTGTTCTTATGTTTTCTATGACAATATAAAGTTTGGCTAGGCCTGGTTTCTTAATGAGATGTGGTGATGTTTTCATGTGGAGTCAATGGGATTTATGTGGTTGTTTTTCTCAGAGCTGCCCAGGTGGTGTGGTGGGTAACTATCTCACTACTCAGTCTGCGTGCGTGTGTGTGTGCTCTCTGCTATTGTCTATTTCTTGCGTGCTCTCTCTCTCTCTCTCTGACTTCCTTGCCTTCTGGTTGTTCACCAGTTAATCAATTTAATCAATTATAAAAATGTATTAAGATAATTGCTGAATAATCAATCCCTATTTTGGGCATGTTTTTTTTTGGGGGGGGCGGTAAAAAGTAGATTGGCTTGTAGATAGTGACCATGTAGATTGGCTATTTTAAGTATAAGATAACACTTTAGTGGTTAATCGTTTCATTGATGTATACAATTTTTATTTTCGATTATTTGTGGAAGTAATTGATAGAATAATGTGTTTCTCTCTGCATGACGTCATGCTGTGGTTCTTACACTTGAATCTGTCACTCATTTAGACTGGCAGGTGTCAGGTACTTCGCACTGGCTTGTTTTTGACCTGCTTCTCATATTGACCGTTTGAAGTTTTCCTATCTTGGTTCGAGGCTTGTTTTTGTTTGAGTTTGGTTGAGTTTGATGTGATGATAATGATGACTGTAGTTGCAAATTAATTAACGAAAGAAAATTGGTTTGAGGCTTGGGTTTGGTTGAAAAGCATGAAATTCCAAAAATGATAAAGTTAATGGTTTTGTTCAGAAAACACCCTCCTCAAATTCTCTGCCCTGGCTTTGATTTACTATATGGGAAAAAATATATTCATATCCGTATATAGCTATTCTTGAACATTTTTGAAACATCTTGAAAGTGTTGAATTTTATTTATATTTGTTGAATCGGCCTCAGGTCTTAATGGGTTAAAAGTTTTTTGGAGTGCGAGTGGTTATCTGCCACCAACACCGCGAGTCAACCCTGAACAAAGGACGGAGAAGTTTACGCTGGACTTAATCCATTAGACTGCGAACGCATCCGTGTAATTTTTTGATTTCTTTGGCATTTTTTTTTAAATCGTGAAATATTTTGCTAGTCTTTGAATATATATATTTTTTTTTATTAAAGCAAACATTTTTAACTCAAATCTTTGCTTCTGGGGGTCCCTGGAACAAAATATTTTGAGATGGGGGTACAAATATCATTTTGGGGGTCTTTGACATGAAAAAGTTTTGTTCCAGGGACCTCCCCATAAGCAAAGATTTGAGTAAACATTAAAAAAAAAAATGTTTTAAAGATTTGCACAAATGTTCAAGATTTAAAAAAAAAAATGCATATCTGGAAGCTCATAGCGTGGCACTCGGTGCCGCATTATGAGCTTGTATATTTGCTATTTTTTATAGCCAAAGAAATCTTAAAATGACACAGATGCGTTCCGCTCTTAATGGGTTAAAAAAGAAAATACAAAAATATGTATCAAAATGTCCAATATTGAAAGTAGCATATTGAAACTGACTGTAATAACTCCTCTTTTTTTTCTCCTCCACCCCCAGCCCCACCGCCGCCTCCCTCTCGCGGCGGACCCCCTCCTCCTCCCCCTCCTCCCCACACCTCCGGCCCCACCCCGCCTCCCCCGCCGCCGCCCCCGTCCCGGGGTGGGCGGGGAGCCCCGCCCCCTCCCCCTCCCTCCCGGGCCCCCACCTCGGCCCCTCCCCCGCCTCCGCCCTCCAGGCCCAGCGCCCTGGGAGCTCCGCCTCCTCCACCTCCCCCGCCCACCAGAGGAGGAGGAGGAGGTCACCATCACCACCACACCTCCTCCTCCTCCCTTAGTCATCATCATCATCACCAGCAGCAGCAGCAGCAACAGGCCCCGCCCCCACCGCCACCACCCTCGCACGCCGCCATCGCTCCCCAGGTAAGGCCTGGTTACTATACCAGTGGTTCTCAAACTTTCTATGCCAAGGACCACATTTTTTATGTAGGAATCATTAGAGGGAACCATTAAAGGCATAGTTCACCCCCCAAAAAGCGTTTTTTTTTCTATCGATTAGGCACCCCATGGAGATTTTTAAAGTTTTTGTCGCATTTCTAAGCCAATAATTTGATGGCCAGTGGACCGGTAGGAAGTGGTTCCGGTCATCAAATTATTGTCTTGAATGCGACAAAAACGATCAAATATCCATGAATTCAAGTCTCCATGGGGTGACTAATCGATAGAGAAAAAAAAGTCATTTTGGAGCTGAACTATCGCTTTAAGTAGGGGTGTGCCGATACACTAATTTCACGAAACGATACGATACGATATTTGGCTCACAACTTCGATACGATTTTGATACGATACGATACGCACTTTTTTTATTATGAAAATATATGGAGGAGAAAAAAAGAAAATGCAAACAAATAATTCTGTTTTTGCATTATTCAGACATGCAAACTTGTAGCTTTTCAGCTACAATAGCCGTTTTCAATCCAAATAGTATGACACCTGACCCAAAAAAAAAACATGTTGTCACTCTTTTCACTTCGGGGCCGTTTGCATGCCTGATTATTATGATTGTAAAAAAAAAGTTTTTTTTTTTTTTTTTTTTTTTTTCTTCAAAAACGGTATTTTTTTTCTCCCAAAACGATACATATCGTCGCGAAAACGTATCGCGATATATCGCGGGACAATATATCGGCACACCCCTAGCTTTAAGGAATCGAAGAGAGAATCGTTGAGGAACTGGAGTCGTTGACTTCTGAAGTTATGCCTGATCGCAACTATTTGACGTAATCGTAATTATTTGTGTTGCCATTCCAGTGTAAATATATTGAATATAAGGCCTGTATTGGCCATTGAACCTTATTATTATATTTTTTGTATTGGTACCGGTCATTTCTTTGTATATTAGAGTTATTTGTCATAATCTGCCTAAAAGTCAAACAGGAATGTTAATTTATTTGCATGTTCAATGCCCCAAAAAATTAATTTGTATGGCGGTTAATCGTCAAGTACAATTTTCACGATCGTAACCAAACCTTTACATCCCACCAGGCTCCTCCCCCTCCTCCCCCGCCAGCGGTGGGCAGCAGCGTGGCCCCTCCTCCTCCGCCGCCCCCACCTCCACCGCCCCCGCCCGGCCCCCCTCCCCCACCCGAGCTGGACGCCGGCGTCGTCGTCGCGGGCGGCGACTCGCCCAGCTCCCCCGTCGCCCCGGCGGGTGGTGGTGGTGGGGGGCAGCAGCAGATGGGGCCCTCGGCCCTGTTGGAGCAGATCCGAGGCGGGACGCAGCTCAAGAAGGTGGAGCAGAACAACAAGCCCCCCGTGGCGTCCAGCGGGGGGCGGGACGCCCTCCTGGACCAGATCCGACAGGGGATTCAGCTCAAGAACGTGAGTTTGACAGAAACCCTGTAGTTTTTGACTGTGTGTGTGTGTGTGTGTGTGTAACACACAGTCCTACTTCTGTTTATACTTATACCCTACCCAGGAAAGGGGGTGTGGCTGTGGAAAGGGGGCGTGGCTGTAAAAAAAAAAGGCTACCGCCAGTGCTATATTTCTGTAACGCCACTAGATGGAGGCAGTGAGCCATGTGGATGTCATGCACAACACACACAGTCAAATTGGATATGTTTATATCCAATTAATTCTTGCTTTACCCCAGGTGGTTCCCAAGCTGTTCTGGATCAGGGTCCCACTTGAAGTTCTCAGTCGCCAAGACTGAATTCAGTCATTTGGATTCCATGGAACTGTGGTCCTCAAACTTTTTCCTGTCAAGGACCCCCCAAAATGATATGTATTTGGCTGCGGACCCCCATCTCAAAAATCTTCTGTGCCAGGGACCCCGAGAAGCAAAGATTTGAGTTAAAAATATATAATATAAACAGCCGCAAATAGCAGATCTACAAGCTCATAGTGGTGTGGCACGAAGTGACGCGCTGTGAGCTTGTATATGTTAAGTTGTCAGACAGGAGGGCCGCGTGCATTTTCCAAGGTTTTTTTTATCCCAATGTTTTCCCATAGGCTTTTGAAAACCTATGACATGGTCTCTCACCTCCACTCACGCAAAGTGTGTCCGGACATTGAGTGGCCTTAATTGAGCAAAAACCTGCTGTGTTACACGAAAGTGTAAAACCTTTGATTTTGTATGACGAAGAATTTTATGGAGAGAGAGAGAGAGAGAGAGAGAGTGTTTATCACACCAAAACATATATAATATACTAGAGTTTCGGGGGGCTACGCCCCCCTCAACCCCAGCCGCGCACGGGGCCCAGCGTGGCCGCGTGTATATTGGGGATGGAGGCGAGTGTTAGGCGTGCAACAGGCGGGGGGGGAGGTAGCAGTGTGTGCTGTGGAGGCTGTTGCTAACTTGCTATGAGGCAGAGAGGGAGGTAAAGAGTAGACAGCGTGGCGACGTGCACAGGGGAGCGGATAGTGTGGCTGTAAGTACAGGAAGAAGTAGAGGCAGCGTGTGTAGACATTGTAGTGACCTGAATGGAGCGTGGTGGTGGAGAAGAGACGCAGCAATGCAGAACTGTTGTTGCGCGTTGGCGACGTGTTGGTGAGCGTTGGCGGCGTAGAAGCATGTGTGTGTGTGTGAGTGTGTGTGCTGTGTGTGTGTGGAGAAGGGACGTTGTGCCGACTGTATGCAGTGGCGTGGTGGTGAGGAAGAGGGGGTGGAGGGAGGGGTGTTGGTGTTGCCAGGAGGGCGGGGCCCTTGGGATGGGTGTTGTTTGTTTGATGTAGGTGGTTGCTTCTTTCTGGCGCTGGCTGTGCAAACCTGGCAACCCAGCGCATGCTGGCGGTGGCGTTACACCAGAAATGGTTCCTGGAGAAAATGGTGACCAAAAAAACATTTTGGAAAAAAAGGAAAAAACCCCGCACCGGCTGCCTGCTGTTGTGGTGATTAGGTCGTGCGCACGGTAAACGGTACGAAGCTGCCTCCCCTTCCGTTTTGTCTGACATTTGGTGAGTAGAATTAATTATGTTGCGCGGTGGAAAAGGTGTAGTGAGCAATGAGATGTCCCCTACGCGACGCGTAAATTCAGCGCGGCCGCCGTGGCGAGTCAGTTGGCGACATGTGGTCTGGCGGTGCGTTGTTTATTCGATAACAGAGCTGTGGGGTGTCCCCACCGAGGGTGCGGAAGTCGGTCGCCATTTATAGAGAGAGAGAGAGAGAGAGAGAGAGAGAGAGAGAGAGAGAGAGAGAGAGAGAGAGAGAGAGAGAGAGAGAGAGAGAGAGAGAGAGAGAGAGAGAGAGAGAGAGAGAGAGAGAGAGAGAGAGAGAGAGAGAGAGAGAGAGAGAGAGAGAGAGAGAGAGAGAGAGAGAGAGAGAGAGAGAGAGAGAGAGAGAGAGAGAGAGAGAGAGAGAGAGAGAGATAGATTATCACACCAAAACATATATAATATATATAGAGAGAGAGATCACTTTTGACCAGGAACAGTAAAGGTGTAACAATGTTGAATAAACCACTCAAATTTCAACAGTGGGGATAAAATCATAAGGTCTTGCCTTGATGCACTCTATGAAAAACACAATAATTAGGATTTGGTCAAGTTGTAAACTTGAAGTATCCTAACTAGGGGTGTTGGAAAAAATCGATTCGAATTCGAATCGCGATTCTACTGTTGGACGATTCAGAATCAATTTCACATTTTTTTAAAATCGATTAAAAAAAAAAAAAAAAAAAGGTTTTATTTTGAGGATCTTGGATTTACCTTTGTGTGTTTACATTATTATCAGTTGATAAAACCTTTACAATTATAAAAGCTACATAAATGTGCTCTGTTCTCATGCCAGCAGATTGGAGTAGATCCTGAAATCTTATGTTTTGAATCAAGAATCGTTTTGAATCGAAAAAAAAAAAAAAGATTTTGAATCGAGAATTGTTTGTTTTGAAAAAATCGATAAAAATCGGAATAGTGACCCCATGAATCGGAATCGAATCGTGAGATAGCAGACGATTCACAGCCCTAATCCTAACCCTTAACCCTCTTGGGTGCATACAAGGTACAACATCCAGTTATAGAAGCATGAATCAAAGTAGAACGTCCAGAAAGCTGGAAGACCATGTTGACTTCAGAGAGAGAGAGAGTCCAGGTTAGAACAGCTCTACAAAAGCATTCTCAAAAAGCTCCGAGTGTCACCTGATGGACATCATGTTGAAAGCTGTAAAATGCCCCTAATGGCTTCTTCCAGGAGGTGAACCTCTGTTGTGTGTTTGCCCCTTTAGCCAGAGAAGCAAGCCTTTCCAGGCAAGCTTCATCATCAATGCTTTTTAGACAAGCATGTGCTGCTAATCTGTTGTACTTTTCACATCAGCTACTGAGCCCTCCGCAATAACACAAGACTCCACATAGAGGTCCCTCACCCCTGCGTCTTGGAATCGTTTCCCTAGAATGGAACGTAGATTGCAAACGATATGAACTCCCCCATCCTGATGACAGTGTTTTTTTTTTTTACCTTTCTGTCATACTATTTGACACTATTTCTGTTACCTTGACGTATAATGCCCTGTCAAACAAGCAGATTATTGTCTTAAATCTTTTTAATTTCAAAACAACACAATATGTATGTCGATTCAAACACATTGCTTTTATTACCTTCATAAATGTTTTAGTTGCCTTAGGTTCAAGGTTAACTCATTGAGTGCCATTAATGTGTTTCACGTGTTTTATCGTTATGGTGCAACGTGCCATTAACACATTCCCCGCCAGAGGGTTTTTTTTTTTTTTACTTCCCCCACTGCCAGCATTACATTCAATGTTACTTTTTTTTTTTTAAGTAGTCACAAAATATTTTCCGGGATCACCGTCCTCACGGTGATCCCCTCATTACACACACACAGGAGTCTCGTAGAATCGTGGAAAAAAATAATCCGATTGCGGTAATCCGTTCCATAATTGCAGCCAATTGAAAATAGCATGTTTCACCCAAAATAACATGGTAAAAAAAAAAGTACACAGGAGCCGAGATACAGGATTTTAAAGTAATAAGTTAACCAAGGAGTGAATGGAGCTAGAAATCTTTGGATCACGATATCTCTGGTTCTGTGTGGATAAATTGGAGAAAAAAAAAACGGTTATACTCGTGGTTGGCAGGTAATGTGTTAATGTGTTTCACGTGTTTTTGAAAAAAAAACAAGATATCATTATCTGAAGATTTGCAGCTCCATCCACTCCTTGTTAACTTATAACTGAAAAAGGCTGTATCTCGCTTCCTAAGCACTTTTTTTTTTACTTTGAAAAAAATAAAAATCGTACTGGCCAGAAATAATTCAGGCACTCAGTGAGTTAAGTATGATATTGACCGTTTGTGTGCTTTTTGGAAACAATTAATACACTAATACGGGCAAATAACAAAATGTCCAATAAATAATGTAGATAATAAGCATGCAATAAGTGGCAGAGAACCCAGGGAACTCTGTGTACCTTTTAAAATGTTCCTGACATTTTGGACAGAATGTGGCAGCAAGAAAGTATATGCATTTGCTTCAATCAGTAGCAATGGCATCACCAAGTAAAAGGCCTGGTATTTATTGACCCTGATACCACCAGCGTGTGTGTGTGTGTGTGTGTGTGTGTGTGTGTGTGTGTGTGTGTGTGTGTGTGCATGCATTATTCATGATATTATTGAAGCAGTATCACATGAGAAGAACTGTTGTTATATTGCTTTTATTTAAAACTTCTACTGTCAACTATTTATGATGTTTGGGGAAAACTTTTATATTCGTTCCTTCAGCATTCTGTCCATCCTCAACGTTTGGCAAGCAACATAACGGTTGCACTTGAAATTATTCAGACCCTTGCCAAAGTTCACCATCTTGTCGACCGTTTGAAATAAACAAATCAAACAAGAACCAATAGTTCAACAGTCCATTCCTTGTGTGCAGTGGCCTCCAGTTCAACTCATATTCTTTTGGTTTGCGTTCTGCAACCGCCTTCTTCAAGTCCCACCAGAGATCTTCTGTTCTGTGGGGTTGAGATTTTTCTATTGGGTTCAAGTTGAGATACTGACGGCTAGCCTAGCATCAGACTGATAACGTGGATTCACTCTCAGAGGAACGTGAGAGTGAATCCACGTTATCAGTCTGGCCAATGCCAATGACGGTCGCTCTGTAACCAAGCCTTACAGTTAGAAGCATAGTTCACAAGTTCAAAGTTAAGGAACAGTGGCTACTACACCAGGGGTGATGCAACTTTGATGATGGAGAGGGCCACTATATTTCCACACTCACTCCAGAGGGCCACATCGCTTACTGTATACTGTCGGGCAGACACCTCCGTATTTTTCTTAAATGAATGCTGTACTTACTTCGCCATTCTTTGTCGCACAAAAGTAGCAAAAATAGCCGATCTACAAGCTCAAAACGTGTCGCAGCGCGGCGCGTTTTGAGCTTGTAGATCTGCTATTTTTGCTATTTTTGATTTGGAATCCAGATTTTCTTTTGCTATTTTTGAATTGGAATCCTGAAAAGTATTACATTTTAATTTAATTTCAAATGCATTTAGTTATACTTATGTTAGCTTTATGAACAGGGGTGCACATAACTGGTGCGCAGGTGCGCATGCGCACCCAAAATAAATAATGCGCACCAGATCAGACGACGCGAGGCGCTTTTGCGTACTGCTGGGACAGGAATTTCCAAGCTTTAATTTTTTAGCAAAACTAAAAAATAATCAGCCCCATGTACAGCCATTAGGCGCAGGGGGAGAGGACACATGCTGCACATGATTGTGTGCCTTGCGTCGCCTCGCATTGCCTCGCCTCGCATTGCTTCGCTGCATGCACGCAGCCAGCAGCGGCTGTTAAGAGGCACTCGTCACCGATGATGAACGCACCATAATGGTGCAAAATATGCCGTGAACGTGCCAATCTGCCGGATAAAAGCAGCGCAGCACAGGGCACCAACCTTGGGGGCTTCTCCTAACGGCGTGAGAGAAAAAAAAACAGCGAAAATCGGCGGGAAAATCTGCTTTGAAAATAGCCGATCTACAAGCTCACAACACGTCCTTTTTTTCTCGCGCAGCACCCCCCCCCCCATCTCCAGGTGCTCTTCTGAGTACTACACCTAAAAAGTTATGTGCACCCCTGTTTATGAACTTAAATACGAATACATTGGACATAAAAAAGACTATAGAATTTAAATACTAGTCATTAAGCTACTAATATAGACTGACGTAATTAAAGCAGGTCCTGTTTGCATGTTAGGAATTGTAACAGCTGAAATCAATAATATATCAGTATTCCAATATGAACCTGCGGGCCGCATTAAGTGAAGGTGGGGGGCGCATGTGGCCCCCGGGCCGCCAGTTGCCCATGTATGTACTACACTATCTGAACGTGGCAGAACCAGGAAGCTATCAATGGCTGTCACCAGATTGTTGAGGAGCAGATGGTTGAAAAGAAAGGTGTTTTATTTATTTTTTACAACTCAGTGATTTGTCTTCTCAATGTCATTGATTTAACCATGATTATTTACAGTGGCTGAATGTTGTTGTTGTTGTCAGGTGCCAGATATCCCAGAGTCTACATCGGCTCCATCGTCGGGCATCGTTGGGGCTCTGATGGAGGTGATGCAGAAGAGGAGCAAGGCCATTCACTCCTCAGGTAAGATGACTTGATGAATTGTCCTGGGGATTGAAGTCATTAACGTAGATCAGTGGTTTCTCAAGCTTTTTCATGTCAACTTTACTTTTTTTGTTTATTTAGACACCGCATATTAACCCATTTAGACCTGGAACACCTATTCGTTGTTATACCTTTCAATCCGGGAATACCTTTGTGTAACATTAGCTGTTGCTATATATATATATATATATATTAGGGGTGGGACGATATATCGATATCGCGATATATTGCGATACTTTCTCCCGTGATAAATAATCAATATACTGCCGAAAAAGATCTATATTAAAATTGTGATACGTTGTTTTTCCGACTCTGTATTTGTGTAATGATGATTTTGAACTGTTTGGTGCTATTTTATGTGTTTATGAATTGAATACAAGGACTATTGTGATATATCGTTGGTGAAATTTCATGCAATATATCGTGATCGTGATATTGTTATCGAGGGCCTAATATCGCATCGTGAGATACCCATATCGTCCCACCCCTAATATACAGTATATGTATAGCAACATATTTTTGTTTTACATTTTTGAAGTTTTTCAGAAAACTTGGGTCAGGATTTAGAAGGCGCTTTTAGAATCGGCCTCAGGTCTGAATGGGTTAATGACCAATACATATGTAATACAAATACACCGGATTTAATTTGGGGATCAAGGACCCAAAAATTAATGTCTGGCCACACAGACCCCCTTCTGAAAATATTTTGTAACGGATACAAGATTTTTCTTGTTAAAATGTTACTAAATGTTTCGAGATGTTTGCGACGGCTTGATGTACGTACAAGTACATCCATCCGCTATGATGTACACGTACACCCCCTGGACATGTCTTAGGGACCCTTCCAACCCTTGATGCCATGCAAGAAGGCATCGGGTCCCATTTTTATAGTCTTTGGTATGACTCGGCCGGGGGACTTAAACCCTGACCTCCTAATCTCAGGGCGGACACTCTTAACCACAAAGCCACTGAGCTTGTCAGAATTGGGACGCTATAGGGGGATTTTTTTTAACCCATTAAGACCTGAGGCGATTCTTTAAAATCTTTTCTAAATCCTAAAAGTTTTTTGAAAAAAAAAAAATAAATAGCAGATGTACAAGCTCATAGCGCGGCACTCGGTGCCGCGCTATGAGCTTGTACATCTGATATTTTCTAATAGCCAAAGAAATCTAAAGTGACACAGATGCGTTCCAGGTCTTAAAGGGTTAATAAAAAGACTTTTCCCTTTCCTTAGACGAAGACGAGGATGACGAGGAAGATGAAGATTTCGAGGATGATGACGAATGGGACGACTGAGTGACGGATGGTCTCTCCTCCACCCTTCCTCTGACTGACGCTACAAAAAACATGGCTTCCAAAACTAAAAACTGTAATGTAAATGTTGTATGAAATATGCTGTATATTTATTGTTCGCCTTTTTTCTTTTCTTTTTTTTTTTTTGCTTTCTTTCTTTCTTTTTTTAATTAATAATCTGTGCAATACCTCATCCATTTAATATGTAAAGTTTGTCACACAAAACCATTATGTAAAGTTACACGTTTCCCCTTCAGACTTCCCTTTCATAGAACGCACTTATAACACTGTTAATAGCATGACATCATAGAGACTTATCTAGTTCAGCGGTTCCCAACCCGTCGGCCCACAGGTGGCCCGTGAGGATACTACAAGCAGGGCCCCCAGATAATTGGCAAAACTCAGATTTATTGATAATATATTAAAAATGTTTTATTTTATATTGATTAAAGACTACTTAATTAGTTACATTGATCCAAAGCCGGAACACAGTTGATTATTAAAACAAAACGTGCTCTGAACATGCTTTACTAAACACTTAACTGGTGAGATGGGTGGGCCACGAACGCTTTTCGAGAATTTCAAGTGGGCCCTGATCCAAAGAAAAAAGGTTGAAGACCACTGCTCTATAGGCTTTCTAAACCAGAGTTAGCCGGCTATCAGCTAGCTAAGCTAACTAGCTGATAGCTCTTTAAACGGCTCACTAGGTTAGCCGTTTAGTAGAACTTTAAATAAATAAAATAAAAGAAAGCACTGGCTGAGCCCCGGTCTTAACGGCTCATTTTGTACTCCCGTCGCGCGACGGTGTCCGCTTGCCGAACAGAACAGAGCGCCGTGCGAGCGATGGTGTGTATATATATTGAGTTTAACGCTACGTGCAAAAACCGTCAGTGGTAAAAACATAGTCTGGGTTACAATGTCACCTTGCTGTGCCATGCTTATTATGCCAGCTTAAAAGCAACCTCTGTAACGGTGAGCTCCAGTAGTACAGTTAAACCGTGTGCAATTTATTGTTGGGGATATATTTTTTATTAGTGTTCGTTTTTTGAATGTTTCCGTTCCTTGTCCGAGAAAGGGAAAAGGGAGTGCGTTTGTAACGTAACAGGCGGGATCCTCCTTTTGTTGTGTTGATATTGTTTAATGCGAGATAACACTATTTTCTTATCATACTTTTTTCTTGTACCTTCAAGTTTCTTATTAAAGCATAGTTTAGCACACTTATTTTTCATAAGACGTTCACTTCCTTAGAATATTGAGGCCCTCTAGTGGTTGTTCAAGGCTGTTACATATTTTTGCACACACAGTTGGGAGTCCTCCACGTTTATGTTGTGTGTGTGCGCGCGTCTGTCTGTGTCTGCAAACAGAAAAAGGTTGGGGGAATGGGAGAGCGTTGGCTAACCCCAAGTCTGACAACACTGCCGTTAGAAGGCGCTATATCCCCCGGGGTCACAGCATACTTTTTTTGTATCGGAAGTCCCATAGGCAAATCTTATATTGCGTCATATACTGTAAGAGCTGTGTTCTAGAAATAAACAAAACCACCTCGGCGATTTTACTCATATGGATATGAAGCATAAACTGACGGTGGACAAGAATAATATTTCTCCAAACACAGACGTTATCAAATGATGTGGGCGATTTATTTATTTTTGGAACACAGTTCTTAAGTGACATGATCTAAGATTCCCCCATGGGAATTCCAATACAAAAAAAAAATCAGGGGAAATGTTGCCAATTTTGAACCTAAATCCCATTTTTTTTTATCACACAAACACACACTCACATATAGTGGATATAGATGTATACATATAGATATGTCTGTGTGTATATATTATGTGTATACTGTATATAAGTGTATATATATCAGTTTATCTGTGTGTGTGTGTGTATATATATATATATATATATATATATATATATATATATATATATATATATATATATATATATATATAGTATATATATATATATATATATATATATATATATATATATATATATATATATATATATATAGTATATATATATATTTAGTATATAGAGAGAGAAGTGGGGGAAATACCCTATTTCGTGTATTTCTCTGCGTCATCGGGCTATACGCGTGTCTGACGTGAAACGACTCATTTTAGCTTCAGAATGTGCAACGTTTTCCCTTTATAACACAGAGGATGTTGCTGTGTATCAACAAGAGGACATGGTGCAAGATGAAAGTTGAGAATGTGCATTAGCTTTTCTTTTTTCCGTTTTCTTTTCGTGTGCTTGTTTTTACCCATTCGATCCGGGAACGCATCTGTATCACTTTAGATTTCTTTGGCTGTAAAAAAAAATAGCAGATATACAGAGTGCTGCGCTTTGAGCTTGTAGATCTGCTATTTTTGAAAAATTGTGAAAATGAGTGCAAATCTTTGAATATCTGTTCTACAAATGTCTTCTAAATCCTAACAGTTTTTGTTTAAAAAAAAAAAAAAAACGTAGAGTATGTTGCTATATCAGTGGTGCTCCAACTTTTCCATGTCACCAAGGACCCTCAAAATATGTATTTGGCCACCATCTCAAAATATATTCTTCCAGAGACCCCCCCCCCCCCCCCCCCCCAGAAGCACAGATCAGAGTTAAAAAATGTTTGCTTTAAAACTTATATATTCAAAGATTTGCACACATTTTTAAGATTAAAAAAAAAATAGCCAAAAATGCCACAGATGCATTCCTGGTCTTAAAGGGTTAACAAGCTGCAAACATAAATAGCTCCAATGGGCTGTGATTCTCACAACCCATTGAGAGATAACAGAGGAATCTTGTCGTTTTTGAACTTACCTAGGCTCAAACGCTGCGGGGGGGGGAAATACTATGTGCGACAAGTATCGTCACTATGCCTCCGTTCGGGGCTATGTTTGTATTTGTCGTCCTTTGTTTTGTTTTTTTAAGTGTTTCTCCAGAAATAACTCCCATACACACCCCCTGCTGTTACCCCTTCAGAACCAAACTTATAAGATGTTACCTGCCTGCTCAGTATTTCATACAATATAACCCCCCTGACATACAAAAAAAACATATTTCCCTTATGCCTGGTCTATACTTGGGTTTATAGATCAGGTTGTTGTTGGACTAAAGTATAAATCAGGCGTTACTTTGTTCAGTGAGTGAATCGTTGAGAGAAGATTTTTATGCAAGTCTGTAAATGCCTCTGTAACGAGAGCAAAAAAATAATGAACCAAAATTTTGCATTAGCAAGAAGCTTCTTTGGTTTGAACTGCTTTCAATGTGGCAATAACTATGCCTGTGATGTGTTCCGTTATACATATGTACAGAAATAATAATAATGGATGCTTGTTTTAACTGTTAACGTCTGTCGAAATCAGTGGTTCTCAAAAAAAAAAACGTTTTAATTTCAAGGACCTCCGTAACTTTGAGTGTGTACGAATGGGTCCGTTTGGTTCCATTTGTACACTCTGAGTTACTGACCCGCGAGAGGGTCCCTGGACCCCCCAACTTTGAGAACCACTGGTCTAAAATTTTTACCATCCTCCACTGAGGCTTTTGCTGCATTATGAAACCGTAATACTGATATGGAAACCTGTGAAATAGGTTGGGGTGGGGGGGAATGATGAAAATACTAAATTGTATACTTCAAATAAATGTTAATATTTACAAAAGACATTGGTCTTTTTTTCCATCTTTTATAAAGAGGTGCCTTCCATGCAAGTGTTGATTTTGACGGCAAATTTTTATTTAGTTTTAGTCATAGTCTTTTGAATAATTTCCATTTAGTTTTAGTCTGAAATGTTTTCGTTTTTGTCTAGTTTTAGTGAAGTAAATATAAGATTATAGTCGACTAAATCTACAGTTGATTTAGTTGACTGAAATGTATTTTGGCGGTGCCATGATGGCGTCGCAATGGCTGATTTTACACTTGGTTGCATGCTGAAAATAGCCGATCTAGCGCGACGCGTTATGAGCTTGTAGATCTGCTATTTTCAAAGCGCAACACCCGAGCGCAACCAAACATAAAATGACCCCCTAATATTTTTGTATAGTTTTTATTTGTTGACAAAATTGTTGACGATATATTTAGTCTTAGTTTTAGTCGTCATTGCTTAGTTTTTATTTAGTTTTCGCCAGTGAAAAAAAGTTAGTCAACGAGCATTTTTCGCCATAGTTTTAGTCGACGAAATCAACACTGGTTCCATTCCATGTGTTGTGATGCACTTTTTTTTTCTTTCTAGATTTAACTCCCTGTTATAATTAAGCAATATTACACGAGAGGGTGTGCTTTACCGTCATTATTGGCACGCCAGTGATGCGGTCAGGAACGAGCCGAAGGCGAGTTCCGCCAGCATCACTGAAGTGCCAATAATGTAAGGTAAAGCACACCCTCGAGTGTAATATTGCGATTATACAACAGTTACCAACAAAACACATCCAAATGTATTCATATTGTGGGGCAATTAATAATAAAAATGTTTCGCTATTGTCCGTTTCCCTGTAAAGAGAAGAGTTTTTGACTGAGAGACATTAAATAGTCCCTGTAGCAGTGCTTTGAGTTTCATCAACACAGCTGAGCTATCAATGCTTGCGCAGTGGAATGAATTCCAGTAGGCTATATGCTCCGTCGTACGACCGTGTCACGCGGCCAAAATAACTGATCTACAAGCTGACAACGCGTCGCGATGGCGACGCGTTGTGAACTTGTAGATCGGCTATTTTGGCCGCGTGACACGGTCGTACGACGGAGCATATAGCCTACTGGACTGTTAACGAAATGGGAGTCATTTTACTTTACACAGGAGGATATTTATAACCTTCTAACCATTGATCAACCGTAAATCCACCAAATTAACAACATAGTCCATTTTGCATAGCTGTTTGTTCTCCGGTGGCGGCGGTGGGTCAGGCTACTGTCTGTTTGTTTTCCTACCGTGGGACAGAGTGACTTCACAGCACAGCTGTGCCATATAATGGTCTAATCAGGTGCGGACTGGACTGCACTGCGGAGTGATTTATTAATGTGATTAGACCCGTGCTATGATGCTGGTTTGAAGCACGGCTAGAAAGCTATTTCAACCAATCAGATTGCTTGGTCGGAACTACCTGTTGTATAATTCAAGTTATTCTCAACCCTTTTCATTTGAAGGACCCCTGGGGGTTCCGAACCCCCAGTTGTGATTAACAGGACCTATAATGATTGGTTCTCAATGTTGGGTCTGGGGTCCACATTTTAGGGTCTCAAAAGTCAGAGTGTAGCTGACACTGAGAAAATGTCTCAATTTATTTCCCCGTTTACCATACAAAAATAGATTTAAAAAAAGGTTACTTCAAAAGAATTTTAAATCAAATAAATTCTGTACATCTAAAAAAAAAAAAAAGGAGTGAAAATACTCGATCTGCAAGCGCACAGCATGCGCTAATTCCAGTTAATTAAAACATTTTTTTTTATTTCTAGTTATGTTAGTTTTAAGTTAACTATAATAAAACCGACACCAGATCAAATACCGACAAAAGACAAAGGTTGTTGTCACAATACAACAGTCATAACATGTATACGGTTACTGTGTAAATAATATGTGCATGAAGAATGACGTCCAATTGACATTTTATTGAGTGTCTCTCTGAAGACATGGCCTCTGTAATGAGAGCTTCTCTTCTTTCTTCTTCTCCCCTCTGGGAAGGAAGACGCTTAGCTTTGAAACAGCTGCTCACTTGACCCCTAAATACATTGTAAACATAGTATTGTGTATTGGAAACCATCTTAGATGCTGATTGCTGTTAGCACTAATTTGCACATGTTTAAGTGCTTGTGTAAGAGCATATATACAATACAGTACATGAGCCATGCCTCCTCCAGCTTTGGTTTATACTTCATCGTAGCCTTACTTAGCCCATTCAATCCGGGAACGCATCTCTGTCATTTTAGATGTCTTTGGCTATTCAAGAATAGCAGATATACAAGCTCAGAGCTGCACCGAAGCAAAGATTTGAGTTACAAATATTGGCTTTGAAAATATATATTCAAAGATTTGCACAAATTTGCACGATTTTTCAAGAAATGGCAGATCGGCAAGCTCGTAGCGCGGCACTATGAGCTTGTAGATCAGCCATTTCTGAATAGGTGACGTGACCTTGACTGCCTTGCAGGTCGTCACCAGTACTTTGAACTGGATGAAGTGTCCTTGAGCAAGGCACTGAAGCCCTAACTGCTGCAGATAAGCAGGTGTGTTAAAGAGTTACAATTATACTGTGTAATTTACACATTCTATTGTAAATGCAACCCTCATTGTAAATGTATGGATTAATCCTGTCAATCAGGGTTATTGACAGGAGAGATGATCAGAGGAGCAGAGTTTGTACCACCAAAGTTGCTACATGGACAGAAGTATGGACAGAGTCTCTCAGTGAAGGTGCAGCCAGTGAAAGAGTAGAGATTAACTCTGGTCTCCACATCATAAAAGGAGACCAGACCCTCCTCATAATCCACAAACACTCCAACTTTCTGGAGCTCCTCTCTTACAGGGAGGAGGACATCACAGCCAGAACCAACAAGAGCTGTGTACTCATTTCCATTCCTCAACCATATAGTCCAGTAACCATCATTGGGTCTCAGTTTGATGACTCCCTTCCTGCTGATGGATTCTATGGCCACTCCTAAAGTCCAGTCAGTCTTCCCTCCAACCTGAACCTCATAGTAAAACCTTCCTGAGGAGAAGCTTTGTTTTCCTAAGACAGAGACACATGTACAGAATCTCTCCATGTTGTCTGGGAGATTCTTCCTTACATTTCGACGACTCACTTGTTTTCCATCCGCAGACAGGATGAGTTGGGGATGTGCTGTATCAGGGTCCAGAGTTACATCAACCGCGTATTGCTGGATCCTCCTCATCTCAGCATCACACAGTTTCTTCATCTCTTGACTGAGTGTCTTCTCCAGGCGTCTAGAACTGTCCCAGTGATGTCTAAGAACCCAAACAGTGACGTCTCAAGTTAAGATCCAGGAATGGTCAGTTTTGACTTCGACTCGGTGCTCTAATGGTTTCAATAGGAGGATTTGACGTCTGCTTCTCTTTCACTAATGTCCTCAAACTGTGGAATCAGCTTTTAAATCCAGCTCCTCAAATGTCGACTCATCAGATATGACGTCATTTTCCCAAAAATGGAGTTCCATGTGACTCCAGACCGGCCTCAACGTACTGTGATTGATTGGACACATTGGGTAACCATGGCAACATGGGGCGGCCATAGCTGAATCGTTTGAGAGCCCGCTTGGGAAGGCAAAGGTCCCAGGTTCGATTCCAGGCCTCAGCAATGTGTCAAAGCGTCAAACTGAGCAAGACACTTAAACCCCTAACTGCTCCCCGAGCCGCTACAACCAACTCACTGCTCCTAGGAGGAAAAAAGGAAGTGACAAAAACGTATGATATTTATAACTTTATATCAACAAACATGGACACCGGTAAGAGTAGTCTCTCTCTCTCTCTCTCACACACACACACACACACACACACACACACACACACACACACACACACACACACACACATATACACAAGCGCTCCTCTAGACCAGTGGTTTTCAAAGTGGGGCCAGGGGGGCAATTAGAAAGTAATAAGGGGAAAAAAGGATAGACCTTGAAACACTGAACACTGACCTAAAAACATGTCTGTCTGTACAACCCACAATATACTATAATATACTCCATCAGTGTGTCAAAAGTTCTAGCATCTGAAATCTAAAGTTTAAGTGGTCGCATGGTTTATACGTCACGGACGCATCCCTTGAAGTTTTCAATACCCAGATATGTTTGTGTCTCATGTATCGTTTTTTATAGGCTATTTATTTTGGACAATCATCCAAACAGCATCTTGCAATGTATATTAATACTAACTTGGAGAATTCACTAAGTAGTTGAAAATGTCGGGATATGTCACTCCTCCATTTAGTTGGGTTATTTCTCCAACTTACATTCAGGCTTAGTTTCAGGCAAGTTAATACAACAGCGGTAAACCCACACGTTTTAATTTATTCATGTACCGTCGAAGCTCCGCGGTAGGTAGAAAATGTATATAAGCCTATGAGATGTTCAAAATATAGACATGAACAAAGTCAGTCGGGATTGGGATGAGAATTCCCCACTTCAAAGTCGTCGCTCGTAAAGACGGTGATGTCACTGAATTGCGACAACTTGTCTGTCTGCCGTCTCCCCTCTGCTGTGTTAACATTATGGGTAACTCGTTAAAGTGGCAAATTAAATGGGAAACACAAACTATTGAGAAAACAAGAAGATATGTTGATAAAGACACTCTATACATTTGGAAACATATTTTTATTCAACTCTGTATCGTCTCCAGTTCATGTAGGATCATTTTAAAAGTAGGCTAACTCTCATATTAATCTCATAGAGATTGCATTGACAGCTGCAGTCAAAGCACTGTCTCAATTGGGGGCGTGAAATGTGTAGTCCCTGTGTGTCTCTATGGAAGGAGCCCAGTGGGCGTGGCCTCCTCTGCACCCCGCCCCTCTTTTTTCTGTAAATACAGTATCTTTATGTGAAAGTGTGAAAAGAAGGGGGTCGAGTGCCATGCCGTATCCACCTGTTTCCTAGGCTTTTCACTGTGTTCCACTTCCTGTCTTTTGATCCAATGAAATCCAATGAAACCGGTCAGATGACTAATGATATCCAATGAAATCCGACAGGAAGTGGAAAACACAAGGCCTAGGAAACAGGTGGATACAGTAGCCATGTTCGATGCTGCTTCGATAACCTCTCGTCATCGAAAATAGCCGATCTACAAGCTCACAACACATCACTTCTGCTACGGATTGTGAGCCTGTAAGTCAGTCATTTTCAGCATGCGAGGATGTCGTACGACAAAGTATACGTCCAGCTTAACCAACCCAGAGCTGCCTTCCCCTTGGATCTGGTCCTATTTTAACAGCATTTCTCAGTAACATGGCAATGGATTAACTAAGGACCTGTGTCAGTGTCCTAACAATGGATTAACTAAGGACCTGTGTCAGTGTCCTAACAATGGGCTGTTTTTGAATGCTGAAAAGTAATAGTTTTGGTTATAAAAGGTTTCCACTCGGCAGAGACCATATAAAATGAAACTGGATGAAATAGGTATCCCCAAAAAAAGTAGGTTGTGAACAAAGCTTTATTCCACAGCAGTGGTGAAAAGTAGGTATATTCACTCAAGTACTGTACTTTTTAGGTACTTTTACTTGAGTATTTCCATTTTGTGATACTGTATGTTAAACTTCTATTATTCCACTACATCTCAGATGTAGATTATTGATTCAAAACATACCTTACCCGGTTATAAGCCCTATTTTATACTTGGGGCTATTTGAAAAGTACTTTTTACTTTGGTACCGTAAGTATATTTTCATGCCAATACTTTCGTACTTGAGTAAAATTTTGAATACATTCATTCTATTTCTAACAGTATTTTTATATTGTTTTTTTTGCTACTTTTGTTTAAGTAACAAATCTGCTGGACAGTGATTGGCATGTGGCTACACCACGACTCCACAACACCTATTTGGACATTAAGAAGATGATACACCAAAGAAGAAGAAGAAGAAGAAGAAGAAGTGACTGACAGTAAATGGCAGGTGCACAAAGAACGTATTAACTAACCCAGTGTGCTGACAACAGAACCCTTTTCACAGCAGCCATTTTGACAGGTAAACACAGCTGAAGACTGTTAATTCTGGATGCTTCATTTTGGAGTTTCTGACAGCATGAAGTCAGTCAACTGTCCATAAGCTGTCATCCATGCTGGCACTGCAGTTAACACACAATTAATGCTAATTACCTCAAGCTGTGTTGTTCACCTGTCCAAAATGTCTGCTGAGAAATGTTTATGTCAAAACTCACACTGATATTATGCAATTATGCTGCCTCATTGTCACCACCACTGAGACAAGTAGGAAACTGTTTGAAGAACTTGTTTTGCTGTGGGTTTCTGAATCTTCTGGTGCTTTATTTGTCTACACAACAATATTTACATTTGACACACTGTAGCGAAATACATCAATAGCTGAACGGAAACACATCTATACCACTGTAGGCAATGTCATTTAATCATTGAGGATTTTTCTTTTCGGTCCAAAAACATTGTATAAGCATCACACATCTGCAATTTAAATATACATTATAACGTGAAGGTATTTGGGGACGTTGTTATTTTCATTCATGGTAGACGTCTAGCTCAAGTTGCTGTGGTGGATCCACCTGAAAGATCAAAGGAGGCTGGTTTAGTTAAATGCAACATGTGACCATGATGGTACACCCACACGCACGCACGCACGCACGCACGCACGCACACACACACACACACACACACACACACACACACACACACACACACACACACACACACACACACACACACACACACACGCACACACAAAAGTGACCCATGACATCCACCATCTGTGCTAATTGATGGATAAGTGCATGAGTGTATTTTAGGACAAGTGAACAAGAGAGAGAGAGAGAGAGACAGACATAACAAGATAGGCGGCCCGATGAGAGAAATAGCTCGGGATTCCATGCATCGCAATCATTTTAGTTAGAGGGGTCACTTTGAGTGCACATCATTTAAGGATGCTATCAGACTGTACAAAACATACATGGACAATGTACTTTTTGTGCATTGCTAGCAGAGAGCTGAGAGATGTGCTGTTGTAATTAACCACTTAAATCCTATATACTTAGTTGACTGGAGTCCCTCAGGGCTCTAAACTAGGCCCTCTAGTATTTCCCTCAACACCAAATGTCTTTGCCCGAAAATAGCCGATCGACTAGAACTCACAATGCGCCACGACGACGCGTTGAGCTTGTACATCTGCTAATTTGCACAAATGTTCTCCGCGGCATAGGAAAACTGGTTATTTAAACTCGCTTCACTCGATTGGTGAATGAGTTGCTAGTGTAGTGTCAACAACACAATGGCCTAGCTAAGCTGGTACCACGGTTACTGGAACGCTCGCCCCAAAAACACACTGTCCCCCATTTTATTTTGTGAACCGCTCGCCCCCCAGCGGTTCTTGTATTTTTGTATTCGTTTTAGAAGTAACAAATCTGCTGGACAGTGATTCGCACGTATGTGGCTGCACCATGACACCACGTCGAACCTTATTCCTAACCTAGGTTAAGGTATAAGGTTAGGGTTAGGCATAGTTGTACTGAGGTTACGGCTTCAGGAACAAGGTTAGTTTTTTTAGGCATAGTTTTACTGAGGTTACGTTTAGGAATAAGGTTAGGTTTAGGCATAGTTTTACTGAGGTTAAGGTTAGGAATAAAGTTAGGTTTAGACATAGTTTTACTGAGGTTACGTTTAGGAATAAAGTTAGGTTTAGGCATAGTTTTACTGAGGTTAAGGTTAGGAATAAGGTTAGGTTTAGACATAGTTTTACTGAGGTTATGTTTAGGAATAAAGTTAGGTTTAGGCATAGTTTTACTGAGGTTACGTTTAGGAATAAAGTTAGGTTTAAGCATAGTTTGCTTCCTTTTTGTGGGTGAACTATCCCTTTAACCACATGAACCCTAGCCTCCCTATTCTTCTGGGCATGTCATAATAGCTGAACATTCTCATAAGCTCACAACACGTTGCTGTAATGCAATGAGCTTGTAGATCGGATATTTTTCGACAAAGAGATCTGGTAGAGAGGTAAAAAGTAGTGGGCCATGGATCGAGCCCTGGGGGACCCCGGTCAACTGAAGTATACATGGTTTTAAGTGGTTAAATGACGCATTATATAGTAGCAGTAGCTACTGCTTTGGGTTCTTCTCACCACTCGGTGTGAAAGTCAAAACCGTCTCACGGCTGCCTCAGCCTCGTTCAGTGTCTTATTTAATCTGGCTCCGGAGGGTTGGAATATATGAGCAGTCATCAATATACATTACTGTTGTGTTAAAGCTGCACACAACAGCTGGCCGGTAAGGCTTGTCTGCATGTGCATCAGTGCTCCGCTCCCAGCCATTCACCCCACTTATCAAGTCAACAGTGAAAATGTCCGGCTATTTATAGCTGCAGAAGTGTGTGGAATTCACAGCGTGTTAAAGGGCTGTGTGTGTGCTGCTATAATGGCAGCAGGTTGCTCCCTCAGGGAAGTGAAGAGTACATTAATCACTGCAGCGTATACGTTACTTCACTTTGTTCTTCACACCCTGAACTGTGTGTATTATTTTGCTATCGCTATTCAGGAATGGTGGAAAGTAACAAAGTGTTTTAGTTTTCTAACTGTTTATATGATGTTTTGCATAGTAGTGTCTGTCATTAAATGTTTCGATGAATTGAGAACAAAGTACCCAATGCCATAGGCTTTCTTGTAAGACCTGAGGCCGCTTCTAGAAAATTCTAAATCCTAACAGTTTTTCGGAAAAAAATATTTAAAAAATATTTTCACGATTTTTCAAAAATAGCAGATCTACAAGCTCGTAGCGCGGCACTCGGTGCCGCGCTACGAGCTTGTAGATCTGCTATTTTTGAATAGCCCAAAGAAATCTTAAAATGAGACGCAGATGCGTCCCCAGTCTTAATGGGTTAAAATCCTCTTAGCAGACCTTGTATTGAACTGTACTTTCCTGTGCTTTTGCAAAAAATTCAATCAATCAATCAATCAATCACAAACTGTACGTAGGTAAAATGTTGAGGTACTTTTACTTTGAGTATGCCAAATTTGATACTTTACAAAATTATGATGAACATATTTTAGTTTTTCAAGTTACTTTGTAGATTTAGATTATTACTACATTAACCGATTAAGCCCTATTTTACACTGCAACTATTTGAAAATAGCCGATCTACAAGCTCACAACGCATTGCAATTCTTTAAAGATTTTGACACATTTGTAAAACGTTTGGGGGAGTACTTTTACATTTGGTACGTTAGGTATATTTTGATGCCAAAACGTTTATACTTTTACTCAAGTAAAAATGCGGAGTATTTCTACACGGTGGTATTGCTACTTTTACTGAAGTAAAAAAACGAATCGGAGTACTTCTTCCATCACTGTTTATAGCTTAAAGGTGTGTGGAATTCACAGTGTGCAAAGGCTGTGCTGTAATGGCTTCAGGTCGCTCCCTCGGGGATGATGGCCTTTGAGAAGTGAAGTGTACATTCATCACTGCACTGTATATCTGTTGCTGTCGGGCAGAAACCTCTTATCTCCATATTGTAACTTTTTGTGTTTTTTTGGTAAATTAACGCTCTACACACAAACCAGTGTTGATTCTGTCGACCAAAACTATGACAAAACATTTCGTCTACTGCCTTTTTTCACTGACGAAAGCTAAATAAAAACAAAAATAAAAACTAAGCTACGATGACTAAAACTAAGACTAAATATATTGGCAATTCCGTCAACAAATAAAAACTAGACTAAAATGTTAGTGAGGGACGAGATCCAGTAGAACAGAAATTTTATCCTTGGTTGTGCTCTGAAAATAACAGATCTACAAGCTCACAACGCATGAGCTTGTAGATCGGCTATTTTCAGCATGCAACCAAGAGTAAAATCAGCCATTACAAAGCCATATCAAGGCACCGCCAAAATACATTTTAGTCGACTAAATCAACTGCAGATTTAGTCGATTATAATTTTGTGATATTTTAGACAAAAACTAAAACATTTCAGATGACTAAAATATGACTAAAACTAAATGGAATTTTATTCAAAAGACTATGACTAAAACTAAATCAAAATGCTTCAAAATCAACACGGACACAAACGCATCAAAAGTATACAGATCTACAAGCTCGAAAGTTTAGAGCTTTTAGATAGGCTACTTTTTATGTTAATTTGAATCCTGAAAAGTATAACAGTTTTGGACATATGAGGTTTCCACCCGACAGAGACGATAAGTTACTCTGCGTATTATTTTTCTATCACTATCCAGTGGGACATGCTTAACCTTTTTTTAATGACCTAACGGGACATGCTTAACCTTTTTTTAATGACCTAATGGTACATGCTTACCCTTTTTTTAATGACCTAACGGGACATGCTTACCCTTTTTAATGACCCAATGCTACTGCCACGGATGGCCTCCATCAGGTCGTCTCGGGTCGGGCGCCGCAGCGGCCCGAGGGGCCGTGGCGGCGGCGGCTCCTCTCTCTTCTTCCTCAGGGAAGGCTTCAAGGAGTTCTTCAGCTCTTTGAGAATGTCCGCGCTCTCCTTCTCGTTGGCGCCGTTCTTGACCTTCTTTGATTTGGGTCTCCTGGGGCTTGATTGGCCCTTTGTGTTGTTGGAGACCTCCTGCTGTTTGACCCGCTCCGCAATCTTCCTCGTCGGAATATTCTTTTCAGAAGAAGGCGGTTGTTCCTGGGCAGACGGCGGTGGGGGGGGAGGAGGCGGCGGTGGTACGGGGGGAGTCTTAATTTTACTCTGATTCGCGGCCACCTTGGCGGTCTGTAGACTCTGCGCTGATTTCTTTAGTGTCCTATTAGCGCCCGAGGGGCCCGAGGGTTGGGCTTTGGGCGCGACGACGGACGCCTCCGGACAACCTTGCTCCTTCTGCTGTTGCAGCCGTCTCTGTCTCTGCTGGTCCTGGTTGCGGGTCAGGATGCTCGTGGCGGTCATCCGGGGACCCGGGAGGTCGAACTGGTACCCCAGCTTGAGCAAGGTGCCGTTCTCCCGCAGCAGCTGCACCATCTCCATCTCCACCTTCCCGCCGCAGATGTGCCTCTGGTTGTGGAAGCGCAGCTCCACCAGGGTGGCGTTGTGGCGCAGCGAGGCCAGCAGGGCCAGGATGCCCTGGCCCGACACGAAGTTGGACTCGACGTTCAGGTTGCGCACGGAGCGGTTCTCGCGGAGCATCTTGGAGACGGCGAAGGCCACGCGGTCGTCGGCGTGCGTGTTGGCCAGGCTGAAGACGCGCACGTGCGTGTTGCCGCCCAGCGCCTCGGCGAAGCGGAGCAGGGTCTCCTGGGAGACGTCCTCGACGTTGTTGAGGTTCACCTCGCAGCGGGACGGGTCGTCGCGCAGGACCTCCTCCAGCGCCTCGTCGATCACGATGGGGTTTCCGCTCGGCCGCTCCGAGTCCGGCTCCGCGGTTTCAGTCCTTGGCGCGTTGTTCCTCCTGGAGGCGTTTCCCGTGAGGCCTTTCGAGACCCCATTGCAAGGCTTGTTTTGGGGACCCGTAGTCTTGTTTTGGGGACCCGTCGTCTTGTTTTGGGGACCCGTAGTCTTATTTTGGGGACCCGTGGTCTTGTTTTGGGGACTCGTAGTCTTTGACAAACCCTCCTTTTTACACTCGTCTTTCTTCTCGTCCTCCTCCTCCTTCCCGTCTTCCCGTGACCTGCCTTTGACTTTGCTCTTCTGGAAAATCTTTCTGTTTTTTTCACAGTCCTTGAAGGCCTCGGCCGCGTCACTGTCACTCAGTGTCATCTGTTCCTTGTGGCTCTTATCTGGCTGGCCCCCCTCCTCCTCCTCCTTCTCCTCCTCCTCTGTGGTGGTGGTGGCCTGCGTATCATCAACAGAATGGAAAACCAGGTCAAGCCCTGACATTCTGCTGCGTCTGTCTGTCTGTCTGTCTGTCTGTCTGACTTCTAATGAAGAGAATAGCTCTCCAACACTGTCACTGCAATCATTACTAAAAAAAGCTGGTTTCATAATCATATACATTTCATATTTTTAGACTGTTTTTCCACTGAGTAAATGTGAACTGCCATGCTGAGCTGTGACACACCTGAATGGAATTTATCATTTGGATTTTTGTTGTTAGTTGTTTGGCACAGTGACTGCCCATGTGTGAAAATACGTACTTTACTGTTACTGTCTTAGTATACAGTATACTTCATTGACCAGGGTTGCCCAGTTTATGGCATTGGTTCTCAAAGTGGGGTCTGGGGACCCCCAGGGATCCCTTGAGGGAGTTCCAGGGGGGCCCCAGCTAAATGACAGATAGTTTTTACCAAACGGGTCCATTTGGTTCCATTTGTACACTCTCAGAGTTAAATTAACATTGATTTCACAATATAAATTGGGGTCCCAGAGATAGAAATGCCATTAAATGGCGGTCCGTAGCCTGAATGCATGTCAAACTGGGGGTCCTTGAAATTAAAATGGTTGAAAATCACTGCTAGAGCTGTAAAAAATCTTCTCTTATTGGGGTATCCTTGGCATATCTTTTCAAATGGGGGTCCGCGGGCTAATAAGTGTCAATTTGGGGGTCCTTGACATGAAAAAGTGTGACAACCACCGGTTTATGGTATATGGTTGACAAACTTTAAATCACTTTGACTAAAGCTGAAACTGGATGCATTTTTTCAAATCTACCGAAAAGACAAAACGGTTCCATTCTGTGTGACTGAGTGCAATCACTTTTCACTGATTGCTTTGCACAGCGATGGACTTAAATTAAAACGACAGCAACCAATCAAACCCTATAATTTATTCTCAGTTGACCGGTGTCCCCCGGGGTTCTATACTTGGTCTGCTCCCTTTTTTTCCGTTCAGTGTCTTCGTCGAAAACATCTTGGGACACGTTGCAAGCTTGTAGATCTGCTATTTTCGCAGAATGCTCACAAGTCACTCCAGAATAGGGACGCTCTAGGTAGAGGATTCTCACTCACAATGCGGGACACTCAAAAGCATTCATGTTTAACCACAGTTTGAACCTTAACATCCCTATTCCGGGGGAAACAATCTGCAAAAATAGCCGCTCTACAAGCTCACTACGTGGTGCGTTGTGAGCTTGTAAGATCGGCTATTTTCTGCAAATAAATTGGTGTAGCAGGGAAACACAGGGCATGTTTGCCCAAGTATAGAGGTTTTAAGTGGTTAAAGGAGTAGTTAACCAAAAACATTACTTATTTTCTATCAAGCTTTGAATTCATTTTTGTTTTTGTCGCATTCCTACGCCAATAAATGACCGGGACTCTTTGAGTCTCCTACCAGAGACTCCGTTTCCAGTTCAAAGTGAGGTTCGGGGAAACCCCAGATGTCCTTGAGGGTGTTCAAGGGGGGTCCCCAGCAAAATGAAGAACAGTGGAAAACACTTGACATGAAAATGTTTGAGAACCACTTAATGTAAACACACACTCACTTGACAACATAGCTCAGACCTTCTCACCTGTCCAGGGCTCGGTTCCTCTATCGGTTTGTTGTTCTCGTCGTCCCAGTACTTGAGCAGAGCTTCCCTGCTGTAGATGCCCGTGGGCGACTTGGCCGTCTGGTCCTTCTGCCTCAGGCCGATGGGGACGTTGTCGTCCGGGTCCATGTCCGCCAGCTCCCTCTCCAGCTCCTGGAGCTCCTCGGACGACAGGCCGGCCAGGAGCTCGTCCTCGTCCACCTCCTCGTACTTCCCGAGCTCCCTTCGGTACCCAAAGGTACTCATGGTTAAGAGATATACTCGTCGCCGGAGGTATATATCGAGGACGGCACTTTTCTCTTTTTTTTTGGCAGAACCCACTTACACTCTTTAGTTTGTTTTCTTTGACTTGATGATGATGCTCCTTGTTGAAATGGTCCACTTCCACACCTGCTCAGTGGAGTCTTGGGTCTTTACTAGCTCAGCACTCGAAGTACAATTACTTCTGCTTCTTCTTGGGAGTCTTTGGATTATCACTGCTTGTCTCAAGCACAGCTTGTCCAACCCCTTATCAGCCTGGATGACTAGAGGGGCTGGCCGCCTATGTGGTCAGGGATGTGGTGTGTGTGTTGGGTGGGCGAGTCAGAGAGAGAGAGAGAGAGAGTGAGTGAGAGAGTAGCAGCGGTGTAAAGTAACTAAGTACATGTACTCAAGTACTATACGTAAGTACAATTTTGACATTATTTTGACTTTACTTAGGTAATATTGAGTATCCCATTTTCAATACTTTTACTTCTACTTCACCACTTTTCAGAGGCAAATATTGTACTTTTACTACACTACAATTTTTTGGAAACTTATGGAGCCCTACTGTATATACATTTCGGCCATTTGAAAATAGCCGATCTACAAGCTCACAATGCGTCGCATCGCAACACATTGTGAGCTTGTAGATCTGCTATTTTCAAAGGATTTTTGTGAACTTTTATACATTTGAAAACTTGTGACTCGGGACATTCCGCGTAACGAGTACTTTTTCTTTCGATACTTGAAGTACATTTTGATACCAATACTTTTGTACTTTTACTCAAGTAAATTTTAAATCCCGAACGTTTACTTGTAACAGAGTATTTCTACATTGCAGTATTGGTACTTGTACTTAAGTTAAATATTTGAGTACTTTTTCCCACCACTGGTGGTCCATCAGGTCTTCTCAGCCGTCAAGGACCCTTGGAGGGAGGGGTTGGAGGGACGCAAAAACAAGTGGCTGTCAATGATGTTCTAGATCTTTTTTTAGGGTGGGGGTGTGGTGGAGATACACACACACACACACACACACACACACACACACACACACACACACACACACACACACACACACACACACACACACACACACACAGACAGAGTGTGTCTCTGTGTGTGTAAGGGGGGGGTAGACGTGATAGATTAAA
Source organism: Gymnoscopelus microlampas (assembly GCF_963454915.1). Taxonomy (NCBI): domain Eukaryota; kingdom Metazoa; phylum Chordata; class Actinopteri; order Myctophiformes; family Myctophidae; genus Gymnoscopelus; species Gymnoscopelus microlampas. The sequence goes on along the minus strand of NC_139943.1, from coordinate 53,381,491 downwards.
AGGAGGAATGTGAGCCCTCGACTCAGTCGAGACTCTCCCTCACTCACTGAGCCTTGTCATCAAGTCATGTCTAGAAAGAGACTAAAAAGCAAACAAAAGCCACAGGGAGACATCGGAGACGAAGCTCTCTCTCTCTCTCTCTCTCTCTCTCTCTGATGTGTATCTGCTGGGTGACATTACATAACGTGTGAGAACACAGAGCGTTCGGCTTCATTATGGCGATGGTTGGGGGAAACACTTGTCATCCCCCTGAGGAGGAGGTAGGCTTAACCCATTCAAAACGGAAAGCCATCTGTGTCATTTTTAGATTTCTTTGGCTATTCAAAAATAGCAGATCTACAAGCTCGTAGATCTGCTATTTTTTGAAAAATCGTGAAAATATGTGCAAATCTTTGAATATATATCTTTTCAAGCGAACATTTGTGACTCAAATCTTTGCTTCTGAGGGTCCCTGGAACAAAATATTTTGAGATGGGGGGGGTCTGTGGCCAAATCATTTTGTTGTTCGGTTGCTACCAGTGGTGCTCCAACTTTTTCATGTCAAGGACCCCCACAATTATATGTATTTGGCTGCAGACCTCCCACTTCAAAATATTTTGTTCCAGGGACCCCCAGAAGCAAAATATTGAGTTTAAATGTTTTGCTTTAAAACATATATTCAAAGATTTGCTCAAATTGTCAAGATTTTTCAAAAATAGCAGATCTACAAGCTCATATCGCGGCACTCGGTGCCGTGCTATGAGCTTGTAGATCTGCTATTTTTGAATAGCCAAAGGAATCTTAAAATGACACAGATGCTTTCCCGGTCTTAAGGGATTAAATACAGTACACAACACTGCTGCTTGGTAGCTGTTTACCAGACCAGATAAAAGCGTCTAAAAATATAAGTGCGTGGGGGAATACGCGGCAGCGCCAAAGGCTGGCTTTTAAATACTTGCGAGGATAACTTAAGAAGTCAAACCTTGCGGATCGAAGGTCCGTAACGTGTGCGATAAACAAAGGGGCCGACGACGGGTGTGTTGATTGGTTGCCAACGCAACTGACCTCAGTAACTATGTACGTCCGTCTCTCTAAGCGCCCCCATGTGTGTTGAAGTCATATGGTGTTGGATTATTCAAAGTCATACTGTATGGTGTTATAGATAGATGATGTCATAGGTGTTACTGTAAATCATGTCTGGAGTCGGGACTGCTTTGATTGACCTAACTAGACGCCGTAAATGTGACCTTTGACCTGGCTTATACTGACTGAAGTTCCGGCGTCCAGCAGGTGAGGTCCAGCTTGGTCCAGGGCCCCGCGTTTGAAATTGAATGAGGTTTAGTTACGGAGGTTCAGTGTTGCCAGATTTTGCGAGACAAATAAGCTACCAGGTCTATGAAAACAAGCCCAAAAGAAGCTACAATAGGCTATACGGCTATTTGAAAATAGCCGATCTAAAAGCTCAGAGCGTGTCGCGATGCAAAGGTCTGTGGACAAATACATATTAATCTGGGGGTCCTTGCCATGAAAATGTTTACGAACAAGCCCAAAATAAGCAATTACACTTTAGAAACAAGCCCCCCAAAAAAAACGCAACCCGCAACCCGCAACCACCAATTTTTACAAGCAACTTTACAGAAAAACAAGCCCAACGTCGCTTCTAATAAGCGGACACGGCAACACTGGTTACGGCGACACGCTCTCAGAGCGTACTCGGCTAAACCAATCACGGTTGGACTCTTGTGTTTGTGGACGTTAGATTAAAGGACTCAGATCACCATGGCTGATACAGCCATGTCTAGTGCAGTTTGAATGGAGAGATAGAAGAAGGGAATATGAGCTTCAAAGCTGCACAAAGATAGTTCAGTAGACTTTGTGAACATAAACATTTCTCGTCACCAACCACTATGGAATGAGACTCCCTGATGTCACGAACAGACAGTGTGTGTGTCTGGTTTGGAAGGTGTCTTTGAGGACAGAAATGGCAACAGTTCAATGACTTTTCCAGGATATTGGTGTTCACATGGAATAATTATGAACACCAACATGCATGAGGAAATAAGAATAGCCCAACTGTGTGGCTTATTTGAGACACAACAGAATTGATTGAATAGTGCAATGTTTATGATCTGTATAGTTTGTTACATTACATTACATTACATTACGGTCATTTAGCAGACGCTTTTATCCAAAGCGACTTACAGTAAGTGCATTCAACATGTAGGGAACGTAACTACTAATCACCAGAAGTATTAAGTGCATTCTCTTCTAAAACAAGCAACTAAGAGTATACCTAGCGCTAAAGTAAAAGTGCAATATATCATCTACCTACTTTCTTAAACAGATGAGACAAAATAGGAAAATCAAATGAGCAAGAGCTAAAACAAATAAGTGTATTGAATAAACAAGATCCAATGAAACAATAAAACAAGAGTTTGTACAACTAGTTAACGACAAGTAGGCAGAGCGAAGAGGAAGGGTAGTGGTTCCTGAAGATGTGGGTTTTCATCCTGCGGCAAAAGATGGGCAGTGACTCTGCTGTCCTGACATCAGTGGGGAGTTTATTCCACCACTGTGGGGCCAGAACAGAAAAAAAGCCTGTTTGTTGGTTACTTTTCACGCAGTAGTAGCCTAATGGTCTTCTTCTTCCCTCTTCATTTTAAATGCAGATACCCTGTATACACTTATATATGTATGTTGGTTTGTTTACTGTTGAGTGAGGAAACAATGTTGTACATTAAGCTAATCATAATCAGTGGTTCTCAAACTGTTTCATGTCAAGGGCCCCCAATATTATATGTATTTGGCCGCGGACCCCCCCCCCCCCCCCCCCCCCATCTGAAAATATGTTGTTCCAGGGACCCACAGAAGCAAAGATTTGAGTTAGAAATGTAATATATTTATTCAAAGATTTGGATTAAAAATGTATATATATTCAAAGATTTGCACACATTTTCACGATTGTTTTCTTTTTTTCCCAAAATAGCAGATCTACAAGCTCATAGAGCTTGTAGATCATGATCATTGTAGGTCATGCTTGTTGTCTCCAGAGGTCACAAGAGTATGTCATCATCGCTGTCGGACTGAAACCTGGTACCGTATGTCCAAAACCATTACTTTTTAGGAAATGGGGAAAAAAATCACCTGTGTTCCAATGAATCCAGTTTAGTTATCATTTAGTCACAAGCTCTTTTCATTGGGTAAATATAAAAATAAAAATAAATCAAGGCATTCATTTAGAAATTAATGAAAACATTCAAAGTTGAAATATGGAGATACAAGGTTTCTGCCTGACAGGAACCATATTTAGAGAGGTTCTATTTAGAGGCGACCCGCTTTCTGTAGCTGTCAATGAGACAATTCAGGTCATGCCCCCTGACTGAAGTGTTTTGGTGTCAGACGGACAGGGCTCTGGTCTGTGTCTGGGTGTACATGGCTGGCATCAGTAGTGCGAGTGGTGATAACCATAATGTTTTTCATGAAGTTGTTTAATAAATGTAATCAACATGTCGCATCACAATGCATTGTGACATTTAAAACACACACATCCCTGGTTCTGGTGACTGATATGGTAATGCGTGAAGAAGTAATTTTCCTTCCATTTTAAATGTCCAATGTTAGAAAATGTATCAATTTAAACTGTGTTTTCAATTAATCTAGCATTAGTCTTGCGTGGCCAGACTGTTGCCTCCCACAATTTTCAAATGTTTCCATACAGTCATGGGACTCGGAAGCTCTGATCATGATTAAAATATAAAGCGGAAGTAAAGGCTCCTCCCCACTTCCGTTTTGTCTTTACAGTCATGGAAATATATCTTAATATAAATCCAAATGATCTAAGCATGATATAGCTTGCTACCTTATATTAACAATCAAAAGTACGTGGAGGCCGGTCTGGAGTCGAATGGAACTCCATATATGGGCAAAAATGACGTCATATTTGAAGAGTCAAGATCAGAGAAGTTGGATTTAAAGGCTGATTACACACAGTTTGAGGACATTAGTGAAAGAGAAGCAGAAGAGCACCGAGTAGAAGTCAAAACTGACCATTCCTGGAGAAGACACCATTCCCGGACACCATTCCTGGAGAAGACACTCAGTCAGTCAAGAGATGGAGAGCAAGCTGTGTGATGCTGAGATGAGGAGGATGCAGCAATATGAGGTGGATGTGACTCTGGACCCTGATACAGCAAGTCCCTGGCTCATCCTGTCTGAGGATGGAAAACAAGTGAGTGGTGGAAACGTAAAGAAGAATCTCCCAGAAAACAAAGAGAGATCGTCTTCATGGGTCGATGTCTTAGGGAAACAAAGTTTCTCATCAGGAAGGTTTTACTATGAGGTTCAGGTTGGAGGGAAGACTGCCTGGAATGTAGGAGTGGTCAGAGAGTCCATCAACAGGAAGGGACGAATCTTTCCGAGATCCAATGATGGTTCCTGGTCTATAGTGTTCAGGAATGAAAATAAGTACCGGTACATGGCTCTTACTGACACTGGTGTCCTCCTCCCTGTAAGAGAGGAGGTCCAGAAAGTGGGAGTGTTTGTGGATTATGAGGAGGGTCTGGTCTCCTTTTATGATGTGGAGACCAGAGTTCTTCTGTACTCTTTCACTGGCTGCACCTTCACTGAGAAACTCTACCCATACTTCTGTCCATTTAACGTCCGCCCTGGTGGTACAAACTCTGCTCCTCTGATCATCTCTCCTGTCAATCACACCGATTGACAAGGACTAATCCTTACATTTACTATGAGGGTCAATTTGCATTCAAGTAGGATGTGCAAATAGGCTCTATGCACAGCAGCCATATTATCACTTCCTTCACAGGTGTTACCAATGATACTAATGAAGGCTCTGTTCCATTTAGTGTAGCACAGTGGTTTCCACGACCCCATAACTCTGAGAGTGTACAAATGGAACCAAATGGACCCTTACGGGTCCATTTGGTTCCATTTGTACACTCTCAGAGTTACACACCTTTTAAAATGCACAATATCAGCACCCTGACTCTGTTTGACCAGAATGGAACAGAGCCTTCATTAGTATCATTGGTAACACCTGTGAATTTCTTCATAATATGGCTGCTGTGAATAGAGCCTATTGGAGCAACAGTGCGCCTGCCTGGCAGCAGTAAGCTGGGTTATACAATGTGGTGCACGGAGGGGGCGCACAGAGGGGGCCCCGGGTTACGACACATGTGTGATGATGAGCTTAGAAGGATCCAGCAATATGTGGTGGATGCAACTCTGGACTAGGGCTGTCACGATTGTGAAGTTTTACGATTAATTGTCAATACAAATAATTGCGATTAACGATTTAATTGTATGGCTTTTAGGCCTTGTAAGGGGCCAGATATGACAAAAAAATAAATACACAAAGAAATTACCGACAATGGCCTATGTACCAATAATCAAAATAAATGATGTTCTAAAAACGCCCTCTAAAACCTAACATAGGTTTTCTGAAAACATTCAAATTCTTATACAAAAAATAAATAAGTATATTCTGCTATATGTATAGCAACAACTAATGAGACACAGAGGTGGCTCCCGGATTGAAAGGTATAACAACGTATAGGTTACAACAGGTCTAAATGGGTTAATATTTCATACTAAAGATTTGTAACAAAATAGTGGAAATAGCCGATCTACTAGCTCACAACGCGTCGCATCGCGTTGTGAGCTTGTAGATCGGCTATTTCCACTATTTCAGATTTTTTTTTTCAGAATGTATAAACCTTTCTCAACATGGAAACGATTACGACGATTATGCAACATAATTGTGACTATCGCAAATAATAGCGAGTAGGCGATTATGTAATAATCATGACAGGCCTACTCTGGACCCTGATACAGCAAATCCCCACCTCATCCTGTCTAAGGATGGAAAACAAGTGAGTGATGGAAATGTATGGAAGAATCTCCCAGACAACACAGAGAGATTCTCTTATCGTCCTTGTGTCTTAGGAAAACAAAGTTTCTCTTCCAGGAAGGTTTTACTATGAGGTTAAGGTTAAAGGAGTAGTTCACCCAAAAGAAAAAAAATGCATTCCTGAGTCAATCATTTGATTACCGGCGGAACGATGCTAATGTATCCGGTAGGAGACTCAAAGGAATTACACCCGGTCATCAAATTATTTGCTCAGGAATGCATCAAAAACTAAAAAAAACTCCATGAATTCAAGGCTTCATGGGGTGAAGCCGATCTACAAGCTCACAACGCGTCGCATCGCGACGCGTTGTGAGCTTGCAGATCTGCTATTTTCAAATAGCTGATGTACATGTACATGGCCCATCGTCGCTTCTTTTGGGCTGGTTTTCCTACATCTGGTTGCTTGTTTCTCTATAGGGTTGAGAAATGTGCAAGTACAAGGCTGGCTACCCTGGTGTCCTCCTCCCTGTATGAGAGAAGGTCCAGAAAGTGTGTGTGGATTATGAGGAGGGTCTGGTCTCCTTTTATGATGTGGAGACCAGTTCATCTCTACTCTTTTACTGGCTGCACCTTCACTGAGAAACTCTACCCATTCTTCTGTCCACATTTTAACCATAATGGTACAAATTCTGCTCCTCTGATCATATCTCCAGTCAATCACACTGATTTAGACTAATCCTTACATTTAATATGAGGGCTAATTTAATTTATGCCCAGAATAGGGACACTAGGGTTCATGTGGTTAGTGAATGTTGATGCTAGCAGCTGTGTGTCTGTTTGTCATGAGTTTAAGGCAGTACTACTCATCAACCAGTAGGTGTCCTGACTCCTACCTGACATCCCTGGCCCATCCAGATCGGAGACCAGTGGTTCTCAAAGCAGGAGTCCTTGGAGGGGTTCCAGGGGGTCCCAGCGAAATGTGTTCCCTTGGCTATTTAAGAATAGCAGATATACAAGCTCATATACAAGCTATTTTTGAACATTTTATTAAAAAAAATAAAAAAAAGTCATAACACAAATCTTCTCTTCTGGGGGTCCCTGCCCTGGCACAAAACGTTTTCAGATGGGGGTCCGCGGCCGAATGTATATCTATTTGGGAGGTCCATGGCACAAAAAAAGGGAGAGAACTATTAGCCTTGTTCAGACTGTATAAAACCAATGCCACTTTAATCTGGATAAGAAATCAGATTTGGGCTGCCCTGCCAGTCCAGTGGCCCGTTTGACGAATCTAGATTGGAGATTAAGCCGGGCAGGGACGTGCACAGATAGACTCTAAGTGGTGCTAGAGCACCTGCCCTTTGCCCTCTTGACCAGAAGTGCCCTTTTTTTCAGTTTACAGCAGGGGTCTTCAACAGGGGGTCTGGGATATGATTTTTTTTACCATAACCACTCGAAACCTAGCATCCCTTTTATGAGGAGAACTTTAGCCAAAAATGTGTGGGCTTGTAGATCGGCTATTTTTGGCAAAGCGGTGTAGGTGTAGAGGGAAAAAAGAGCAGACCAAGTAAACAAAAAAAAGTATAATTTACTTGAGCACCTGCCCCTCAAAATGTCTGTGCACGCCACTGAAGCCGGGATGTATCAGCTGTCCTGGTTTAATTTATCCAGGATCAGTCATGAATCGGTTTCATGAAAGCTGAGTTATCTCGGCAGAGTACTGTACTTAAGTAAACTTTTGGGGTATTTTCCCGTTACTGGAGTATTTCCAATTTTGTTCTTTTACTTCTCAGAGGTACTACTTTTACTCCACTACAATTACTTGAAAACTTTAGTTGCTAATTACTTTGTAGATATTGATTATTATTACAAAACATATCAACCACTTCAGCCCTGTAAAATAGCCGATCTACAAGCTCTGCTATTTTCAAAGAAATGTTTATACATAATACATAATGAGTACTTTTACTTTTGATGCCAATACGTTTGTTCTTTTACTCAAGTGAATATTGAATACCTGACTTTTACTTGTAAAGGAGTACAGTATGGTGTGGTACAGTATTGATACTTTAGCAAAATAAAAGTGAGTACTTTTTCCACCGATGAATACATGGCACAGGTCTATTTGTACACTCTCCGAGTTAGAGTTGAATTGAATATTTTTAAAAGTACACAGTGCAACAAAAAATGTTTTAAATGCTAAAATTGTAAATATTTTCAGATAGGATCCAGGGCCAAATACAAGGACATTTATTTTGAATTTGAATCCTGAAAAGTAAGAGTTCTGGACATATGAGGTTTCCACCCAATGGCACCAAAAATACTTTCCCCTATGATTATGAGCCAAATGACCACTTTTAGTAACAGTGCAGCCCATTCTAGAAAACTACACAATATCCAACTGATTAGTAAAATACATTCATGTGTTACAAGAAAAGAGATCCAAGGCATTCTTCTTCAAGGCCTTTATTAAACAAACAACACCTGTTATAATATAGAAAATATAAACCACCACCAAAATAAAATTGTTTACAGCGCCATCAGTTCAGTTCCAGTCACACAGTTCAGCAGTGGCTCCAAATGAGGAAAACCCAAATCCAAGATGGAGGGGCTGGGTGAATGTGGTTTCTACTCTGTGGAGGAGACTCATGGTGGAGTAAGAGACTTGGTAAAAGGCCAGAGTACCTGCACTGTGATCCAGGTACACCCCTACTCTGGAGGACACACCACCTGGGAAATAAGTGCTGCTGGCTCTGTGACTGAATACATAACCTCCATTATAAGATGTATAACACCCCAAACACCAAGATTGATCGTTGCAGCCAAACATCTCATTTAAGAATTGTTTTCTGTTGATCTCTTTGTATGAGAGCGCTATGTCAACACGGTTCCCACTCCACTCCACCTCCCAGTAGCAGCGCCCAGTCAGGGCATCTCTACCCAGGACCTGAACTTTATTGAATCTCTCAGGGTGATGAGGATACGATTGCAGTTTGTCCATCACTGCTACTTTCCTGTCTTCAAACAGACACAGGCGTCGGTGTGCCGTGTTCGGATCCAGTGTGACCGGACGTGTGTATCGTAAGAACTCGGCTCTGGTCTTGGGTTCTTCTGGTTCCGGAGAGAGCCTGGAGATCGAGGCTAGTTCCGGACGAACATCAGCTTGGAGTCCTTCTTCCGCAGGCTTCTTCTTCTTCAGGCTCTCCACCACCTCAGCCAACATGATGTTCTTCCTCAGAACTGGTCTCGGGTCGAAGGTCTCCCTGCATTGTGGACAAGAAGCGTACTCGTGGTTTTCTCGGTTCCAGTAGCCCTCGATGCAGCCTCTGCAGTAGCTGTGTCCACAGGGAACAGTCACTGGATGCTTGAGTAGTTCCAGACAAATGGAACAGCAGAAGTGTTGTGGATTCAGCTGACCTTGCTGCTCCATTTTTTCCCAGCTCAATGTGTTACTGAACAGACTGAAATCCTCCAGGTGTTTTCACTTCTACTGTTGATTACACCTCTTCTTATCAGGTGCTGTGTGTGTGTGTGTGTGTGTGTGTGTGTGTGTGTGTGTGTGTGTGTGTGTGTGTGTGTGTGTGTGTGTGTGTGTGTGTGTGTGTGTGTGTGTTTGTTTGTGTGTTTTTTGTGTGTTTGTGTGTTTGATAACTTCTCAGATTTTTGGTCTTTGCAAAAAGACTGCTTTCCATAAGCTTGTAAAAGTTGACCCTCCTTCCGTCTAGGGTGGTCATAGCTGAATGGGTAGAGAGTCCCCCTGGGAAACTTAAAGGAGGAGTTCACCCCAAAAAATATGTATTTTCTATCAATTGCACACCCCATGAAGCCTTGAATACATGGATATATTTTGTTTTTTTGTTGCAATAATTTGATGCCCGGGTGTATTTCCGGTAGGAGACACAAAGATTCTACTTTGTGTCTCCTACCGGATACATTAGCCGGTAGGTAGTGATAACTGCCTTTAAGCTACAAGATTGGAAGGGATATCAAACCAAAATATAAACTATAGACATGTAGGAAGACAAAAATACAAAAACTTTACGGCCACCTTAGGTGGTACCAAAATATTGCTTGGCCCCTGGACTATTATGTTTTTGTGAATTCATGAAATTGTCAGCATAGCTCCGCCCAGCCTCAACCTGACTAGAGGTGCAATCAGCAGTTTATTGCACACACCTGCTCACATGTGTTTGTCTGTCACACACTCCCTTCCAGAAATAGTATGTGGTATCTGTACTGTTTTCTGACACGTCTGTCTGCCTTTTTGTTGGCGCCTTTATTTGTTGGATGTGTGTCACTGCCACCGTTACATGTTGGAATAGAGTTATGAGGTAAGGCAACTGCCCTCTGTTGTCCTATAACTCAAACATTGATGTTGATGTCTATATGTATACAATTTTCCTGCTGTACAGCACTTTGGTCGGCCTCTGGTTGCTTTTAAATGTGCTTTATGAATACAATTGACTTGACTTGACTTAAAGGTAGAGCAAGTGATTTTCTTTGTTTTAAAATAAGTGTTAAATAGCTCTATATTCTGATAGTACTCATTGCTATGGGGTGTTTGTTCAGTAACAGGAGTCTCCATGTCTCTCCACCTCTTTTAAAATGCATTTTCAGGTCGGGATACCAATTTTATCCAATCAGGATAGAGAACTCAGACAGGCTACAGATTAAACAAGTGAAATTTGAAGTTATGACACAAAGAAATGAGCAGACAGAATTGGAACTGGAACTCTATAAGAATGAAGCTGATCAATGGGTACTCTCTCCTGATTGGCTGAGATATTGTCTCCTGAACATGTATTTTCTGTCTATCAAAGAGCTCGAGAGACTCCTGTTACTGAAAAAACACTCTATAGCAATGACTACTATCAGAATATAGTGCTTTAACCTTTTAACAAAAAAACGGTTTGTTTTGACCAACAAAAATATCTCTTACCCTACCTTTTAACTACTTCTTTAACCTTATTGTTCTTGATGGACCGGGGTCCACCATACAGGGCTCTATAGCAGTGCTTCTCAAACATTTTTAAGCTCAGAGCACCCCTGTAAATAATTCCATGAATTACATTGTTACTTTACAGCATGTCATATTACGGTATCTAAATGTGTAAATATTTCCCCCTAAAATACAGCATGTCACGAGGAAAACTGTTTCCATTATGACAGATTGAAAATAACTTAATACTTGACGTTTAACCACTTGAACCCCAGTATCCCTATTAGGGGGGAAACATTTGACAAAAATAGCAGATCTACAAGCTCACAACGTACGTTGTGAGCTTGTAGATCTGCTATTTTTGGCCAAGAGATTTGGTGTAGATTGAAAAAGAACGCACCAAGTACAGTGCACTTAATATAGAGGGTCTAAGTGGTTAAAATGAAGTGACATTTGATCAAAGTGTCCTGCGGCACCCCTGGTCTTGCATCACGGCACCCTAGGGTGCCATGGCACCCGCTTTGAGAAACCCTGCTCTAAAGCAGTATTAGACTCCCTCCTTTTCCCTAAATCTCTTCCTCCAAAATAGCCGATCTCCAATGCGTCACAGCGCCAGTGGTGGAAAAATTACTTGCATGTTTTACTTAAGTAAAAGTATCAATACTGCAATGTAGAAATACTCAAAATGTACTTGACTAAAAGTACAAAAGTATTGGTATCAAAATGTACTTCAAGTACCAAAAGTATAAAGTACTCATTATGCTGAATGTCCCATTTCACAAGTTTTCAGAATGTTTAAACATTCTTTGAAAATAGCAGAACTTGTAGATTGGCTATTTTACAGGGCTGAAGTGGTATGTGGTATGTTTTGTAATAATAATCAATATCTACAAAGTAACTAGTAATTGTAGTGGAGTAAAAGTACAATATTTGCCTCTGAGAAGTAAAAGTACAGAAAATTGGAAAAATACCCAAAAAGTTTACTTAAGTAGAGTACTTGAGTACATGTATTCATTATGCAGAATGTCCCATTTCACAAGTTTTCAAATGTATACAAATCCTTTGAAAATAGCAGATCTACAATCTCACAATGCATTGTGAGCTTCTAGATCGGCTATTTTCAAATGGGCGAAATGTATATAGTAAATATGTATATATAAGTTGTTACTGTATGTTTTGTAATAATAATCTAAATCTACAAAGTATAACTAGTAACTAAAGTTTTCAAATAATTGTTGTGGAGTAAGAGTATAATATTTGCCTTTGAGATGTAGTGGAGTAGAAGTAAAAGTACAGAAAATTAGAAATACTCCAGTAAAGTAAAAAATACCTAAACATTTTACTTAAGTACAGTACTTGAGTAAATGTACTTAGTTACTTTACACCACTGTATAGCAGTACTAGGTCCCTTCATTTTTCCCTCTTCACCAAATCACTGCCTCAAAAATAGCCGATCTCCAACGGGTCACAACGTGATGATGCGTTATGAGCTTGTAGATCTGCTATTTTCGCTGAATTATCAGCTAGTTTGACACTTTGACACATTGCTGAGGCCTGGAATCAAACCTGGGACCTTTGCCTTCCCAGGCGGGCTCTCTAACCAATCAGCTATGACCGCCGGCATGTTGCCATGGTTACCTTATATTTACAGTCAAAGTAGGTGGAGGCCAGTCGAGTGGAACTCCATATATGGGCAAAATTGACGTAATTTGATGAGTCTAGACTGGAGGAGTTGGATTTAAAGGCTGCTTCCACACAGTTTGAGGACATTAGTGAAAGAGAAGCAGACTTCACATCCTCTTATTGAAACCAGTAGAGCACAGAGTGAAAGTCAAAACTGACCATTCCTGGGTCGTAACTTGAGACGTCACTGTTTGGGTTCTTAGACATCACTCACTAGACAGCTGGAGAAGACACTCAGTCAAGAGATGCAGAAGAAACTGTGTGATGCTGAGATGAGGAGGATCCAGCAATATGAGGTGGATGTAACTCTGGACCCTGATACAGCACATCCCCGGCTCATCCTGTCTGAGGATGGAAAACAAGTGAGTCATGGAATCGTAAAGAAGAATCTCCCAGAAAACAAAGAGAGATTCTCTACACACCTCTTTGTCTTAGGCAAACAAAGCTTCTCCTCAGGAAGGTTTTACTATGAGGTTCAGGTTGGAGGGAAGACTGACTGGGATGTAGGAGTGGCCAGAGAGTCCATCAACAGGAAGAGAGACTATCTGAGACCCAGTGATGGTTACTGGTCTATAAGGTTGTTCTGTGGAGTTAGATATATACTTTCTGACACTGGTGTCCTCCTCCCTGTAAGAAAGAAGGTCCAGAAAGTGGGAGTGTTTGTGGATTATGAGGAGGGTCTGGTCTCCTTTTATGATGTGGAGGCCAGAGTTCATCTGTACTCTTTCACTGGCTGCACCTTCACTGAGAAACTCTACCCATACTTCTCTCCCTGTTACAACCTTGGTGGTACAAACTCTGTTCCTCTGATCATCTCTCCTGTCAATCTCACCGAAAAGTCAACTTTTTTTCTATTTCCGCCTATTTAAAGCCTTATATAAAAGGCTGCTGATTCACACTAGAAACAAATAGAACCAAACATTGTCATTCTGATTGTTTTGAGATGTAGGAACACTACCTGTAGACCATCTGTGCAAGTATGATGTAAAAACAACCAGCAGGTAGAAAATGACAGAGGATTTACATGGAACTCCTTCTTTCAGGGTAGGCGTTTTTTTTGCCTATGTGTTGAGTCACTTCATGGATCAATTTCATGACTTTTGCAGTAAAAGTAAAACTTGGGACAATCCATTTCATGAAGGGGACATCTTAAAGATATGAAAAAACTATGTCCCGTTTTGTTCTACCCCGGGTAGGGCTATCTCAAAAACGAAGGCTCTTTTTGCGGGGTTGTTCCTGCACTATAAGCTGGGTTGTACAACATGGTGCAAGGGGTCTGGGACCCCCAGGGGTCCTTGGAGGGGTTCCAGGGGGTCGTCAGCAAAATGTGTTCCCTTGGCTATTTAAGAATAGCACATATACAAGCTTGCTTGTACATCTGCTATTTTTTTTACATTTTCTTTTTTAAATCTTTTTTTTTTTTAAGTTATTTTTTTTATAAAAAAGAAGAAAAAACACAAATCTTCTCTTCTGTGGGTTCCTGGCACAATTTTCTTTTCAGAGGGGGGGGGGGGGGGGGGGTCCACGGACGAATATATATATATCAATTTGGGGGTTCCTTGGCACAAAAAGAATTGAGAACTTAGCCTTGTTCAGACTGTATAAAACCAATCCCACTTTAATCTGGATAGGAAATAAGATTTGGGCTGCCAGTCTGAACAGGGTATAAATGTCTCAATGGCAGAGTAGTAGGGAGACCACCTCCAACCATTCACGGGGGCGACGTCCCCTCAACCGGACCATCTCGCCCCCTCAGTCAAGACTAAGCTCGTGTCACCAGGAAAGCCTGGTATTCGCTCTAAAACTAGCCGTGTGATCCGGTTTAGAAAAAAGGGGGGAAAAAGAATCGTGGTTCTGGTGGTGGGTTCCGGTTGGTGTCACATTGTTTTTCTTCCCCACGTAATGCAAATCAATTAGTCGAGTCTCGCTAGTCACGCTACGAGTTCCAAACCATTATTATACCAAAAGAAACAAAATGATTATACCAAACTAAACACGTTTTAAACTAGGGGAATCATTTTGGAGGTGCACAGGGCCGGTGGTTCCGGCCTCTTGATGATGTAATGATGACGTAAACGTTTTTTCCGCTCCGTCCGGATCAGAAACCCGACAATGGTATTGATCCCAGGCTAGTCAAGACTCCCAGTTATAAAAACAAACCTTCTGGTACTTTTTAATTGCCGTCAAACCTTCCTCAGCGCGTGAAGAAAGTGGTCAGTGGTGGGTTGTGTGTACCAGGAGGGTAACCCTAACCCTGCAGATGTACTACTAGTTATATTGTATTAATGTACGATACAGATTGGTTAAAATAACTCAGGATTGCAGCTTTAATGTGCAGCGGAGTGGAGAAGGTTTCGTATGGAGCTTGAGTGATGATGGGTGAACTTGTGTCTGTGTTTACAGGAAGTGCAGTGGTGCAGTGAGGAGATGGGTATGACCATATATGGGTATGACCATATATGGGTATGACCACCGACAGCTCCAACCACCCAGACAACAAGAGTAAAAAGTAAGTAAGTACTCACGCAGTGGTGGAAAGTAACTTAGTACATGTACTCAAGTACTGTACTTAAGTAAACTTTTGGGGTATTTTTTACTCTACTGGAGTATTTCCAATGTTCTGTACTTGTACTTCTCAGAGGCAAACATTGTAGTTTTACTCCACTACAATTACTTTAGTTACTACTTTGTAGATATTGATTATCATTACAAAATACACATTAACCACTTCAGCCCTGCAAAATAGCCTATCTACAAGTTCTGCTATGTTCAAAGAAAACTAATGAAAACTTGTGAAATGGGACAGTCTGCATAATGAGTACTTTTACTTTTGGTACTTTAAGTACTTTTGATGCCAATACTTTTACTCAAGTGAATATTGAATACTTGACTTTTATTATGGTATTGATACTTTAGTGAAAATGTGAGTACTTTTTCCACCACTGAATACATGGCACAGGTCTATTTACGCTCTCCGAGTTACAGTTGAATTGAATATTTTTAAAAGTACACAGTGCAACAATTTAAAACAATGCTAAAATGTATAAAAACACCCAAAAAAAGCCAGACAGGCTTGTTTGCATTGTGGTCCAAAAGTTTTTAATTAAAATTACATTAAACAGCCATTCCAACAGCAATCATTTCTATAGAGCGTTTGTTCAGTATCAGGGGTCAACAGTCTCTCCATCTCTTTAGTAAACGGAAATTACATTTTCAGGTTGGGATGCCAATTTGATCCAATCAGGTCAGAGTTGATACAGGATTTAACAAATGGAAGTGAAGAAACAAAACAAGAAATGAGAAGGCAGTTAGAACTGGAATTCAATTAGATTGAAGCTGGTGAATGGGTTCTCTCTCCTCATTGGATGAAATCGGTAACCCACCTAAATTTCTTTCCCCTGCTGTTTTCTAAAGAGTTGGAGAGACAGGGAGACCACTGTTACTGAACAAGCACTCAAAGATTGCTCTTTAACTTCTAAACAAAATACTTTTAGTTTTAACACATATCACACAAAAAACACCTTTAAAAAAAGAAAATAGCCGTTCTACGTCTTCATTGAGTTGAAACAAACCGCCGTCCATAGTTTGAACTTTTTCCAATCGGTTTTTAAGAGTGGTTTTATCTTTTCACCGATTTTTGACAGAGCTGCAACAATTGAGTTCAATGTATGATCCCTTTTCAGCTATTCAATGAATCCATGCAATTAATTGTCCATGAAATAATGGTAAAAAGGTGACAAAGTGACGTTCATCATCACATGTCATTTGTCAACTCTTAACGCAGATATCTTGAATTGCTTCCTAATGTTAAGCAGCAGCGCCAGCCAAAACAGAACTTTTCATTTGAGATAAAAGACAGGCATTCACATTCTAGGTGTAGTTGTAGCAAAAAATAGCAGGAAAATAGCAGATCTACAAGCGTATTACCAAGCTTGTAGATTGGCTATTTTTGCTCACCTTTGTGCAACACTTTTATGACAAAGTAGGGCATTCATTTATGAAAAAAATAATGTAAAAAGTTGAATTCATGAGATATAAGGTTTCTGCGTGGATATCACTGATGTCGGGTGGAAACCTCATGTGTCCAAATCTCTTTTCAGGATTACAATTCAAAAACAGCAAAAGTTGTTGGAACTGCTTCTTTTTGACACGTTTGTGACACGCTGTAGTATGATCAAGTAGGGCGTTAATTTACGAGAAAACACTAAAAGTTAGAACATGGATATAAGAGGTTTTTGTCCGACAGCAACGATATTGTTACCTTTGTTTCCCTCGAGCGATGACGAGACACTTTGGCCGTTCACTGCTCCTCCTCCTCTGAACTGATAAACTTGGCGTACAGATCCTGTTCCTTGAACAGTACATAGTCTCTGAGTCTGGGAGGTAATTGCATGGAGTTGTTGATGCACGGGTCTGAGAGTCGGTTGGGGGACAGATGTGTCCTTATCACCACTCTGCACAGATGTGCCAGAGACCGGGGGTTGTCTATAGGTAAGAAGAGAAGATGGGGGGGGTGGGTGGGTCACTGTGAATTAGTCAGAACCAGTGGTGATTTTGTTGACTAAAACTATGGTGAAAAAGGTCAGTCGACTAACTTTTTTCACTGACGAAAACTAAATTTAAAAATAAGCTACGATGACTAAAACTAAGACTAAATATATTGACAATTTTGTCAACAAATAAAAACTAAACTAAAATGTTAGGGAGGGTCTAGTGGAGAAGAGATCCAGTAGAACTAAAAGACAAGTCATTTTATGTTTGGTTGCGCTCAGGTGTTGCGCTC
This sequence comes from Gymnoscopelus microlampas, assembly GCF_963454915.1. NCBI lineage: Eukaryota > Metazoa > Chordata > Actinopteri > Myctophiformes > Myctophidae > Gymnoscopelus > Gymnoscopelus microlampas. Next base: position 53,364,244 of record NC_139943.1, on the reverse strand, counting down.
TGAAAATAGCAGATCTACAAGCTTGTAGATCTGCTATTTTCAGCATGCAACCAAAAATGTAAAATCAGCCATTACGACGGCATCAAGGCACCGCCAAAATGAACACTGGTCAGAACTACTCCTTTAGGACAAAACCCTGAGGAAGACTATCTTGTCAAAACGTTGGTTTCCTGAATGTTTTGGATAGATCTTTGCATCGTGGCTAAGAGTTGTGCAGCCTCCTCCTTCTCAACAATATAATCTGCCGTGGTCAGCACCTCATCAAATGCTGGTGTGCGCTCCCTCCCCTGTGTTTGCCCACGCTGGGCAAGACCTGGGATGTTGGTTCAGGTTGTCTAGGAAGTTGACAACCGGAAATGGTTGAATTTGGCGGAAGTACCACCCAAGGAAATGACGTTGATGCTTTACAAATCTGTTAACATTCTCCGTGAATGAAACAAGTGTTGTGATTGGTCAAAACATATAGTTTCCGGGGGAAACGGAAATCCTGTCCACTCAGGTCTCCATACCGGAACCGCTGCCTGCCGGTCCACTTTTCAGTAAATAACGTATGTTGTTTGCAGCAGCATACATACCTGTTATCTGGCAGATGTCAGGCCACTCTTTGTGTCTCTTGAGGATCTTTGTCAGTTTGCCACAGAGGGTCACGTGACTGACATAGTCGAGAAGGATCGAGACCGCTCTGCCGGCCAAGTGACGCAGATAGGAAACACTGATGAAGTCACAGAACTGGGATGGATGACACACACACACACACACACACACACACACACACACACACACACACACACACACACACACACACACACACACACACACACACACACACACACACACACACACACACACACACACACACACACGGAAGAGAGATGATGATGATATCATTGATAGGTCATGGTTCTTCATTTTACATGCAGTGGTTCTCAAACATTTTCGTGTCAAGGACCTTCACAAATTGATATGTATTTCGCCGGCACAGACTCCCCATCTGAATGTTTTTATTCAAACAATTTCAGTTTTTTTGATAATTATAATATGCTGTAGTTTTCAATCTGAACTGGAAAACAAACTGTCCTTTTTTACATTAACCACTTGAACCCTAGCATCCCTATTCTGGGGAGAACTTTAACCGAAAATGGCAGATCTACAAGGTCACAACGCATTGTGACCTTGTAGATTGGCTATTTTCAGCAGATAGATTTGGTGCAGAGGGGGAAAAAAGAGCAGACCAAGTATTGAGTGGTTATATTTCTGAAAATGCACATTCACAAAAAAACATGAAACACTGTGATGTCCAACAAGTCTATGAACCTATCAATTAAGTTAATGGAAAACGTATAATATGAGTATTTAAAGGAGACATCCGGTCATTTTAAGTGTTATGTTTGATGTGTGTCAAATCACTTACCAACGTAGAAATGAAAATCGCGTGACTCCACAGATCCCCCTATCGACCCCCACCGTTGGCATTATAGGAGTATATAGGATAGCAGAAATTCGCCTATTTTAACAAATGTAAAGTCTGTTTTTTTCTCCTAGTACTCATTGTGGAGTCCCATGATAACGTAACAGGCGCTAAAACTCCGAGAAGCTAACGGCTAATAACAGAACGAGCTAATGCTGGGGCTGCTTATCTCTCTGCATGGCAGCCCCAGGTTGCCAGGTCGGGAGAGAAACCAGCAACCAGCATTAGCTTGTTCTGTTATTAGCCGTTAGCTTGTCGGGAGTTTTAGCGCCTGTTACGTTATCGGTGTTCACTCTCCATTCCGACATCTCACCACTCCGACTAGTGGCTTCCGCGTGCGGTTAGGGTTAGGGTTAGGGTTAGGTATAGGGTTCGTCAACGTCGGAAAGGCGACATGTCGGAAAGGAGAAATGCACCCTACGTTATCATGGGACTCCACAATGAGTACTAGGAGAAAAAAACAGACTTTACATTTGTTAAAATAGGCGAATTGCTGCTATCCTATATACTCCTATAATGCCAACGGTGGGGGTCGATAGGGGGATCTGTGGAGTCACGCGATTTTCATTTCTACGTTGGTAAGTGATTTGACACACATCAAACATAACACTTAAAATGACCGGATGTCTCCTTTAACATATTGCCTCTGTCGGGTGGGAAGCTCGTATCTCCAAAACTGATTCAAATTCAAAAGCATCAAAAGTAGCAGATCTACTGCCTCAAAACGTGTCGTTTCGAGCTTGCGGATCTGCCACTTTTGCTATTTTTGTGATTTTTGTGATGCTGTAGTATGATCAAGTAGGGCGTTAATTTACGAAAAAAAGACGTAGAATATGGCGATAAGACGTTTCTGCCCCATACCAACGATATTTAGTGTGGGGGGGGGTCCCAGCTTCATCTTATCTCTCAGCTAAAGGGGTCCTTGGCCTGAAAAACGTTGAAGACCCCTGCCTGGCATAGGCGATTTCTGCCTCTGCCAGCAGAGGGGGCAAAGGAAATATATGAACATGTATGTTTTTATATATGCAACATATACTGTATGTTTATCATATATGTGACATTTTCAAAATTGTCCACCTGCATACAGTATATATCTCTACATGTGTACATATATATCCATATATGTGGACATATAAGCTATTATGAGACATATTTCCTATATATCCACATATATGCACATATGAACCTGAATATGGCATATATGCAGCATGCTGCATTTACTTGCCATATATTGGCCAAAAAATAATTTTATTAAAAATATATATATACTTTCTTTTTTTGGGGGGGAGGGGGGGTCTAGGCACCCCTGGTCTAGGCACGTTTTGTGACCCCTTAACAAAATAACTCACAGGAACTTTCTCCTCCTGGTCATAAGAGTGGTCCAGGTCACTGTATTCATCCCAGTCTCTCTCATGGAGGCAGCAGAAGCACTTCTGGGCCTCGTAGCCGTTGTTGAGCAGCATGCGCATCATCACCTCGTCCCTCACGCCGTACTGGAGCGCGGTGGGGAACACGGTGTCGTTGACCACCTCGAAGTAACAGTTAACGTCCGCTTTGTTGGCCAAGAGCAGCCTCAAGATCTCGTACCTATGCGTAACACAAAAGTATCAAAACTAGCAGATCCACAAGCTCGAGCTTGTAGATCTACTACTTTTGAATCTGAATCCTGAAAAGTAATTGTTTTGGACATATGAAGTTTCCACCCGACAGAGTGAGACGATATGATACAAAAGGGTCAATTAGTTGTCAAGTAACATTGTTACTTGACAACTAATTGACCCTTTTGTCAAGTCCCCGCCTGTTGTTTCTTTATTTAAGTAAAAGTATCAATACCTCAATGTAGAAATACAAAAAGTCTGTTATTCAAAATTTAAAAGTAAAAATACAAAAGTATTGGCATCAAAATATACTTGAAAGTACCAAAAGTAGTTTGTGTGGAGTTTGCATGTTCTCCCCGTGTCTCCTAGGGTAGTTAATACCCTCACAAAAACATGTAGTAATCCTGGTCACTATACTGCCTCCCCATGACAGCCGGGGCGCCTGATGGAGGGGAAAGGAACTGGTTGGAATAACGTGTTCCTTCCACACGCTACGTCCAACCAGGGAAACTCTCCCCTGTCAGGTGACAAGAAGGTCAGTTGGCTCTCATGCATTGAAGGAGGCATGAGCTCGGCCCTGGCCTCCCTAGGCTGGTGGGGGGAGTGTAGTGCCCAGGATCACTTAGCAAATTGGCACCGGGTGAAAAAAGGGTTACAAAATCGTGGGATAAAAATTATTTAAAAAAAATGAAAGTACCAAAAGTAAAAGTACTCATTATGCAGAATGTCCTATTTCACAAGTTTTCAAATGTAAACAATGTATTAAAATATTTGTGAAAATAGCAGATCTACAAGCTCACAACGCGACACAAGTTTAAATGGGGTTGAAGTGGTTAATGTATGTTTTGTAATAATAATTCAAATCTACAAAGTAACTAGTATAACTGTAGTTTTCAAATAATTGTAGTGGAGTTACAAGTACAACATTTTCCTCTGAGGTGTAGTGGAGTAGAAGTAAAAGTATTGAAAATTGGAAATACCCTAGTAAAGTAAAAAAAAACTCACAATTGTACACATGTACTTACAAAAGTGTAATTAGTTACTTTTACACCGCTGATACTCGTACCTCCCCGAGCGGACAGCCACCAGGAGACAGCTGACAGGGTCCAGGTCCGGTTTGGCCCCTGAGTTCAGCAGCATCCTGGTGCAGGTCACGTCTCCGTTGGAGACGGCGAAGTACAGGGGGCTCCTCCTCATGTCTCCGTAGTTCTCAGAGACGTGAGCGTCCAGGAGAGCGTTGACGTCGAAGCCCCTCTGCACCAGGAGCTCCAGGCACTGCAGGTGGCCCCCGTCGGCCGCCGAGTGGACGGGGGTCTGACCCGACAGCCTGATTGCTCTCCTGGTGGTGATGGGGATGAAGATTCTCAATGCCCTGATAGAGGGAAAACACAGAGGATTCTCTTAAAAAACGATTAACTGAATCACTGCCAGATTTATTTCTGGCTGTGTTTGCCCACTGCCAACAATTTTCGTATTTTTTTTAAACTTTCAACAGGTCACAAAAAAATTATATTCATTATGATCGCAAGTCCAATCGTTTGTAAACACACAGGCTATCCGTGCACGTCGCCCAGACAACAAACATTCCAATCGGCTCGGAGTCCTTTCTCATGCAGCCCTGTGTAAACACGCCATTTCTCGTCAAAATTGGACGGTTTGCTTACTTTTTCAGCTCGCCACAGAAAATGTACATCCTTATAATCGCGTGTCCAACTGTTTGTAGACACTTAGTAGAAATCTTGGATTGACGTTATTTCCGTATCCGGGTGTGTTACAGTGAAAATGGTCACTGCGAGAGATGAAGAACAGTGTGGTCCTTTATAAGATCATTTTTAACAAAAAAACGTTAATTACGTCTGTGGACAAATTGGTAATCGGAGTGTGGCAGTGAATGAGTTAAGACCTGAGGCCGATTCATCAAAATGTCTTACAAATCAGTAGTTCTTACACCTGGCCTTCTCTCCACTGAAGGCCCGGTGGGCGTAGCTTGGTCATGTTTTTGTTCCGTTGCCATGGATGCACTGATGTATGCACACTTACAGGTAATGTCCTTCATAGGCAGCCCGGTGGATGGGGAGCTGTGAGGCCAGACTGGGGATGTTGGGGTTGGCTCCGTGCTGCAGCAGGATGTCGATACAGTCTGGATTCCCTGAGCCTGCTGCGTCGTACAGCACGCTGTCACCGTTGGGCGCCTGAGCGTTCACATCAGCACCTTCATGTGATGATGAAGATGACAGAACAATGTGTAAAGATGTTCGCTTTAAAAAATATACATATTCAAAGATTTGAAAAATAAATTCAAGATAAATTTGTACTTTTCACCGTCAGTTGATGCTTCATATCCATAATGAGTTAAGTCGCCGGGCTCATTTGTTTATTTTTGGAGCACATAAATGCCACGATACTATTGAGACCCTATTTTCAACAGAAAGAATGACTCTGTGCATAGCAGCCTCTAGCGGCAGTGATGTCAGACTTGGGTTCTCTATGTCCATAGTACCGTAATGCAGAATGCTTTCTGAACTTGTTCTAAAAAAATCACACCCTGTGTGAAGGAAGCGGTGCCTTTGGGTCGGGGCGTAACTCATTTCAGTTCGTCCCTATTGGTGGTCTGAGTCCACTTACCAAATTTTTACTTGGTAGCATGCTGCAAACTGGAATAATGGCTGTTTAAAGTCCAGTCAATGGGTAGACAGAGGGGGCGGGGCTTAAGTAATTACAGTTCGTCCCTATTGGTGGTTTTAGTCCATGTACAAAATTTGTACTCCGTAGCATGCTGCGAACTTGAGTTATGGCTGTTTAAAGGCCAGCCAATGGGAAGACAGAGGGGGCGGGGCTTCAGCAATTAATGCTCGTCCCTATTGGTGGTCTAAGTCCACATACCAAATTTGGATTTGGTGGCATGCTGCAAACTGGAGTTATAGCTGTTTGAAATCCCGTGCTCATCCCGTGCTCATACGGACGGACGGACGGACGGACATAACATACGCTGGGGGTCCCTGGACCCCTGTTTGATAACCAGTGGCACGTGTGGCCAATGAGAGGAGAGATGGCATAGGCAATCTCTTAAGTCTGTGTGTGTGTGTGTGCGTGTGTTTTTATGTGTTGCTTCTTTGCCGTGCTCATCCCGTGCTCATACGCCGTGCTCATACGGACGTCAAGTGTGTGTGTGTGCGTGTGTGCGCATGTGTGCAGTATTGGCTCTGATACACAAGTACAAGTCTGGTATTCAAAATGTACTTGAGTAAAGGTACAAAAGCATTGGCATCAAAATAAACTTAAAGTACCACAAGTTAAAGTAGGCCTACTCATTATGCAGAATGTCCCGTTTTGCAAGTTTTTAAAATGTATTAAAATCCATTGAAAATACAGTAGCAGCGAGCATAGATCGGATATTTTCAAATAGCCAAAGTATATAGGTCTGAAGTGGTTAATGTATTTGTTTTGTAATAATCAAAATCTGCAAAGTAACTAGTAACGTTTTCAAATAATTGTAGTGGAGTAAAAGTACAATATTTCTCTCTGAGATGTAGTGGAATGGAGCTAAAAGTATTGAATTGGAAATACTCCAGTATAAAATATCTCATGTACTTAATTACATGTACTTCGTTACTTTCCACCACTTTCCCTCAGTATGGCCTCATGCCCATACAAAAAAGCCCTGCTGTCACAGTGAGCGTGATGCCCCACCCACACCGCCCGAGCTGATTGAGTCGTTTCCTCCTCAGCCTCTTTCCTGTCAATATGGTTTTGACGACCGTGACTTTTGTGTTGAGTTTCTGAATTCTTATTGGACAACATCGAATAAAATGCTGTGCACATACCCAGTAGCTGCAGGAAAACCAGGCTGTTTATGATGGCAACAACGTTGTTTTTTAATATCGTTGCTGTCGGGCAGAAACCTCTTATCTCCCTACTTGATCATACTACAGCGTCACACAAAAGTAGCAGATCTACAAGCTCGAAACGTGGGCGCGAAGCGACGCATTTTGAGCTTGTTACTGCTAAAGAGCTGCTAGTTATGCTATGTTTTTGAATTTGTCATATGAGGTTTCCACCAGATAGAGACGATGGGGCTTGCTGGCCTGGCATTTGGCCTTTGTGCCCTGTTCATGTCAAAAGAATTGACAACACCAACGGCCGAGTGGCCTTGCCCCCTAAAATGATGAAATTCCACAGGCCTGGGTCAAAAGTCATCTTTCACATCACCGTTATACTGTACAACGCACAAGGGAGTGAAAAACTTGGGCCAACAAAACTTCAACACCATAACATAACAACATAAAACCATAACCAAGATATTTGCTCAAGAGCATTTTACAATGTAACTAGGACATCTGTATGGTAGAGTATTAGTACATCTACAGTACAGTGGTTGGAGGGGGTCTCTCTACTCTTCCATTGAGACATTTAGACCCTGGTGTCATGGTAGGACACCTGCTGGTTGACATTTGTCACTGAAGTTATTTGAAGCAGATGGTGCTCTGGATTGTACACTAATAGGTGCACTATAGATCTTTACTGTAATGTGGACGTCGTGGCAATTACATCTAGGTCCACTAGTATTTCCCTCTACACGCAGCTACAAGCTGAATTTACATAAGCTCACAACGTGTCACTTGTGCTATTTACACCGAATGTTTGCCCCATAGGGATGCTAGGGTTTATTAAAGCTCGACTATGCAAGATTTCTGGTCTGTGTGTGTACAAACAGGGAAGGTGTATTGTTAAACACCCCCCCCCCCCCCCCCCTCTCTGAGAGAATCAAAGAGATGCTTGTCTTTGATGCATTAATTGATTAGAGAGAGCACCAGTGTTTTGACAGCAATTTGATTTAGTTTTAGTCAATAGTCTTTTGAATAGAATTCCATTTAGTTTTAGTCATATTTGAATCATCTGAAATGTTTTAGTTTTTGTCTAGTTTTTGTCGACAAAATTTACAGTTGATTTAGTCGACTGAAATGTATTTTGGCGGGTGCCGTGATGGCGTCGTTATGGCTGATTTTACACTTGGTTGCATGCTGAAAATAACTTTTGTAACATCAACATTAAGCAGTGGAAGGAAAACAAAATACAGCCAAAGAGCACAGAAAGATACAGCACAATAATATAGTGACTGATAGAGGGAAATGACGGCTAAAATATGTATATACATACATAAAAATTAGGCTAAAAGTTACACAGTTGACTTTTTTAATGATAAAAATAACTGGTACCATGTTTAATGAGGAGCTCCAGGACGTCAAAGTGGGCGTACTCGGCAGCGATGGCCAGGGGAGTGACCCCGTCTTGGTCCGTCTCCGTGACCTTTGCCCCGTGGGTCAGGAGAAGCTCCATGACGTCGGCGCAGCCCACCGTGGCGGCCTCGTGCAAAGAGGTCCACTTCTTCAGACACACCTGCCCCACGCGGGCCCCTCTGGTCACCAGAGCGGAGGCCATCCTGTACGACCCGGCTCGCACCGCTGTACGCACACATAGACAGTGGTGGGGGAAAAGTACTCCTTTTTTTTGTTTTACTTAAGTAAAAGTATCAATACTGCAATGTAGAAATACTTTGTTACAAGCGAAAGTCTGGAATTAAAAATGTACTTGAGTATAAAAGTACAAAAGTATTGGTGTCAACTATCAAGTACTCGTTATGCAGAATAACGCACAAGGGAGTGTGAATCAAAAGAATCTTTTGAAAATAGCCGATCTACAAGCTCACAATGCGTCGCGATGCGACGCATTGTGAGCTTGTAGATCTGCTATTTTCAAATGGCCCGAAATGTATATCGGGCTAAAGTGGTTAATGTATGTTTCATAATAATAATCAAAATCTACAAAGTAACTACAAAGTACAATGTTTTCAAATAATTGTGCTGGAGTGAAAGTACAATATTTGTCTCTGAGATGTAGTGGAGTAGAAGTAAAATTGTTGAAAATTGGAAATACTCCAGTAAAGTAAAAGTACCTCAAAATTGTACTTAAGTACAGTATTTGAGTAAATGTACTTAGTTACTTTACACCACTGGACATAAACATAAGAAACACGCTTTGACCTAGTTGTTGCCTAGATGGATGGATATATAGACAGATAGATGGATAGTGTTCATTTAACTCTTGAGAGTGTCCAAATGGAACCGCTATTTGGTTCCATCTGCACACTCTCAGAATCACAGATCCATAAGGGGTCCATTTGGCCCCTACTGTAGCTATCAGTCATTAAGCTGGGGACCCCCTAGAACCCCCTGGATGTCCCTAGATTCTACATTGAGAACCACTCGTTTAATGAGCTAGGAATTTACCGTTTCATTCATTTGAATATTCAAGCTCTCTAGATTGGTTTTTGAGTGGTTAACACATTCGTAGATAAAGGTTTGTAGCATACATTTGATAACTGGTTTCTCTTCATCACAAACAACTGTATTGAATCCATCTCCTTTATCCTGCTATAATTCTAGTAACCTCTGTCCGTCCGTTTGTAGTGGTGAGTGAGTGAGTAGGTGAAGCTACCCGGTTCTCCTCAGTGGCTGGACCAATTGCTCTGATTTTGCACACAGCCATCGACCATTACCATCTGAACTTAACTGTGAAGCCCGTTTTTCAATTTCATCAAATCTCAGCTTCTTATTAGCGCTTTTGTGTCAAAGAATGTCGCCATGGTTACGGGGCTGCCCAGCTATGGGACGAACTGCCTCCCGGGTTGCCAGATCATGTGCGCATATCCCCCCACGGATGCGTCGACCGGGTATGGTCTAGTTTTCCTAATTCAGACAACATGGATGGATGCATACTAGTACAGTATGTACTGTATCTAGCAGGCCAGCAGCAATAACAACAATAAGGTTTACCTAGAAGAAGAGGGGACTCGTTCTTGCTGTTGGTGGTGTGTGGAGAAGCATGGTGGTCCAGCAGCATCTTCACGTTCTCCAGCAAACCTTTCTTCACCGCCAGAGTCAACAAGGTCTCTCCCTCCTCTGTCCTCTCCTCCAAGGTCAGACTGAACGATGCTGGGAGAGAGGGAGAGAGTTGAGAGAGTCTTAAAGGAGGAGTTCACCCAAAAAATGACTTATTTTCTATCAATTACACACCCCATGAAGCCTTGATTTCATGGATTTATTTTTGTTTTTGTGGCATTCCTAAGACAATAATTTGTGTATTTCCGGTAGGAGACACAAATAATCTACTTTGTGTCTCCTACCGGATACATTAGCTGGTAGGAGATGGGAATCAAATTATTAGCTTAAGAATGCGACAAAAACACAAAAGAATCCATGGATTCAAGCCTTCATAGGGTGTGCAATTGATAGAAAATAAGTGATTTTTTTGGATGAACTCCTCCTTTAAGGCCTTTGCAGATCAGTTTTTACCGCATGCAAAGAGACGCACAAATCGAACTGGGTTCGATTGGAAAAAAAACACATCGCCACACGGTACATTCGGAGCCGGTGTGCATGAGGTCATTGAGAACCATGTGTCAATTTAAAAAATGATATTGTCCGTTGTTTCCGTGCGAATAATCGCACCTTGTCTGCAAAGGCCTTTAGTCTGCACTGTACACAATATGTACCCTGTACACCAGTGGTTTTCAACCTTTTTCGCGTCAAGGACCCCCAAATTGACACATATTAGCCCACGGACCCCCATTTCAAAAGATATGCCAGGGTCTCAACCATTTAGATTTCTTGGGGGTCCCAATCTACACTGTATCATCAGCATTAGTGTTCATTTAACTCTGAGAGTGTACAAATGGAACTAAATGGACCCGTTAGGGTCCATTTGATTCCATTTGTACACTCTCAGAGTTACAGACACATAAGGATCAATTTGGTTCTTAACTATTAATTTGGCTGGGGACCCCCTGGAACCCCCTCAAGGACCACTGGTGGTCCCCGGACCACTGGTTGAAAACCACTGCTGTACACAACAGTGTTGATTTTGTCGACTAAAACTATGACGAGAAATGTCTGTTGACTACCTTTTTTCACGTACGAAAACGAAAAACTAAATAAAAACTAAGCTACGATGACTAAAACTATGACTATACTGACAATTTCATCAACAAATAAAAACTAGACTAAAATGTTTGAGAGGGACTAGTGGAGAGCTCACAACGCGTTGCAGCGCGACGCGTTGTGAGCTTGTAGATCGGCTATTTTCGGCATGCAGCTGAAAGTGAAATTTGAGTTTGTCGACTAAAACTATAGACTAAAAGTAAAACATTTCATATGACTAAAATATGACTAAAACTAACAAGAATTATATTCAAAAGACTACTGTATGACTAAATCTAAGTCTAAAATATGCTGTCAAAATCAACACTGTTAAAGGCTGGCTCCGCCCCCTGAATCGCTAGCCTTGAAACTAAATGAAAATTCGAGTGTCAGAGTGTCAGGCTAACACTGGTACACAATATGTGAATAAGATATTTGGGGATTTACTTTCTTGCCCTACTTGCAGCTTGCACAAGGAATTTGGCGATCGGCGTAGTGCTTTATGACCGGGGTCTTCCACGTTTTAGACTTGTTTGACAGCAACTGTCATCAGTGTGGGATTCATGTTAATGTGTGTTTTCAGACATTTAACCACTTAAACCGTCAGTACTTTGTAAACTTGACCTTTTGGCTCTGTACTTGGTCTGCTCTTTTCCGCCCTACACCAAACCCCTTTGCCAAGGGTTGGTGAAAATAGCAGAGCTCACAACCTGTTGCAAAACACAATGGCCCTCATTTATCAACGCAGCGTATAAACCGCCATATATTTTTCCATATATTCGGCCGTACACCAACGTCGAAGTCACATTTATCAACGCATCCTACACAGCTGATCCGAGCGTACACTTGGTCTCAGCGTTGATAAATGTGACGGCTGAAACCGAGCGTCATTTCAATAACACGCCCTTAAATATTCTCAAAACGCCCCGATTTTACAACATGAAGACGAACCAGAATACGACCAAAGACATGAAAAGCCAATAAGAAACGGTTTGCCCTGCTCGCCTCACACACACGCACACGCACACGCCTCTCTCTCGCTCGCTCTCTCTCGCTCTCACTCTCACTCTCACTCTCACACACACACACACACACACACACACACACACACACACACACACACACACACACACACACACACACACACACACACACACACACACACACACACACACACATGCGCCCGCCCAACTTCGTCTTTCCGTAGCGTAGCGGTACATGAGACTCGGGCGGAATGCAGTGATTCTGTGCCGCCACGTTAATATTGGAGCGTCGGGTTTATATCCTTAACCCAGCCAGGTTGTGTAGCCTACATAGGTGCACATAACATAGGACAAGCTACTGTAAGTTTGTATACCTCACTGTCCATGAAAAGGTGGCCGGAGCGGGACTCCCGGCACAAAAGCGCTCGTATATTTTTGAAAATAGCAGATCTACAAGCTCACAACGAGTCGCGATGCAACGCTGGCTTGTGAGCTTGTAGATCTGCTATTTTCAATACAGACAGATATACAATCTTATCTGAATGACTGTTAAAGCAGTTTGTTTAAATTACTTTATAAAATGATATATTTTCACAGCGATTATTTATTAGTGTAGATATACACATTTAGGAGTGGATTATGTGTCCAGATGCTTGTCAGACAGTCAGACAATGGTGCTCCGCAGGTCTAGAATGGAATAAACGGGCGCAGCCAACGTCAACAACTGGTCTCGACCAGACGTGAGATCTCAGCGTACCGTAGGATAAAGCCCACGTCAGGATATATTGATAAATGCCGAAAAGTGCGGTGAAAACGCTGTACGCCCATTATTTGGGCTGCACCGCGTTGATAAATGAGGGCCAATGTGAGGTGATCTTGTAGATCTGCGGTTTTCATAAAATATTCGCCTATTCCACCAAATGTTTACACCCCCAAGGTGGGAAAACCCTGACATAAATGCTGCCACGCCATAAAAACAGATACACTTAAAGTATCCTGAGTGGTAATTTAAAAATAAAAAATTCACATTGAGGATTTGACAGTGTGTGAGTCATATGAGGCTCTTATGTTATTCCAGGAGGATGGCAGTACAGTACAGTACAGAACAGTACAGTACAGTAATCCTGTTCCCTGTGGGTTGCAGTGTTGATTTTGGCAGCACATTTTGATTTTGTTTTAGTCATCGTCTTTTGAATAACATTTCATTTAGTTTTAGTCATGTTTGAATCACCTGAAATGTTTTAGTTTTTGTCTCGTTTTAGTCGACTAAATATCATAAGATTATACTCGACTAAATCTACAGTTGATTTAGTCGACTAAAATGTATTTTGGCGGTGCCTTGATGGCGCCGTAATGGTTGATTTTACACTTGGTTGCATGCTGAAAATGGCCGATCTACGAGCTGCGACGCGTTGTGAGCTTGTAGATCTGCTATTTTCAGAGCGCAACACCCGAGCGCAACCAAACATAAAATGACTTGCCTTTTAGTTCTACTGGATCTCTTCTCCACTATTCCCTCCCTAACATTTTAGTCTAGATTTTATTTGTTGACAAAATTGTCAATATATTTAGTCTTATATCTTTAGTCATCATTGCTTAGTTTTTATTTTGTTGTCGTCAGTGAAAAAAGGTAGTCGGTGAACATTTTTCGTCATGGTTTTAGTCGACGAAACCAACACTGGTGGGGTTGGTTGGTTTTTGCAGTTTATGATGTCAGCAGGACAGATCTTACCATACAGCACTATCTCTAGCACTTGCAGCAGGGGTTGGATGGCAGCCCTGTGCACAGGGTACCGGCCCCTGTCATCAGCCTGGCTGAAGGCTTCTGGGAAATCACACAGCGCCTGCAGGGCCAACGTGTCACCTAGGATGGGGTGGCGGGTGACGGATTAGAGATTAGGACGATGGCATGCTATCTGTCGGAGGTCCAAAAGTCAATACTGCACATCAGTTGTTTTGTTTAAGTTCTATTGGCCACAGTGGTGGAAAGTAACCAGGTACATTTACTCAAGTACTGTACTTGAGTACAGTTTTGAGGTATTTTTCACTTTACTGGAGTACAATTTTCAATCATTTTACTTCTACTCCTCTTCATCTCAAAGGCAAATATTGTATTTCTACTCCACTATAATTATTTGACAACTTTAGCTCACAACGTGTCACAAAGCGACGCATTGTGAGCTTGTAGATCTGCTGTTTTCAAAGGATTTTTATACATTGTATACACTTGAAAACTTGTGAAATGGGACCTTCTGCATAATGAGTATTATTACTTTTGGTACTTTAAGTACATTTTGATGCCAATACTTTTGTAAGAGCAGGTTTAGAGAATCCAGAATCACTATTATTTGTATTGTAAATGTACAGAAAGAGGTATATGATTACTACATTTACCTTGTTCAATGGCCTCCACAACCTTCAAATGTTGCTGTCTGAATATATGTCAAAGGAAGATTTGATTTGAATCTACATTTGAAAACAAATGGGACGAAAAAAAAAGAAGGAAAACCACACAGCAATATGTAACGTATTCAATCTGAAGTATTAGTGTATGTCTGGGTGTTAACATCCACTGAGAGTGTCCTAACACTCTCTCGGACTTCCACAGTAATGTTAATACCTTTCTGTTGATAGATGTTGTTTTTGGCATGACTCTTGAATGCTCATTTGGAGATCATAGTCAAGAAGCTCGTCTTCATCCGTATCCTCAGTGGGATCCATGACGTTGCCTTTGAAACCAGAGGAGGCGGTGCGTGGAAATGTCAAGTCACCCTCTCCAAGCCACATGAATGAAGCTCTTATTTTTAAAGGGATATTTCACTTAGTTTCAAACATGCTTAGGGTCATTTTAACGTCTACTCAGGCTTTTGTGTTTCACCCTAGACAGTTTTTAAGTTGCTTGTTTCTGTATTTACATATTGATATTCATTTTACCAGACACGCCCCCTTCATATACAAACCCATTGTAACTTCAAACTCCATTTTAACCATGAAAGGTTTATTGAAAACACCCGTCCTTGGTTCTGGTGACTGATATTGTCCTTCTAAGTTCATGTTTCCAATTACTTCTTTATTTATTTTTGGGGGAAAAGAAAATAAGAATATATCAGATACACCGTGTGTCTGATAAATTGAATATAAAATATCTAAATACTGAATCAAGCAACTTAGTAACTGTCTGGGGGTGTTCACAAAAAGCCCGTGTAGACGTTAGAATGACCCCAAACATGTTTAGAAAGTGAAATATCCCTTTAAGACATCTGCGTACTGCGGACAAGGGGCACAATAAGTCAAAGTTTAACAGATATAACCGGCTCACCTGGTTAAGATAACAGTTCTGTGGAAAGAGCACGAGTCCTGCAGAACCCAGGCCAACTGCACCGTAGAGGTTGGTTGTTTGTTTGTATCTCTGCTCAATGGAATCCCCCCCGAACCCCCCCCACCCCTCTGACATGCACCCACACACACTTCTAATGCTATTTATAGCTCTCACCTGCTGTGCTCATTGAGCCAATGCATTTACACTGTAAAACAGTGAGTGCTATAATCTAACTCTGACACTGATAAATTAACACTCAGGGGTTTCACCGTGTTATTAATGGTGTGTGATGTGACATGTATGTATGTATGCATGCCCATGTTCCAGTGCTAATGGCAAATTAAAATAACATACCGTATGGTATTTTATATGGATATGTATTCAGTCACTTGTGGTAATTACACTGCAACGCTTTCTATGAAGCCTGTGTGTAATGAATTATAAACATACTTATAATGCATTATAATCAGATTATAAAACTGCAATTATTATAAGCACTCTTAAGTACTCGTAATGCTTTATAAAAATAATGATGCCACGTTGTGTTGTGATTAGCTATTATGAAGCATTACGAGTACTTTACTTACTTTACTTACTTATCCCCACTGCGCCGGCTGGCGCATAGGGCAGCAACAAAGTTTCTCCACTTCCACTTGTGAAATGGGACATTCTGCATAATGAATACATTTACTTTTGTACATTAAGTATATTTTGATACCAATACTTATGTACTTTTACTCAAGTAAATTTAGAATTCCGGACGTTTACTTGTAACAGAGTATTTCTACATTGCAGTATTGATACTTTTTCTTAAGTAACACATGTTTTCCACCACTGGTAATGCGTCTCTTGGGATGGCGTTGATGTCCATTCTGAGGACATGGCCAGTCCAGGTCCACCTGTGTCTATTGATTATGCAGTGCATGTCATCTTGTTGGATGAGGCTGAGAAGTTTATTGTTTGAGATGGCCTTGGGCCAGAATATGTGCAGGATTTTAGCGCAGGCACGATGTGTGGAAAGTGGATAGTTTATGGATGTCGCTTTCTGTGGTTGTCCAGAATTCTGCACCGTAGTGTCGATAGAACGCAGCTTTGGTACATCCAGAGTTCTGTTTTGGTGCTGTATTGATTTGACTTACAGATTATGAAGGTTGTGTGTGTGCTTTGTTGATCCGTTTTTTTATGTCCTTCAATATCCTACTTAAAGGGATTGTAGGCAAGTTCAGAGATAAAAAAAGAAGAAAAAATGTTGTCAAACACCGCCCCTCCAGCAGTTCGTTTCCCCGACCACCAGGGGGTGATGCAGGGGGGACTTATAAACGGGCCATGCCGAAAATAGGTTGCTTTATTCGGATACAATGCGTGTCACTGCCCGCCCCTGCCGGTTCTCTGAATTTTTATTTTCAAATAGGCTCTGTCATGATAAATTGACCACATATATGAAGTTAAACAACTAAATTCTATCCAAACGCTATCTTAAAAGTAAATTCTGTGCCTCAAAAAAGAAGTTTGAGAGCGTCTTAAAACCGAAAGTAAAAGGTTCACACGGACACGGACGTGCACGGACGCGCACATGCGTGCGTTAATTTACGTCCCGGACAAACATAAACAGTAGGGAAAATACGGATTACAGAAAGAGGACTGTGTTTCAATGCAGGAAAACACCCCAGCATCATTATATAGTGGCTGATAGAGGGGGGAAAATGCAAAATATATATATATATATATAAATATTTTTTAAATTTAGGCTTAATGTTGCCTAGAATCCCTTTAAGAGTTCTTAAAACCGTAATTACATGGCTTCATGACATGATGAAGATGCAACCGGCATCAAAACGTTGACCGGCATCACAACGTCATTGATATTTAGCACCTTGTAAATAAAAAGGCAATAAATTGTCCCGAGATGCTCCAGCTTAATTAATTCTGTCTAGAATAGACGTACACAGTGTCATAAGCAGATTATAATGCATTATAAGTATTTTTACTGTATAATGCATTATAAACCTGAGGTTTGTGGAAAGTGTTAAATAAATGTCACCTTAACAGCATATTTCACTGGAACCAAGGACAATATTTTATACATCTATCTGCAACAGAAAGCTGCAGTGGCTTCACAAAAGAACTCACGTCAAACATTCATATTTCTAGCAACTCTTCAAGTTCAACTTCTTCCATTCACATTTATTCATGAAGACGGTGGAAAATTCAGTATTCACAAGCTGGTGTAAAACAAATGCATACAAAAGAACAATGTTACATGCTATGAATAATCAATTCAAAGTTTAAAATAATGATGCTAATCTATTATGCTAGAAAATATCTTACTTTAAGCAAAACAAATATCACTTACCCTACCTTTTAGGCTGCGATCCAGAACTTATTTTAATTAATTTAAACATGATTTTAACCAATCTGTATGGTAAATTATGTTAAAAAATAACTAATACATCTGTAGTGGTTGGAGGTGATCTCTCTACTCTTGCATTGAGACATTTAGACCCTGGTGTCGGGTAGGACACCTACTGGTTGACAAGTAGTATTGCCTGAAGCTCATATACCATGCCATCTGGGTTGAGTGGTAGAAATGTGATCTCCCATGTGGGACACCAGAGTACAAGTCCCGGGACGGACATAAATGTTACAGATTGCAGCTTTAATGAGGTTAAACTTGGACATTGTCCCACATCAGTGGTTCTCAAAGTGAGGTCCGGGGACCCCCAGGGGTCCTTGAGGAGCCGGTTCCAGGGGGGTCCTCACCTAAATTACGTTTAATATAGCATCTAAATCAATTGTGTTTCACTTAAATCTTACTTCATTCAGCTGTTTGAAAATAACCAATCGACAAGCTCACAATGACGCATCATGATGTGATGCATTGTGAGCTTGTAGATCTGCTATTTTCAAAATATTTGGAAAGATCTGGAAAAAAAAAAAAAAAAGCTGGAATACGGTTGAACATTTTAACACAAATCTTGTCTTGTTGATGTTTGAGGACCACAGACGTTGTCCTCCTACATGATCCACACGTCCGCAGTGCGGCCGTACAGGTCCAGCTCCTGGTACAACAGGTAGTGTTTTAGCCTGGGTGGGAACTGTCCAGAGTTCATGTACTCAGGGTTGTTCAGCCTCCTCAGGGTCATCCGTCTCCTGAGGTCCAGTCTGCACAGATGCTTCAGAGACCGAGGGCTCCCTGTAGAAACAAGTGTTGTAGTTTTTTTTGTCACATTTTTTATTGGTTTTTAGCTACAGACAAGAAGTCCAAAACAAAAAAACACAAAAAAAACAACAAACTAAACTAAAAAATATGAAAAGAGTCTTACATCCTTAAGCCTCCATAGTCCTCGTCGCTATTAGAGTTCTTACATTATCCACATTTTTCTTCAATTTACGTTATCTCAAGCGTTTTTTTTTCTTCATTGCGTATATTTCCTCTATACCAGGGGTCTTCAACAGGGGGTCCGGCTACTATAGGGGGTCCACCAAATCTTTGTGTGAGAGGATTTTTTTTTTACATCAACCACTTCCCTAGCATCCCTATTCTGAGGGGAACATTAGGCGTTGTGAGCTTGTAGATCTGCTATTTTCGGCAAAGAGGTATAGGTGTAGACTGTAGAGGGAAAAAAGAGAAGTTTAATCTGAAACACAATTGTATACAATATAGAGGGGGTCCCTGCTTCATCTCTCTCTCAGCTAGGGGGTCCTTGGGCTGAAAACGTTGAAGACCCCTGCTCTATACTAACTCTTCCCATTGTAAATTTGTACATTTTCAGTAGAAACACGTTTTGACAACTTGTGATCGGTTTTAACTTTATGTGATTATGCAGCCTAGTCAGGGCTCAGTTTGCTGGGGGTTACAGGGAGGACAATCCATGTCTCTGCTTTTGATACTCCACCCTTTGATCAATCATTTTTATGTCCAGTGGGGGATATAAATGCTGTCAGGCAGAACTTCAGTTCTTTATTATCTTTTATATCAAAAATTGTGAGCTTGTGAATCAACTACTGTACTTTCAACTTTTTTAAAACCAGCATCACGGCTGGTTATGAGATTGTAGATCAACTATTTTCACTTTTTTTTAGGGTGGTGTAACCACCCTCTATAAGTGGCTTTTGGCAATTATGTACACCGCCCAATCCTGCACCGTGATTGGCCAATTATGTACCCTGCAAAACCCTGCCATTGTTAATGCAAATCGATACTTTTGCAATTTGTATACACCGAGAATTCTGTACACTGGACAATCCTGCAGGCCAATTTTGTACACAGTAAAACTCTGCCATTGTTAATGCAAATCGATACTTTTTGATTCGCATGACACTAGCTGTAATATCAGCCAATCACATTACAGCTAGTGTCATCACCACTAACTGTAATGTGATTGGCTGACTTTGCAAATTCAGGACTGTGATTGGCTAGCGAAACACATGACACATGTGCAGCCCTATGAATAGCAGTATGGACTTTTAAAAAAGTCATTTATCCTTTTTTAAAAGTGAGTCATGTTGTGACTTCCATCATTGTAATGACCAATGTGACCACACCACCCACTTCACACTGGGTGTGATTTTTTTTAGTATATAGGGCTTACTGTAAGTATAGAAAATTATTATAATAATATAATAATATAGTGCGTGCCAACGCGTCGTCACCACAGGGGCGTGGCATAGTAGCTGCAGACTGGTGGGGGGGCAATGTTAAGTCAACCTGTTTATACCCCACAAAGATGTCCGCCGCTACCAAATGACACTTGTTGACGCCCCCTTCAGGATTTTTGGCACGCACTATTGTGAAGACATTCACAGGTGTTAACAATGATACTAATGAAGGCTCTGTTCCATTCTGGTCAAACAGAGTCAGGGTGCAGATATTGTGCATGTTGGCTCACTAGAAACACTCTGCTACACCAGTGGGACTAAAATTTGGGTCCAGGGACCCTCATGGTTTCTTAAGGGGTTTCCAAATGGCCCCATAAGGGTGTGTAACTCTGAGAGTGTACAAATGGAACCAAATGGACCCGTAAGGGTCCATTTGGTTCCATTTGTACACTCTCAGAGTTATGGGGGTTGTGGAAATTGAAACATCTGAGAACCACTGTGCTACATGAAATAGAACAGCCTTCATTAGTATAATTGGTAACACCTGTGAAGGAAGTGAAAATATGGCTGCTCTGCATAGAGCTTATAATCATTAAAAAAATCAACTATAGATTAAAAAGTAACTTACTCAGAATGCTACATATCTCTGGCCATTCGTTCTGCTTCTCCAGAAGGCGTGTGAACTTGGAGCAGATGTTTACGTGGCTGACGTAGTCCAGGAGGATCTTTGTGACTCCACCAGACAGATGCATGAGACAACACAGGCTCATGAACTCACAGAACTGGAGAGAGAGAGAAAGAAAATATGGAAATATTGAAAGGAGACAGATGGGATAAAGTTATAGCTATAGGAATGTGCACTTAAAAAACAAGCATGTCTAGTTATTTTGTGAGTTTGTTAGTTATTAGAAGGTTAGTAGACAATTATTTTTACCTCCTATACTGCATGACCATTACTGCATCTGCATCAAAAAACTATACTATGAAAACTGGTCAAACATTGTCCAAATGATGAAATAATATAAGAAAGAGGCAACATTTTGGGAAATAGCCAATCTACAAGTTCACAGCGTTGCAAGCTTGTAGATCAGCTATTTTCAGGCCGTGACACTTGCACGAAACTAATCATAAAATTACTTGTCTTAGTTCTAGTGGATCTCTTCTCTCCACTAGTCCCTCCCAAACATTTTTGTCTAGTTTTATTTGTTGACAAAATTGTCAATATATTTAGTTTAGTCATCATAGCATAGTTTTTATTTCGTTTTTTTTTGTTTTCTGTTTTTTTGTCAGTGATGAAGGGTAAGAAAATGTCTTCATACTTTTAGTCAACGAAATTAAAATTTTTGGACAGGTACTTTTCTCCCGTCGCCACCAGAGCACGTCATGTATTTGTATTGATAATGGATACAGATGGATAATGTTGCACAAAAGAAATAAGGGTTGAGAGCAGTGTTGAATTCGTCGACTAAAACTATGACGAAAAATGTTCGTAGATTCTACTACCTTTTTTCACTGACGAAAACTAAATAAAAATTAAGCTACAATGACTAAAACTAAGACTAAATATATTGACGATTTAGTCAACAAATAAAAACTAGACTAAAATGTTAGGGATGAACTAGTGGAGAAGAGATCCAGTAGAACTAAGACAAGTCATTTTATGTTTGGTTGCGCTCGGGTGTTGCGCTCTGACAACTATTTTCAGCATGCAACCAAGTGTAAAATCAGCCATTACGACGCCATCAAGGCACCGGCAAATACATTTCAGTCGACTAAATCAACTGTAGATTTAGTCGACTATAATCTTATGATATTTAGTGGACAAAAACTAAAACTTTTCAGATGACTAAAATATGACTAAAACTAAATAGTATTTTATTCGAAAGAGTAGGACCAAAACTAAATCAAACACTGGTAGAGAGCTCACAGGAATTTTGCCGTCTACGTTGTCGCTGGGATCCAGAGGGTCGTCGTGTTTACAGCGGAAGCATCTGGCCACGTCGTAGCCGTTGTTGAGCAGCAGGCGCATCATCACCTCGTCCTTCAGGCAGTACTGGAGCGCCGTGGGGAACACGGTGTCGCTGACCACCGTGAAGTAACAGTTCACGTCCGCCTTGTTGGCCAGCAGCAGCTTCGCGATGTCGTACCGCCCCGATCGCACCGCCACCAGGAGGCAGTAGAGAGGATCCAGGTCTGTTTTGGCCCCCGCCGCCAGCAGGGCTTTGGTGCAGGCCAAGTCCCCGTTGGACACGGCGTAGTACAGCGCGCTCCGCCTCATGTCCCGGTAGTTCTCGGAGTTGCGCGCGTTCATGCGGTAGTTGACGTCGAAGCCGTGCGCTATGAGCAGCTCCAGACAGTGGTTCTGACCGCCTTCCGCAGCGCTGTGCACCGGGCTCTGACCCGCCTCTTTGACGGCCTTCTTGGCTGTGAGAGGTATCAACATCTTCAAAGAGCTGAGGGCAGGAAATGTAAAAACAAGGTTAAAGGGATAGTTCACCCCCAAGATTACTTTTTTCTATCGATTAGACACCCCATGGAGACTTGAATTCATGGATATTTTTTTGTTTTTGTCGCATTCCTAAGTAAGACAATAATTTAATGACCGGCAGTGGTTCTGGTAGGAGACACAAAAAGTCTCCTTTGTGTTTCCTACCGGAACCGCTGCCTACCGGTCCGCTGGTCATCAAATTATTGGCTTAGGAATGTGACAAAAACTAAAAAATATCCTTGAATTCAAGTCTCCATGGGGTGACTAATAGATAGGGTAAAAAATATTTTGGGGGTGAACTATCCCTTTAAGTTCCTTGTGGTTATGATAATTATCATAATCATGGATTCATAAATCACTACTGCTGTATCAAAAAAACTAAAGAAAAGACTTAAACGCCTGATTTATATTCTACTTAAACCAACCAAAATAGCACATTTACTATCGCATAACATCATGTTATGCTATGATGTGTTGCGAGCTTGTATTTTGAATTACATTTTTCTTATTATTAGGATTCAAACAGCATCACATGGCAGCATGAGACAAAATACACGATATACTGTAGCACTTGAAAATAATTACTTTTGAAACACTTATTTCCAAAGCGGTCCCCAGTGTAAAAACATGTGCTAATTTGGGTACAACTTAGACATGATGCACAACCAAGTATAAAGTCTGTGGCTTTAGGAACAGTTTCCACAGCCAGGTGTCAGGCAGCTGAACAGGCGCTGAGCCCACAGGCCGCCACGCTGACACCATCACTATATTGTACCCAGTGGTGGCAAAAGTACTCATATGTTTTACTTAAGTAAAAGTGGCAATACTGCTAATGTAGAAATACTCGTTACAGGTAAAAGTCTGGAAATCTAAATTTACTTGAGTAAAAGTACAAAAGTATTGGTATCAAAATGTATACACTTAAAGTACCAAAAGTAGAAAGTACTCATTATGCAGAATGTCGTTTTTCACAAGTGTTTAAAGGGTAAGACCACTTTGGTAGAGGTTTGGGTTGTGTAGTTACCTTGCCATGATTTAACCCCAAAGGTGGGCAAGAAATAAAAAATAATTGCTCCATTGATTAGAAATTGATAATTCAAAAATATGCTCCTCATTGACTTACATTGTACGGTAAAACAGCTCTCAAAGTCACTCTTTTAGCACATAAATGAACCCAAACATAGCTGATTCAGACAATATAGAGCATCACCAAACCCAGTACTGTTTGGTTTTTTTTATAAAAATGTCAACTTCCTGTTGATTTTACTATTTGAAGATCTGGATCCGGATCCGCCGATCCAGTCCAGGTTTTCTACTTATTAAAAATGGCAAAATCAACAGGAAGTTGAAATTTTTATAAAAAAAACAAACAGTACTGGGTTTGGTGATGTTCCATATTGTCTGAATCAACTTTGTTTGCGTTCGTTTATGTGCTAAAAGAGTGACTTTGAGAGCTGTTTTACCGTACAATATAAGTCAATGAGGAGCATATTTTGAATTATCAATTTCTAATCAATGGAGCAATTATTTTTTATTTCTTGCCCACCTTTGGAGTTACATCATGGCAAGGTAAATACACAACCCAAACCTCTACCAAAGTGGTCTTACCCTTTAATTGTGTAAAATGTATAAAAAATGGCCAAAATGTATATAGGGCTGAAGTGGTTACTGTATGTTTTGTAATAATAATCAAAATGTACAAAATAAATAGTAACTAAGGTTTTCAAATAATTGTAGTGGAGTAAAACTACAATAGTTGCCTCTGAGATGTAGTGGAGTAGAAGTAAAACTACTGAAAATTGGAAATACTCCATTTAAGTCAGGTACAGTACTTGAGTAAATGTACTCAGTTACTTCACAACACCGAATGTACCTCCCATTTGAGAGAGATGAGTACAGTACCCATACAGATAGAGAGACCAGTAGTATTCTGCACGGCAACTTGAGGACCGCAATAATGCTTTGGACTCCTACAGCAAGGGTTCTCAACCTTTTCAGGCCCAAACTGGGGGTCCCGACCCCCAGTTTGGGAACCCTTGTCCTACAGTAGTCCTATATGTTTATCACTCACTCACTCATAGTGGCCTGCGTATGCAGCCTTGTGGATGGGCAGATGTCCGGTGATGCTGGGTAGGTTTGGGTTGGCTCCGTTCTCCAGGAGAAGACGGATGCAGGCCAGGTTCCCCGAGCCGGCTGCGTCCGTGAGAACGCTCTCCCCGTTGAAGGCTTGGGAGTTCACTCTGCTGCCTGTGGACATGGACGGAATATCAAGTCACATCCTCAGAACATCTAAAGGTTTTGAGTTGAGACAGCTTTTAGACAGTGCTTCTCAAACATTTCATGTCAAGGACAGTCATATGGATTTGTATGCGGCCGAGGACGCCCATCTGGAAAGATGTTGGGCCAGGGACCAACAGAAGAGAAGTTTGTGTTAAAAACTTTCAAAATGATTACACATTTTTCACTTTTTCAAGATTTTTCATTTTTTTTCCCAAATAGCAGATCTACAATCTTGTTGCATCGCGGCACGTTGTGAGCTTGAAGATCAGCCTCTTTTTGTATAGCAAAAGTATAAAACGGGGTTAAAGTGGTTCAATTGATTGTGATGCTACATTAACTGATTTTGTTGGGGAGCCCCTGGAACCCCCTCAAGGACCCCTGGGGGTCCCCGGGCCCCACCTTGAGAACCACTGCTTTAGGGGGGACAATGCATTTAAAACAATTTCCACTTAAACCCTACATACAGTACTTCAATTGACCCCTTTGCAGGCCTGGCCTCAAGCCCCCAGAGCCGCGGTAGAACAGTGAAGCGGCCCTCGCCTGGTGGTCAATCTGAGAATGCAACACTTCCGCATTTAAAATGCTACTGCGCATGCTTCTACCGTTAGTTAGCTTCTAACCCTAGTGCGCCTGCTCATAACTCTATGGTCACGTCTATTCGACCCAAAATTGGTACAGTACTTCCGGCAGACAGATAATATTTGACCCAATGGACCCAATTTTAAACTTCCGGCAGACTTCCGCGTGCTTCAAATGCCACTGAGCAGCTTTCATAGAAATGAATAGCTGGGGGCGGGTCAATCTGCCCTCTATATATATTATAACTCTATGCCTGGCCCGGCACCGAACCTGCTATGGCCGCCCCGTAACGCGCCCCCAGCAAACTCAGCATAAACAGCATAAGGAGGTGGAACCAGGGTGGAAGCCAGCTTCAGGGCTCAAGAAAAAAAAAAACGGTACTTCCTACTTACCGTAATTAAGTAGAATCTCGGTCATGTGATAGTGTCCGTGCTCTGCAGCCACAGCCAGAGGCGTGACCCCCATGATGTCCTTCTGGTTGACCTGAGCCCCGTGCCGCAGCAGCAGCATCATGATGTCCACGTTGCCGGACTTGGCCGCTTCGTGGATGGCCGTCCAGTTCTTCCTGCACACGTGGTCCACCCAGGCTCCGTGGGCGATCAGCGTGTACGTCATCTCATAAGACCCTGACCTCACCGCTTCAGCACGACATGATGACAGTAATACACACACATCTCAGTCAAAAATATAGCTTAAATAATTATTATAATGCATGCATTTAAATGTTGATTTAGGAGTGTCTAATACGAGAGAGCCATGTACTGTACTCTACACCAATGGTTCTCAAACTTTTTCATGTCAAGGACCCCCAAATTGACACTTATTAGCCCGCGGACCCCCATTTCAAAAGATATGCCAGGGACCCCCATAAGAGAAGAGCTCTAGCAGTAATTCTCAACCATTTTAATTTCAAGGACCCCCAGTTTGACAGACATTAGGCTACGGACCCCCATTTAATGGCATTTCTATCACTTGGACCGCAATTTATATTGTAAAATCAATGTCAATTTAACTCTGAGAGTGTACAAATGGAACCAAATGGACCCGTTAGGGTCCATTTGGTTCCATTTGTACACTCTCAGAGTTACAGACCCATAAGGGTCCATTTGGTGCCTAATCTATCATTTAGCTGGGGACCCCCTGGAACTCCCTCAAGGACCCCTGGGGGTCCCCGGACCCCACTTTGAGAACCAATGCTCTACACCAATGGTTCTCAAACGTTTTCGCGCCAAGGACCCCCAAATTGATATGTATGTGGCCGCGGACCCCCACCTGAAAATATGTTGTGCCAGGGACCCCCAGAAGCAAAGATTTGTGTTAAAAATGTTCGCCTTTTAAAAAAATAAGATTGAAAGATTTGCACATTTGAGCTTGTAGATCTGCTTTTTTGAATAGCCAAACTATAAAATATGGATAAAGGGGTTCAAATGATTATGACGCTTTAATAACACATTTTTCTGGGGACCCCCTGGTATCCCCCCAAGGACCCGCCGGACCCCACTTGGATTCGGAGAACACTGGATTCATTTTCCTACAACCCTAACACTGGAAGCTGCACTATTTAACTTTCCTCTTCTACCCCGGATTTGAACCTGGTTTCCTGCACAAGTGCTGACATTTTTACCATTGAGCTAATAGAGCCCGCCTGCTTGCTCAGGGGATAAATCGAATCTTGACAAATCTTGTCAATTTTTTTGTCAGATCCTGTGTCTAGGTGAGACATGACCTTTGACACGACGATCTAAATGTCTCAATAGAAGAGCAGGGAGGCAAAAATACAACCACCTCAATTGTATTAACATACTCTATCATACAGATTGGACAACATTACTTTTTGTTCATTTAAAAAAAGTTACATAGTGAGGCTTTAATCTCTAAGCCTAACCTTAAACCAAACCCCTAAATGCAGAGTCCCAACCAGAATCTGTTCATAATTGTAAAAAATTATCGTTTTCCTCATGGAGTCCATTTCTTTCTGGTTTTGCTATCTTTGTGGGTATTTTGCTCCCCCATGGACACTCTCTCTCTCTCGCACGCACGCACGCTTGTAACAACACGCTATGCTATTTTCAGCATGCGACACTGGCGTGCAACTAAGTGTAAATCATCCCATAAACTCCAACCCCTAAACCTAACCTCTAAAGGCCTAATCTTAACCCTAACCCTATCTTGAATCTCTCTTATCTCTCGCACGCACCGGCACGGACACACACACGCTCTTACACAGCAGCAGTGGGGACTCATTCTTGCTGTTGGTGTTGTGTGGAGAAGCCCCATGCACCAGCAGACTCTTCACATTCTCCACCAAGCCGGCTTTAGCTGCCAGAGTTAGCGCCGTCTCTCCTCCCATTGTTGTCCTCTCCTCCAGACTAAGCCCACATGAAGCCACTGAAAGAAGGGGGGAAAAAAAGCCAAGGTCACCGGGGACATTCCTGGTGTTCATGATGATGTCAGGTCAACAGTTGTGTGAACCGGCCCGATAAGCCGGCGCTGCCTCGACCATTGGCTGGCATCTGATTTTTTGGGTTTGGGGGTCTCGCAGACAAGCACAGCAATGTACTTACTTTTGCCACAGAGTACAGTTGCCTTTATAGCACCAAATGACCTCAATTGTAAAATAGCATCACTTGAAAATCTTTGAATATTAACACTAACTGTAATAACTGCCTCGATAAATAATGTTTCTAGTGTCAGATTTTAATAAATGCATCAACCATACAGTTAACTTTTATCTGGGACTACACTGGACAATTACAAGTTATGGATGGATATTGTAATATTTAGAGCTAAATTGAGTACATCAAAAAAATGTTTAAAGTTACATTTTAGCTGGGACGACACTGGACAATTTACATAACAAGACATGGTCATGGATATTGTACGATTCAGAGCTCAAATTGAGCACATGTCTGCACACTGGTGATGCTGAAAAAGATCTGTTGTATTTGTATTATATACATGTACAGACATGCATGTATCTGAATCTGAATAGATTGAGACATTGGCAACGCAATACAAATACAGAGGAGCTTTTTCAGCCTATTCCTTTTTCTATGATACATTTGCTTGTCTTGCACCTGGGCCATGGATGTGCGTGCACTACCTTCTTCATCACAGTTAAATCCTTTACCATGCAGCACAGTCTCCAGAACTGCTAGGATGGGTTGCGCTGCAGCTCTGTGCAGAGGAAGCCATCCTCTGCTGTCCGACTCGCTGATGGCACACGGGTGTTGGTGCAGCATGTCCCTGAGCACTGCCACTTTACCTGGAGACAAGAAGGAACCCACTTACAATTTAGGCATTTAGCAGACGCTCTTAATCGAGAGCGACTTACAGTAAGCAGGGTAAACACAAGATAATGCATCAAATGCATAGAAATAGTAATCTAGGATGAACCAAGAACATCAGTCTAAACAGCATAATATCAGAAATAATCTGTACATTGAAACTATACTAACTATATAGGATGCCAGGTCAACAAATGCATCTGGCATCTGTGTACATAACATGCTATCTAAATTATATTTTAGCCTTTGCATAAGCCTGCATGGTCGTCAAGGCTAGGGCAAATGCTACGGGCTGAGGTGGAGTCTGAAGAGGTGAGTCTGAAGTGGTGAGTCTTCAGACTACGGCAGAAGAACCAAACCAAGATGTCTACAACCGTTGAACAGGACAGACAATTTAAGAGCAAAATGTGCTTGACCTCCTGGCTGATGAGTAGACTGACCTATAACGCATAAACTGACCCTGAACCCACATCCTCACCTCTGACTCTCCTCTCCCCATAAAGTATACTATAACGTACTTTGTCTCTCACTCTCTCCACTCTTCCATCAATCTGTTTGCTAGGTCTGTCTGTCTATCTCTCCCTGCCAGCCATGGTTGGCAGTGATGATGCCAGGCGGTTCTCATAAACAGCTGCCTGGTGTGTGACAGGCGGATGGCATTGGGGGAGCAGCACAGGGATGCATGCAAACACAAAAACACATCGTTGCTGTCGGGCAGAAACCTTTCATCTCCATATTTTAACTTTTTGTGTTTTAAATGAACGCCCTGCTTGATCATACTACAGCGCCACACAAAATCATCAAAAGTAGCAGATCTACAAGCTCGAAGCGTGGCGTGAAGCGACGTGTTTAGAGCTTGTAGATCTGCTGCTTTCGCTATTTTTGAATTTGAATCCTGAAAAGTAACATTTTTGGACGTATGATGTTTCCACCCGTCAGACACGAGAAGTTTATCGGAGCATTTGAGCATTGTGTTGCACATACCTTGCTCTATCGCAGCGATCACTCTCAAATTGTCATCAGTCTCCATTTCTAAACTAATACACGGGAAGGGAAAAATTAACATGTGGATAGGTGTTTAAGCACCAGTAACGTCATCAGCCTGTATACTTCTATTTTCTTTTTTATATAATATTAATATTGTCATCCATACCTGGCGTTAGACTTCAAAAAAGCATCTTGGCAAGACTCTTGGATACTTAGTTGAAAGATGTAGTCGCTGAGCTCATAGTCACTCAAGTCCCCGTACGAATTCATAACTCCCTCGTCGAAGTCAAATTGTTCCAAACGTTAAAATTGCAAAGCCGCGCTAAGAAGATGTTTGGTTTCCAAAGGAAAAAAAATACAATTTAGTGGAGAAGCTTAGTCCAAAAACATCCTAGAACTCAACACAAATCCTCATTTTCTTTTCTCCTTATCAATTCTACCTCACTGAGGGTTTAATAATGAAGAAATGCTCACCTCTTTGGAGGTGTGTTGCCGGTCGCACTAAACACGTCTCACTCACACTAAACAGGAGAGCATTTTTATATTTAGAGACTGACCTGCTTTCACCACGGCCAAGTAAATTCAAGGAATGCAAGCCATGCCTGCCATATCACTGGCATATTGCAGATGGCCTGTTGTGATTGTGTATGCTGCCAGTAATAAAAAGAAAAAAAAACTAACCAAGCATTGTATGCGAGGGACTGTAGGCACCTGGTTCTTTCCCTTAAATATAGTAGTGCAGTTATAGATATACCACTGGTGCGTTTTTAAGCCGGGGTCTTTGTTATGTTGATCCCCACAGTCATATCGTGAGCCTCCCTGGGCTTATGGTAGACTCACGCTCGTGGGTTTTGTCATCCATTGTTTCGTGGATGTCAAAAAATGAGCCTATGCTTTTTGCAACCCCCCCATCCTTTTCCAATCCAAGACATATGAGATGATGGATTGTTGTCTGAAATTGAGAGTTAAGCGTCTCTTTGTTTGGTCCACACCAGGGAGTGTTTATACCAGGAACATGATAGCAAACTGGGAATCGTAACGAGATGGGACCAGACACAATAGGCTGACGGAGAAAGCCCTGTTTACCTAAAGTGATTCCCCTGAAATCCTACCTCTTCCCCCCCAAAGCGCCCACACCTTCCTTTGCAGTGGTGGACAGTAACAGAGTACATGTACTCAAGTACTGTACTTAAAGGACAACTTCACCCATTTTCAACCTTTTTCAATCTTCATATATTTGGTCCTCCCTAATGCTCATGATAATGTGGTATCATTTTTGTCTCAGAGGAGAGCTGTGGACAGTTAAGAAACTTGCCTACCAGTGACATCATTGTATTTATTTTTGTTTTATTAACACAAGAACAATGGTTTCTATTATAGCATGTTAACTTTCCATGATAGAAAGACTGTACTTTCTATTAGTTCTGATTCCCCATCGATGATGTCACTGGTAGGTAGGTTTCTGAACCGTCCAAACCAGTTCAGAAACCTCTGTCTCCTCTGTGAGAGTGAGTAGACAAAAAGGGTACCATTTTATGAGCATTAGAGAGGACGTATGAAGATAAGTTGAAAATGGCTGAAATCCATCTTAAGTACATCTGGACTTTACTTGAGTATTTGTGTTTTTTGGATACAATAGCAACTTTCACTTGTAGCTGAGTAACATTTGACCATGAGTATCTATCTATACTTTTACTGGGGTTGAGTATACTTTGTCCACAACTGCATCTTTGTTATAATATCAATCACTTTAGAGCAGTGGTTTTCAACCAGTGGTCCGGGGACCACCAATGGTCCTTGAGGGAGTACCAGGGGGTCCCCAGTGAAATGAGTTAACATAGCATCACAATCATTTTAACCACTTAGCTTTGGCTATTCAAAAATAGCAGATATACAAGCTCATAGCGCAGCACCGAGTGCCGCGCTATGAGCTTGTAGATCTGCTATTTTTGAAAATCCTTGAAAAGGTGTGCATATCTTTGATTTTTTATATTTTTCAAAGCGAAAATTAACTGATATATTTGCTTCTGGGGGTCCCTGGCACAAAACATTTTTAAATGGGGGTCTGCAGCCAAATGTATATCAATTTAGGGGTCCCTTGGCATGAAAGAGATTGAAAACCACTGCTTTAGAGAGATCAACCTATAATCACGTTTTGGGCTACAAACTCACAATAGATGCAGCTGCAGACAGTCCATGAGTCCAGTCTGGAGCATGGGGGTTCACTAGAAGATTAACATGGCTTTTGGGGAGGAGCCACTGTGTCGCATCCTCCACGAGGTTAACTGAGGGTGACCCCTGTGAGATCCGGGCTTTGTAAGCATAATTTCAAAAATAGCAGTACATATATATAATTCCACACACAGCGGCGGCGAGGGAGTTACTTTATGTGGCTTGATTGTTGATGATGATTGCATTTACTGCTCCCCCAACACATGGGAGTCAGTTTACACATACACACACACACACACACACACACACACACATGGAAATAAGCTCTCAAGCTTTTTTGTGTTTTATCCTTTTTTTAAAGATATTTTTGGGGCTTTTCTGCCTTTATGTTTTTGAGAGGAAAGTAGGCTGACAGGAAATGGAGAGAGAAATGGGGGGGATGACACACAGCAAAGGTCGCCGGGAACGGGAGTCGAACCCGCGACACGCTGTAAGACTGCCTTACCAGACACGTGGTATGCGCCTGGACCGCTAGGCCAGCGGGCGCCCCGTGTTTTAACCTTTTGACACATTTTTCCAAATCGTTGCTGTCGGGCAGACACCTCTTATCTCCACGTTCTAACTTTTTGTGTTTTTTCGTAAATAAACACACTCCTTGATCATACTACAGCGTCACACAAAAGCATCAAAAGTAGCAGATCCACAAGGACGCGTTTAGAGCTTGTAGATCTGCTACACTTTTGATGCTTTTGAATTCGAATCCTGAAAGGTTTTGGACATTTTTCACCCCAACAGAGACGATTGACGAATAGTAAAATGTATGCATTTTTGTCAATAAAAGAGTCTATGCTGGCCTTTGCAACGAAGTGTTCCTCGGGGATAATAATAGTTTCCTGTGGGGTTTGTAAATCCCTTTGAGAGACTGTAACAATGATTACAAATGATGTGCACGAGTTGAGTTGGTAAAGTGGTGCACAGTTACTTCAGGATACTTCAATGCAGAGTGAGTCTGCTGCCAAAGAGGCCCATGGTGGTCATCATCACCACTGAAGCACCACTCTGCCAGTGGATTCAAAGTCCCTGCAGCATAGAAACCCAGCACTTGACTTAACAACCACTCATGGCTACATTTCCTTTAGATGATTCTAAATCCTGTAGCTCAGAGGCTATAGTCGCGTTATGGTTGGCTGGTTAAGGGCCCGGGCGGGGTTCTCAAACTTTTACATCCTTGATGAATTGAATACATTGATAGGGGACCACAATGGAAACAAGTACCCAGGACTTTTTTTGTGTTATCCTTTTAGCCTAAATGTCTACTACTGTATGTGCTGTTTTACATTTCTGACTAAAACTCAATGTCTGTCTGTCTGTCTGCCCATATAAAAAAAAATGTATGTCTTTGTTTTTATGTATAATTTATTAGTAGCCTATTTATTAGCCTACACATTTAAATATGTATTATATATTTTGTGTTCCTTTCCAATTGCTCCCACAGGCGCCCCCTGGTGGCCTCCACAGTGAAAACCACTTGGTTGTTTGTTTTTGTTTGTTTCTACCAGATGGGTTTCCTTTCCTCTCTGTGTCTATAAATACTACAGCATTAGCCATAACAAGCTAAACCATGGATGTAAATCTAAATCATCAGCGATTGCTTGACAGTCAATTACTTGCTTTTGAGCAAAACGCGAAGGAAAATAAAAGTCTGGAGATCGAGGCTCATTACCTGCCTAACAACCAACCGTCCCTCTGGATCATCCAGTGATGGAAGAAGTAGTCCGCTACTCACATGTTTTACTTAAGTAAAAGTATCAATACTGCATTGTAGAAATACTAAAAGTCCCGTATTCAAAATGTATTTGAGTAAAAGTACAAAAGTATTGGTATCATTCAAAATAATAAAGTACCAAAAGTGCTCATCATGCAGAATGTCTCATTTAAAGTTTTCAAATGTATAAAAATCATTTCAAAATAGAAGATCTTGTGAGCTTGTAGATCGGCTATTTTCAAAGGCCGACATATGTATGTATAGGGCTGAAGTGGTTAATATATGTTTTGTAATAATAATCAAAATCTACAAAGTAACTAGTAAAACTAAAGTTTTCAAATAAATGTAGTTGAGTAAAAGTACAATAATTGCCTTTGAGATGTAGTGGACTAAAAGTAACAGTACTGAAAATGGGAAATACTCCAATAAAGTAGAAATACGTACTGTACTTGAGTAAATGTACTTAATTACTTTCCACCAGCTGGTCCCGTTGAAGTTGCCATGGCAACATGTACACACTGGTGGTGGTGTGTGTGTGTGTGTGTGTGTGTGTGTGTGTGTGTGTGTGTGTGAGACACAACAACAGCAAACTAAAACCTAAACAAAAGCAAGTGCTTTAGGAACAGATCAAACTCGTTACCAGTAGACTTTAGTGGATACAGTTACTACATTATGGATACTTTTACCTCGCTGCCTATTTGATGATTGATTGATTGCACGTTTGCTTAAAGTGTATTCATTGTAGGCTAACACCAGCGGACGTTATTCTGTCTCTAGGTAAGAAGAATGTCCGAGCAAAGAGAAAGGGGAGAACCAGATGATAGAACAGAGAACGCAGAGCGAGGTTCTGGTGATCCAGTTCAGAACCAAGAGGAGCAGCAGGACCAGGAGTCTGGAATGAATGGACTACAGGTGATTCAACAACAACAACAACAACACACTTTAGCTTTTTTCATGTTAAGGACCCCTAAATTATGTATTTTGCCACGGACCCCCATCTGAAAAGGTTTTGTGCCTCCAGAAGCAAAGATTTGAGTAAAAAAAAGAAAAAAAGATCTACAGATCTACAAGCTCATAGCAGCATGAAGAGACATGCTATGAGCGTGTAGATCTGCTATTTTTGAGTAGCCGAAGTATTAAATAAGTAATGGTTAAAGTGGTTAAAACGTACTTATTTTTGCTGGGGACCCCCTGGCACCCCCAAGGACCCCTGGGGGTCTCCGGACCCCACTCTACAGACTATACTCACATCCTAGCACTCCCCCTAATAACTGTATCACTTGCCCCACCTCCCCCCCAGCACTCCTCTTTCCTTTCCTTGCAGCCTATCCCTTCTTGTCACCTATTTTTGAAAGATGCTATTGTGCATTGGTTCTCTAAGTGTGGTCTGGGGACCCCCAGGGGTCCTTGAGGGTGTTCCAGGGGCTCCACAGCAAAATGTCTTAATACAGCATGAGTCATTTTAACCCCTTCATCCATATTTTATACATTGGTTAATAGCAGCTATACTTTGTGCCGCGCTATGAGCTTTTGAATAGCCAAATAAATCTTAAAATTACACAGATGCTTTCCCGGTCTTAATGCCTTAATGGTAAACTGCATTGTAGGTGGACACGACCATCTTCCCACGTTCAGGTCCGGGTTGGGAACAGGCCGTTTCCCAGACCGACAATCATCCCCGAGACAGTGAGGGAGGAGAGGCACCTAAGAAAACATCTACATATGTTGGAAACTCTACAGCAACCGGTGAGATTTTCCACCTGTGTAATCCACACAATGTAGACCAGTGCTTCTCAAACTTTTTCAAGTTTGAGAACTTGAAAAGGACCCCCCCAAATTGACACTTATTAGCCCGTGGACCCCCATTTGAAAAGATATGCCACGGACCCCCATAAGAGAAGATTTTTACGGCTCTAGCAGTGATTTTCAACCATTTTAATTTCAAGGACCTCCAGTTTGACATGCATTAGGCTACGGACCCCCATTTAATGGCATTTCTATCTCTGGGACCGCAATTTATATTGTAAAATCAATGTAACTCAGAGAAACAAATACAAACAGGTGCAAATGGAACCAAATGGACCCTTTAGGGTCCATTTGGTTCCATTTGTACACTCTCAGAGTTACAGACCCATAAGGGTCCATTTGGTTCCATTTGTACACTCTCAGAGTTACAGACCCATAAGGGTCCATTTGGTTCCTAACTATCCATCATTTAGCTGGGTACCCCCTGGAACTCACTCAAGGACCCCTTGGGGTCCCCGGACCCCACTTTGAGAACCAATGATGTAGACCATTATACACAGGATTACATTTTCTGAGTGTCCGTACCCTTCCTTTTAATATCCCCCCTTTGGTCATTCATGTATATAGTGGGGATATGTTTTATTGTAGAGAAGGAGAATGTCTGCACACTGTCTTAATGTTCCCAAAAATATGTATTTATTCATCAAAACAAACGGCCTTCCATCACAATTCAATGTGTCACATCACAGTGAATTGTGATGAGACACATTGTGCTATTTTCTAAAATGTTTACAAATCAATCTCTGATTAACCAAGAATTAGTCACCACCAGTACTTTCTACTTTTGGTACTTTAAGTACATTTTGATACAATACTTTTGTACTTTTACTCAAGTACATTTTTAATACCTTACTTTTACTTGTAACAGAGTATTTCTACACTGCAGTATTGATACTTTTACTTAAGTAAAACAAATTAGTACTTTTTGCACCACTGCTGACAATGTGTTTGCTTGCAGTGAAGATCATCCTGGTACCTGAGGGCCAGGTGATGACCATGGCCTTCGCCATCGGACTCAGCATTGAAGAACTGAAGCTCCACTTTGCTGAGGAACTCAAGGTCCCTGCAGAAGTCCTGCACGTTTCTTGGAACAGTAAGCATATCAAACTGTCACTAATACCGTCACTAATACCATCACTTTCACAATAAATGAATGAAGGGTTACGGTAATTGCATCAGAATTTTAAATGGGATTAAAATAGCCAAAGTTTATGATTCCATCGCTGGGGCCAAGCATAGGATTTAAGCCATCTAAATTTAACCATTCAATAGTCAGGCCACACAATGGATAGGATTAAAAACAATGTACTGTAACAGTAGTCAGTGAGAACTTGTAATTTATTTTACAAGCCTGGCTCTGTATGAGGTTACCGGTCGTGTGTGTGTGTGTGTGTGTGTGTGTGTGTGTGTGTGTGTGTGTGTGTGTGTGTGTGTGTTGAAAGTTTGCGAGAGAGAGGAAAGAAACACCATGACGAGTGCTCAGGTGAACGCGTGTTCTCTCTCTCCTTTCCATGTTTGATGTCAGTAAATAACTGACTTTTAGTCGGGTTCTTGAGCTCCGGCACCTAATAATTAGCAAATTATGCAATGTCCCTGGGGGTCCCCGGACCCCACTTTGAGAACCCACTGTCCCATAGACGACTGATGTCATGTCAGAGGCTGATCACATGAAGTCTGGAGATCCACATTGGAGCCATGGTGTTCCTATTGTGGATCACCAGATCCACACGATTTCTTTTCTCCAAGGTAACGTGGTTGAGGACCACATGACACTGATGGACCTCGGGGTCCAACCCAACGGGACCACCCAACTGGAGCTGAGCTCCACGGACCCCCTTAACCACCCTGTCCGGCCCGCCAAACCCCAGCAGGACTACAACATGCCTGATGTCATCACTGTCAGGGTGCAACAAGGTACTGTATGATGTCATCACTGTCAGGGTGCAACAAGGTACTGTATGATGTCATCGCTGTCAGGGTGCAACAAGGTACTGTATGATGTCATCACTGTCAGGGTGCAACAAGGTACTGTATGATGTCATCGCTGTCAGGGTGCAACAAGGTACTGTATGATGTCATCACTGTCAGGGTGCAACAAGGTACTGTATGATGTCATCGCTGTCAGGGTGCAACAAGGTACTGTGTGATGTCATCACTGTCAGAGTGCAACAAGGTACTGTGTGATGTCATCACTGTCAGAGTGCAACAAGGTATGATGATGTCATCACTGTCAGAGTGCAACAAGGTACTGTGTGATGTCATCACTGTCAGAGTGCAACAAGGTACTGTGTGATGTCATCACTGTCAGGGTGCAACAAGGTATGATGATGTCATCACTGTCAGGGTGCAACAAGGTATGATGATGTCATCACTGTCAGAGTGCAACAAGGTATGATGATGTCATCACTGTCAGAGTGCAACAAGGTACTGTGTGATGTCATCACTGTCAGAGTGCAACAAGGTACTGTGTGATGTCATCACTGTCAGGGTGCAACAAGGTACTGTGTGATGTCATCACTGTCAGGGTGCAACAAGGTACTGTGTGATGTCATCACTGTCAGAGTGCAACAAGGTATGATGATGTCATCACACAGACACACATGCAGGTATGTTGTCATGATGACAACATACCTGCATGTGTGTCTGGTGGAAACACGGGCTGGTTCGTGTCCGGTTCCGTGAAAGCACCAGTGACCAAGGTTCCAAGAATCTAGAACGG
Organism: Gymnoscopelus microlampas; assembly: GCF_963454915.1. NCBI lineage: Eukaryota > Metazoa > Chordata > Actinopteri > Myctophiformes > Myctophidae > Gymnoscopelus > Gymnoscopelus microlampas. The sequence continues at coordinate 53,326,218 of NC_139943.1, read as the reverse complement.
AACTACTTCTAGAACCAAAGTTATTTTTAGTGGGAAAGGGGCCTCGGAGTAACATATCTGTAAGGGTTCATTTGGACATCTGTTGCTCCCTGGACCACAACTTTGAGATCCAGGGTAATGAGGATATCATATCTGGGAAGATGTCATATAAGTCTATTCTTGCCTGCAGTAAATCCATAATACCATTTATATAGCATGTGCCATTTAGTGTGTTGTTGCTGTTATCCCAAAGTGATTTACAAGCACCATTGTGCATATATTTATAGCATGGGGGGGATAGAATCTCCTAAACCCTAGTGTGTCAGAGCTATGCTCTTAACATGGAGTCACGAGCTCAGGGCAGCATCAGCAACTCCAGTATATTGGCACTACAATATGTATGCATGCAAGATTCAAGAGGTTTTGAGCATCAACACCACGGCGTATGACTATAGCCCGGCTTCTAGCTTAAGTACATTTTTAATGTAAGATTGTTAACTAGACAAATTGTCTCTTTTGGGGGTCCCTGGCACAAAATATTTTCATATGGGGTCCGTCCACGACCTTTAAGTGGTCTTTACAATGACTACTGTATGACCACGTGTAAAATATAGAAGAAAAAAATAACTTAAGTTCAGATATAATACCTAAACATTGAAGTTATTTTTTTTTATTTTACTCTGCATCACATTTTATTGTCTATCTCTCTCTCTCTCTCTCTCTCTCTCTCTCTCTCTACATCTACATAGGACTTATATTAATAAACACATGTTAATTTGAGAGACGTCTGCCTTTTGATTTCCATGTATTTCCAATCAAATTTTGACCAACCTGACATCATGCTGTTTCAAGATCTCAATAGTCTTCATGAGTATGTTAATTGTTGAATGAATTATTTAATTAGCTTATAATTCCATAATTTGTATTAAAAAACATATTTATACAAATTATTTTTTTAAATATTCTTTTATAAAAGTATTCATATTTCCCATGATAAATAGCATTATTGCTACACGCACACAGATGCAGAGCAGAACGAGTTCCAGGAGGTGGTGGTGGAGATCGAGCGTGCCACCCAGCGGAAGGCCTTCCTGGGCGGCTACAGGCACACGGTGACGGGGGCAGAGTACCACCATGCTGCAGTGCAGACCGCGGCCAGGAGGCGGCCCGACAGGGGCGTGGCGTTCTTCAGCCGCGACACACAGGTACGCATGGGTTCAAAATGTATTTGGCCGCGGAACCCCATCTCAAAAAGATTTATCCATATCCCCCCCAGCAAAGAATTGATCTTCGCTTTAAAAAAATTATATATATATATATATATATATATATATATATATATATATATATATATATATATATATATATATAAGATTTGCACACATTTTCACGATTTTTCAAAATATAGACACACACACACACACACACACACACACACACACACACACACACACACACACACAGCTCTACAAGCTCTTAGCACTCGGTGCCACGCTATGAGCTTGTATATCTGCTATTTTTGAATAGCTAAAGTATAAAATAATAGTTAGACACCACTTTGAGAACCAATGGGTTAAAGCAGGGGTCTTCAACGTTTTCAGCCCAAGGACCCCCTAGCTGAGAGAGAGATGAAGCAGCACCCCCACTATATCGTATAAAATTGTGTTTCAGATTAAACTTTTTTTGTTTACGTGATCTGCTCTTTTTTCCCTCTACACCGATAGCTCTTTGCCAAAAATAGCAGATCTACAAGCTCGTAGATCCGCTATTTTTGGCAAAAGTTCTCCTCGGAAAAGGGAAGCTAGGGTTCAAGTGGTTAAGGAAAAAAGAAAAAATCATATCACACAAAGATTTGGCGGACCCCCTGTAGTAACTCTGAGGACCCCCTAGGGGTCCCGGACCCCCTGTTGAAGACCCCTGGGTTAAAGTTCTCAGTCGCCACGACCGATTTCAGTGATGTGGATTCCAGAGAAGCCAGCATGTCTAATATGGAATCACGTTGCACTGCGAAAATAGCCGATCTGCAGCACATTGAGAGCTTGTAGATTGACTATTTTAGAAAATAAATAAATAATCAAGATTAGAGCATTTGAAGTGGTCACACTAGCAATATGTTTAGAAGCATTTTCCATACAACCCTAATGGTCTCGGATATTTCATTAACGCAACGGTTAAAGCCTCAGTCTGGGATTTTTTCAATTGGTTGACAGTATGATGTTTTATTTTATAATTATTATAAAACTAGACCATACCCGGTGAAGTGCGCAGGCGAAAGTAATTGCAAACGTGGGGTTACTATTGCGCGTCCTGTCGCGCGTCCCCCCCGAGCGTCCTGTCGCAACGCCCGGGCGTTGGTTGTGAAAGTGCAGGTGGGTGTGGGGACGCATTGTGAGCTTGGAGATCGGCTGTTTTCCAAGAGGCAATGTATATGTGTGAAGGCGCTTCGTTTGGCCTTCTTTTCATAGACCTTGTTGCTTGTAGGGCTCGCTTCGTTTGGGCTTGTTTTCATAGACCTTGCTGCTTGTTTCTGGCGCGAAAACTGGCAACCCTGCTCTCCCATTGTTTCACACATGAACGCTAATAATAAGCTGAGATTTGATTAAATTGGAAAAATTCAGATCAATTGCTCCAGCCAGTGAGGAGAACCGGGCACATAGTTTTGCTGACACGATGGCCACAGAGGTTTGTCAAATTATAGGAGGATACAATGTTGGCTAAAACCGATATATTATTTTCATATCGGTTCGATACCGATATTGAATTTTAAGGCCAACATCGTCCGATACCGATATGATGACCGATAATTCGTGCATCCCTACAATAAAGCCATTTCATGCCGACTTTTAAGTGTCTTGCTCAGGAACATGTATGCTGGGTGGGTGGGCCGGGGGGAGGCTTATCGGTGAACCACTAATCTACGGCTCCCCCCAAATGTTTACTGGGACAAAAGGACCTTACAGTTAGCCTCCAAAATGTGCTGTAGATGTTAAATCAGTCCACACAGATTCCACATTTAATCACAGGTAGGCCGGGTATTGTTTTTGGCATGTGTGCCGGCATCTCACAGCTATACGTGAATTAAAATCATTTCTTATAGCAGGTGTTTTTCATCACATCACATTTTTGTTTGACTTTAATCCCCTAGAATCCACTTATCCATTCGTCTGCATTCAGCCGGTCCAGTGCTAGCGAGTGCTGCTAACTGTTTGGGACACATCAGGTGGGAAAGCAGCTTTGCTTTGACACACAGAACACGTTGCTACTCCTTCTTGGAACGGGATGCCGGTGGTAGCTGAGCACATAATAGACGTAGATGCCGGCAGCGCTGAGCACATAATAGACGTAGGTGGACGTGCATTGTTACGCCCAAGCCTGGCGAAGGAGGACGGTTATTGTGAGTCGGTGGCATTCTCAGTGGCATTCCCGCCACCACTGATTTCAGCAGTGGTGGAAAAAGTACTAAAATGTTTTACTTAAGTAAAAGTATCAATACTGCATGCAATGTAGAAAATATCTGTTACAAGTAAAAGACCGGAATTAAAAATGTACTGGGCACCGTTGGAATGCGCCCAGGCAGCCGTTTTAAGCCGAAAAGCGTAGATCTGCAAGCACCAGCCAGCAAAAGCCGCCTGTGTCCACTCTTAGGAGCACTCTGGCCGGCCACTGTGCACCAGATTGTATGGTAGCACACTAGCATTGCATCAAATGCTAACGTCTACTGTATATACGCTAAAGCTAAACAAGCACACATACTCGAGGTATTCCCACATACTTGAGATATACAACGTTTTTGAAGGCCTGCAGACGATCTTCCGACATCTCATGACATTGTTGCTGCTAGCTCCAGAGCATGGGAACCGCCCCTCCAGAGCATGGGAACTGCCCCTCCAGAACTTGATAAGCAACAGCAAACAAAACTATTCTTGGAAACGGTGAAATGCTCACATTTTGAAGAAACGCCCCTTCTTTGGCGGTTAAATGTTGGACCGGTTACCCCGGTCAAAAAGGCATCTCACTGCGTCCATATTTCAGACCAGGGTACTTCATTCAGAGTCCAGTCTGGAGCTGTGTGGAACTCCATATATGGATAAACCTGACGTCATATCTGATGAGGTGAGATTCTAATGCAGCTCGACGACTTAAAAGCTGATTCCACACAGTGTGAGGAGCAGTATCTTGAGAGAGAGAGAAACCAAACCGAAGAGATGGAGAAACTGTGTGATTCTGAGCTGAGGAGCATTCGGCAATACACTGTGGATGTGACTCTGGACCCTGATACAGCACATCCCTGTCTCATCCTGTCTGATGATGGAAAACAAGTACATTGTGGAAACGTAAGGAAGAATCTCCCAGACAACACAGAGAGATTCTCTACATGTTCCGGCGTCTTAGGAAAACAAAGCTTCTCCTCTGGAAGGTTTTACTATGAGGTTCAGGTTGGAGGGAAGACTGACTGGAGTGTAGGAGTGGCCAGAGAGTCCATCAACAGGAAGGGAGTCATCTATCTGTGTCATGATGAAGGTTACTGGGCTATATGGTTGAGGAATGGAAATGAGTACAAGGCTCTTGTTGGTTCTGGCCGTGATGTCCTCCTCCCTGTTAGAGAGGAGCTCCAGAAAGTGGGAGTGTTTGTGGATTATGAGGAGGGTCTGGTCTCCTTTTATGATGTGCAGACCAGAGTTCATCTCTACTCTTTCACTGGCTGCACCTTCACTGAGAAACTCCACCCATACTTCAGTCCATATTTAAACCGCAATGGTACAAACTCTGCTCCTTTGATCATCTCTCCTGTCAATCACACTGATATGAAGGCTAATCTGCATTTACAAGAGAATGTGTGAATTACACGGTACAAGAGGACGGAGCACGCCGGCCTAGTGGCCTATACTTGGGGCCGTGCATGTCGGGAACGATGCAAGTCGTTCCATTTTATATTGACTATGCTCAGCCAATCCGTGAACTCGACGGTTTGGGTTGGCCAATCAGGGAACCCGATGCATACAATCTCCCGAACACACTGAGAATGTCTGCTTCTTTCTCAGACCTGCGTGCTGACAGATACAGATACTTGTGGTTTCCGAGAAACCACAAAAATAATGCAATTACAATAAGCACACGCAAGAAGCTTCTAATCTAAACAACTACAAAAGCAATAACATTCCCGAATTATAGTCATGGAAGCAATGACGTTAACGTTTTAAAACTTTAGGCTACTAAACTTTAGATTAGGGTTAGAAATGGCAAAACAAACTGTTGATGTCCTCACAAGTATAGTAATACAAATGTGCACACACACACACACACACACACACACAATTTACTTTCCGTACAAATGGGTGCATTTTTTTTTGTATTTTTTTTCCGGGTGCACTCGGGTGGAGAGAGAAGAGACGAGGGTAGAGCAGGAGAGGTAAGAAGAAAAGAACACAAGATGCAAACAAAACGTATCGCTTCGCGCCACGTTTCGAGCTTGTAGATCTGCTACTTTTGATGCTTTTGTGTGACGCTGTAGAATGATCAAGAAGAGCACCAATTTACGAAAAAACACAAAAAGTTTAAATATGGAAATTGCCCGACTGCAACATTTTGCTTTGTGTCCCTCACTGGTGGTGTGTGTGCGTGCGTGTGTGTGTCCTCCCCTCCAGACAGTGATGGTGAAGACCCAGGCCCAGCAGGTCTCCCACAGTGTCTCCACTCAGATGACCAGCGTCGGCTGCTACGTCTCCTGCATGAAGGACAAGCTGCTGACCCCCACCGGCACCTATGTTACTGCAGCCCAGCTCCACAGCGCTAGACTGGCCTCTGTGAGTTGTGTGTGTATAATACACTTTAGTAGCTTCTAACCTTCATCGAAAACAACTGATTTACAAGCTCACAACACGTTGTGATGCGACACGGTGTGAGCGTTATAGATTGGCTAAGAGATTTGTTGTTTGATTGATTGATTGACATGATTGATTTGCTACAGACCAATCAGAAGCCGGGCTGTTTTCTCCCGTGGGCACAGAGATAGCTTTCCAGACTGTCAAGCGAAGTGAGGAAAAAAAAACGCAGAACGTAGCAAACAGGCTGGATCCCAGGCTAGCTAAACATTGCTCTCAAGACCCCTTCAGGATGATAAAGACCCCTCCGCTTCACTTTGGGTTCTAATCATCCTGTCAGGTGTTTATTTCTCAACGATGACCCTTCAATTATCCCCTGCTTATTCCATTCACACCCAGTACAAACATGAACCCCCTGGCAATGTTGATTTCGTCGACTAAAACTATGACGAAAAATGCTCGTCGACTACCTTTTTTCACTGACGAAAACTAAATAAAAACTAAGCTAAGATGACTAAAACTAAGACTAAATATATTGACGATTTCGTCAACAAATAAAAACTAGACAAAAATGTAGGGAGGGACTAGAGATTCAGTAGAACCAAAAGACAAGTCATTTTATGTTTGGTTGCGCTCGGGTGTTGCGCTCTGAAAATAGCAGATCTACAAGCTCACAAGATCGGCTATTTTCAGCATGCAACCAAGTGTAAAATCAGCCGTTACGACACCATCAGGGCACCGCCAAAATACATTTTAGTCGACTAAATCAACTGTAGATTTAGTCGACTATAATCGTATGATATTTAGTCGACTAAAACTAGACAAAAACTAAAACATTTCAGATGACTAAAATATGACTATATATCAAAATCAACACTGCCCCTTGGCTCATCTTTTGTACGCTTCTCATAACTGTTGCCCCCCCTCAGGTGATCACGCTGCAGAAGTACGTGCGGCGCTGGCTGGCCAAGTGTTGCGTGGACGAGCTGAGGGCGGCGAGGGACCGCCGGCTGGCCTGGATACACGTGGAGCAGCGGAGGAGGGAGGAGGAGAAGGAGGAGAGGATCAGAGCGGAGGACAGGCGCAGGAGGAACCCCAGGAGCAAGGAGGACTTCGCCCTGCTCTACAACGCCCTGGAGAGTAAGGAGAGGGGATTGCTACAGTATACTTTCCACAGTCACGGTTTGCACTCTCCACACATTCTCCACAGACGTTTATCCCCCCATATGCCCATACAGTATATGGCCATATACTGATAACATCAGGAATCTCCATATAAGGGCATAAAAGGGACACAGACAGAAAGACAGACAGACGGTTACAACGGGTACTCTGACGGGTATAACGGGTATGGCATAACAGGATGGGGACATGCATTCCCTATTTTCATCGTTCCCAACTTGCATCGTTCTCGAGTAGGTCTAATAGGCCTGTCCCCGACCAAGAATTTATATAGTCGACTGGTAGTCGACTCATGCAATAGAAAACTCTAAGATTCGAGCAGTCGAATCAGTCTGATTCGACTGCCAATCTCTGTCGAATCATGCAAAAAAAAAAAGTGCAATAGAGGATCATTCCATTTGGGCTGTAGGGGTGCTTAACTCATTCCCTGCCAGACTTATTTCTGGCTGTGCCCACTGCCAGCGATTTAGTGTTTTTATAACTTTTAAAAATTCACAAAATGTTGTTTTTCATTATGATCGCAAGTGCAATCGTTTCTAAACACACAGGTGAGTCGTGCACGCCGCTCAAACAACAAACATTCCGATCGGGGCGGAGTCTCTCTCCTCCAGCCCAGTGTAAAAACACCATGTATGGCCATGTAAACGGAAAACTCACTTACTTTTTTCACCTCGCCACAGACCTCGCTAAATCCCTTATGATCGCGTGTTCAACTGTTTGTAGACACACAGGGTAGTTGTGTGAGTGGCCCAGAGAAGACATTTTCAATTGGCGACATTCCATTTAGCAGTAGCAGCAGTTTCAAAACAGCGTCGCTAAACAGCATTCCACGGCGGAGAAATGCAAAGCCGAGAAAGGACCGTTTTAGAGGCGGACCTAAACAGGAAGCGGACGGAACCGAAAATCTTCGATTTGACGTATTTCCGTATCCGGGTGTGCTACAATGAAATGTGTCACTGCGAGAGATGAAGGATGGTGAGATCTTGTTTTAAGAAAATCTTTTGCAAAATTATGTTTTTTACGTCAGTGGCGGATTTGGTAATTGGAAAAAAATACGTTTTTACGTCAGTGGCAGTGAATGAGTTAATGTCTGATTTAACATACTTGCTTGGTTTCTCCCAATAAATCATGATATATATCCTATTTTTGGCAAACTATTAGTTAATTAATATAACAAATTAGGCCAATCTCTCAGTCGAATCATGCGAAAATAAAATGCATGATTCGACTGAGGGATTGGCAGTCCAATCAGACTCCCTCGATCAATTAGTCGACTATTTGACGTCAGGCCTACTGTTTATAAAATGGCTGTACCATTTTTTTTCACTATTTACCTCGCTGTTTATTGACCAAAACAGTGAATTGTAAATTGCATAGTAATACAAACGTGTGTGTGTGTGTGTGTGTGTGTGTTTGTGTGTCTGTGTGTCTGTGTGTCTGTGTGTCAGAGTGGAGGCAGGAGGAGCTGGAGCTCATCAACTCCACCCTGTGTGGAGCAGAGAGGAAGGCAGCTCTGTGTTCTCTGCTGGAGCAGGAGACGCTGCTCGTCTCCTCCATCGGACGCCACCGCCTCCTCGCCCACGAGAACAACTACGACAAGGCCGTGCACGCCTTCCTGGACAAGGTGAGAGGTCACTACGTGACAAAGTAGAGATGTACCGATACCATTTCTTTCCTTCCCGATACCGATTCCATAACTTGCGTATCGGTCGATGTACCGAGTACCGATACGACACCAGTGTGTCATTTAACCAATTAAGACCTGGTCATTTTTTGATTTGAGCTAAAAAGCATTATTTTACACTTTGGCTATTCAAAAATAGCAGATATACAAGCTCATAGCGCGGCACCGAGTGCCGCGCTATGAGCTTGTAGATCTGCTATTTTTTTTAAATCGTGAAAACTTGTGCAAATCTTTGAATATATGTATTTTTAAAGCGAACATTTTTAACTCAACTCTTTGCTTCTGGGGGGTCCCTGGAACAAAATGTTTTGAGATGGGGGGTCTGCGGCCAAATACATATCATTTTGGGGGTCCTTGAAATGAAAAAGATTGAGCACCACTGATATAGAAACACACGTTTTTCAGAATACTGTTGGGATTTAGGAGACATGTAGAATCGGCTTCTGGTCTTAACGGGTTAAATGGAATCTAGGACACTTGGCTCTCAAAGTGGGGTCCAGGGATTCTCTGGGTTCCTTGAGGGGGTTCCAAATGGACCCTTACAGGTCTGTAACCCCGAGAGTGTACATGGAACCAAATGAGCCCCCCCCCCCCCCACATCAATTATATAAGTAACACACAGAATAATAGACAGACAGATAAAACATTTTCAGAGCAGAAACTTTGCCTACATTTTAAATGGGGGCCGTATTGATTGATTGATTGATTGATTGATTGAATACTTTATTAGCAGTTTGCAAAAACAAAAGCACAGGAAAAGTACAGTTCAATACAAGGCCTGTTAAGAGGATTTTAAACCCAGGAAAGCCTATGGCTTGTTTCCATTGGGGTCCTTTGTACTCAATTCATCGAAACATTTAATGACAGACACATATACAATACTTTGCAAAACATCACAGTTATAAATCTAAAATAAAAAGGCTTTGACTTCATACAGGGGCCAGTTTCTGGCTGCAGAATTGCAGCCACCTGTAAGTGCTCTTTTAGAGCGGTTTTGAAGGAGACTAGGGATTCACACTCCTTTACGACTGTCGGCAGGGTATTCCACATTTTGTGGCATAGCAGGAGAACAAATTTAACCCCCTTGTTTGTGCCAAATCTGGGTTGAATGTGATAAGTGGAGCTCCTTCTGGTGTTGATTGTGAACATCATTGACGTTTTAAGGGACCTGGAAATTGGATGGGGGGGTGGGGGGAAACAGTTTAGAACTGTAATGTTCATGGTCAGAAATGGCCTTCCTCTCCCCCAGATGGTCCCCGGGGGGCGGTGAACCTCTCTCTTTGCGTCTTAATGTGAGCTTGTGAAGCAGCAGGATTCCATGGAGACATCGTTGATCATCACAACTCACTCGAGTCATTTACCTTCTGCTGCTTCCTTTCACCACATCTGAGATGACAAGAAAAAGGAGCATTTCCCTGATCTGCTTTGATGGCTATTACCCTAAAGCCAAACCCTGCTGGTGCCCTGTGTAGCCCTGTGTAGTGTTACAGTGATTGTGTCCTCCATTATGTCCTTCCACTCTGTTTCTCCCGGCGGAATGGAACCAACCGTGTCCACCACCAGGCTTTTACACTTCATTTAAACATGTGTGTCCGGATATACAGAAAGAGTCGGCTGCATTTGACTGCACAATCTTTCTTTTTCTGGGTGAAAATTGTGGCTTATTGGGGACATCCAGGAGGAACAGTATAATAGCCTCTCTCTCGGATTAGGTCTGCAAACTCTAAATTGTTTGCCCTGAGAATCTTGTCCCCTTGTTCTTCTAGAACCTTCGTTAGCGTCTGGGCTGTCCGTCAGCACTCCAGCTACGAAGAGGCCAACATCGTTCCCTCCGGCCAGTGTCAGTCCACTGGTCTCTCTCCTTTCTAACCCTTTAAGACCTGAGGCAATTCTTTAAAAAAATCTAAATCCTCGGTGCCGCGCTATGAGCTTGTATATCTGCTATTTTTGAATAGCCAAAGAAATCGAACACAGATGCGTTCCAGGTCACCCATTCAATCCAGGAACGCATCTGTGTGTCATTTTACGATTTATTTGGCTATTCAAAAATAGCAGATCTACAAGCTCATAGCGCGGCATCGAGTGCCGCGCTACGAGCTTGTAGATCTGCTATTTTTGAAAAATTGTGAAAATGTGTGCAAATCTTTAAATATATATATACATTTTTAACTCAAATCTTTGCTTCTGGGGGACAAATACATATCATTTTGGGGGGTCCTTGACATGAAAAAGTTGGAGATCCACTGATATAGCAACATAAATAAAATAAATGTTAGGATTTAGAATACATTTGTAGAATCCCCAGAAGCGAAGATTTGAGTTACAAATGTTCGCATATATGTTCACATATGTTTTCAAAGATTTTCACAATTGTTCACGATTTTTCAAAAATAGCAGATCTACAAGCGCGCAAATGTGCAAACAAATCACTATATAAGCCAATAGATGGCGTGCGTTGCGTTGCCTATTTAACAAAACATTTCCATGCATACAATGATATACAACATTATACACAAGCATAAATCATATGTAAACTCAAAATAAACGAGAAAGAAGGAATTATACATCAGAAGATTAAAAGAGATTTATGCCACGCAAGCAACATGTGCTGTCTGCTGTCAGACTCTATTATTACTATACAGTATGTTCAGAAAGCATTCTTGTAAAGCACCCGTCCATGTTATATAACACCCCTTTTCTTTTCCTATACAGCCGACAGTAATTCCCCTTTTTTCATGTTGAATGTCTGGATCAGTTGTTCATTTTCTATTTGCATCCATTTAACACATTCCACCCCAGAGTTTAATATCATAATGTACTCACCATTCAGGGGCGGCCATAGCTGAGTGGTTAGTGAGCCCGCATAGGGAGCCAGAGGCCCTGGTTGCCCCAGGTACGATTCCAGGCCAGGCCAGCAAATGTGTCGATGAAATGAAATTTGTCCCTGAGCAAGACTCTTAACCCCTAATTGCTCACAGGCCCTCATTGGAAACAAGACCGCAAGGACTTTCATGAACGAACCTGTTAAAGGAATTATCCTTATCCTAACCAGTGCACAGCGTTTTATTGTTGTTTTTCAGCTTTTTTCACGTCGCCACAGACCTCGCTAAATCCGTTAAAATCATGCGTTCAGCTGTTTGTAAACACACAGGGTAGCTGTGTGAGACGCCCAGCGAGGACCGTTTCAATCGGCGATCTGCCATCTTGAAGCTACAGCGGTTTATGTTAAACAGCGATCAGCGATGAGAAAAACAACAACCGAGAAAATGGAGATTTAGTTTCCGCTTTAGAGTGGAAGCGGATGGGCTCGAAAATCTCCGGATACGGATAATTCCGTTTCACGTGGTGCCACAAAGAAATGTGTTGTGGCGAACGAGGCCTACAATTAAATGTGAACCTGCGAGTAAAAAAACACCCCCCGGCCCGTGGTCACCCCTCCCCACGGGCGGCTATATATATATATATATCAGTACTTTGTTCGCTGAAGCTGCGTGTGAGGTCGTCATTGTAGAGGGATGTGTCGTAGGTGGTTCTCGTCGTGTGTGTGTGTGTGTGTGTGTGATGTTGCTGGCTGTTGTTGGCTTTCAGGGGGTGGAGTCCTGGTAGTGATAGGAATGATTGGAATGTGATGTGTTGCCATGTCCGCCTATTGTAAGCGCTTTAGGGGCAATGTTGGTGTTATAGGGTTCGTTTGGTTTGGCCTCGTTTTCATAGACCTTGCTGCTTGTTTCTCTCGCGAAACCTGGCAACGACGCATGCGCAGTTTGATCAAGAGTCCACCCAACCAAGACACCACCAGCCACCACCGTCAGGTTACTACAATTATAGTAGGATAAGAACCACCAACCACTGTATAATATGCAGTATACTGTATCTACTATGTGATTGTATAATGTCTGGTTGTTGGGGACAGTGTGCGGCCCCCCGGAGGTGGTGTGCGCTGGACGGTCAGACGACCCAGATGGACACTCCGTCCACCCTGCGGGCCAAGGAGCTCAGAGACCTGTACACCAGCCTGACCCTGACCTCCTGCGGCCAGGAGGACCGGCTGGACGCTCTGCTCACGCTCAAACACACTGTCAAAGTAAGACTGTTCACGCTCAAACACACTGTTAAAGTAAGACTGTTGTTCACACTCAAACACACTGTCAAAGTAAGACTGTTGTTCACACTCAAACACACTGTCAAAGTAAGACTGTTCACGCTCAAACACACTGTTAAAGTAAGACTGTTGTTCACACTCAAACACACTGTCAAAGTAAGACTGTTGTTCACACTCAAACACACTGTCAAAGTAAGACTGTTCACGCTCAAACACACTGTCAAAGTAAGACTGTTGTTCACACTCAAACACACTGTCAAAGTAAGACTGTTCACACTCAAACACGCTGTCAAAGTAAGACCATATAGTGCAGTCAGCATGATCTTTACACTTCTATATAATAATAGAGCATAGCAGTGCTTTGAAAACCACCGGTTTAAACAATAATCTTTTCTTTTTTTAACGCAAGCCCAAATAAGCAACTACACTCTAGAAACACGCACAAAAAAACACAAACCGCAACTGCCAATATTTGCAAGTGACTTAACAGAAAAACGAGCCCAAAGTCGCTTATACTAAGCAAACATGGCTTCACTGTGTGTGGCAGTGAATAGGAGTTGGAGCCACACTCAGATAGTTGTTTTAGTTTTTTTCTTTTTTTCTTTTCTGTAATTTTAGTACTTTAACCCTGGCATCCCTATGTTGTGGCCATGTTATTATCAGTGATGCACAAAGTACTCAACCCCAACCCCCAGCAAGTAAATGTACTTTGTTTCTGTCTACCACTGGGTCAATAATAGGTCAGAACATTTGCTGTGTTTGTGTTGATAGTTATGGTTTTAAAGGTAGGCTTAGTGATATTCTTTTTTTTTTTTTTAATAAGTGTTAAATAGCTTAATAATCATTGCTATAGTGTTTGTTCAGTAAGAGGAGTTTTACCTGTCTCTCCAGTTCTTTAGTAAACAGAACATGCCTTTTCAGGTCAGGATACCAATTTGATCCAATCTGGAGAGAGAACTCACACAGGATTCAGGATTACCAAGTGGAATTAGCAGTGATGACACAAAGAAATGAGCAGACAAAAACTGGAACTGGAACAATCTAAAATGTATGCAGATTACCTACTGAAATTGGCAACCCACCTAAAAAAAATATTTTCTGTTAACTGAACAAACACTCTATAACAATGCTTACTATCATCTGTGTCACTTTTTTCTTTGGCTATTCAAAAAATAGCAGATATACAAGCTCATGGCGCGGCACCGAGTGCCGTGCCATGAGCTTGTAGATCTGCTATTTTTTGAAAAATCGTGAACAAATATTTTTTATATTTTTTTCAAAATGTTAGGATTTAGAAAACATTTTTAGAATCGGCCTCAGGTCTTAAAGGGTTAACAAACCTTTAATGGTGGACCTACAGGAGCATGACTGTAAGCTGACGCGGGACATGGTGGAGTTGATTGACAGGGAGGCGGACCTAATGATGAGAGGGGTGAAGAAGACCGACCTGGAAGGGCTGAGGAAGAGGATCTCCACACTCTTCCTCCAGTACATCAAAACACCCACCTTTAACCCCGAGGTGGCCAGGTGGCTCAAGGTACCGTATATACTCAGTGGTGGAAAGTAACTAAGTACATTTACTTAAGTACTGTACTTAAGTACATTTTTGAGGTATTTGTACTTTACTTGAGTATTTCCAATTTCCTATACTTTTACTTCTACTCCACTACATTTCAGAGGCAAATATTGTACTTTTACTCCACTACAATTATTTGAAAACTTGAGTTACTAGTTACTTTTCAGATATAAATTATGATATTATAAAACATACATTAACCACTTTAGCCCTATTTTATACCTAGGCTATTTGAAAATAGCAGATCTACAAGCTCACAAGGCGTCGCATCACGACGCGTTGTGAGCTTGTAGATCGGCTATTTTCAAATATTTTGTTACTTTTACTTTTTGTACTTTTGTACTTTTTGTACTTAATATTTTGATGCCAATACTTTCGTACTTTTACTCAAGTAAATGTTTGAATTCTGGACTTTTACTAGCCTGGTAAACCCTCCCTCCGGAAATCTCATTTCCATTTGATTTCAGGAAGGAGTCTGGCCTGAACCGCCTTTCTCCAATAATCGCTCTGTTCGCCGAACCGACGAGCCTATCAGCGTCGTCGCTCATTGTTCTGTGATTGACAGCTTACGTTGGCCAATCAGGTGGCGAGTTCGAGTGAGCCCGAATGAAGCCGAGTGCAGCCTGAGAGCCGCCGAAAAAAAATGAACGGCAGCCATTGTTCTTGTCCGAGTGCCGTCACTTCTTAGTTTCGTTCTTAAAACGGTCTCAAACTTATTTTTTGAGGCACGGAATTTACTATTAACACATCGGGTGCCAGCGTTTTTTCATAACAACTTACCGTGGGTGCCAGCATTCTCCCATTGACTGCGCTTTGCTGTTTGTTGTTTCCGCGTGCGTTACAAGCAAATCCACGCAAAAAAAAGCATCGATTCATGTTCTGCCATGAGCCTGGCTACAGGCTGGAACCATAACATCCCCTCGCGGGTTACAACGGGGGGGGGAATCGCGCATCGCGCATGACCGTTTTTCCCCACAGGAAACAGATTCGGAGATATAGGCGTTTCAAAGTAGGAAATAGACAGGAACCGGATGGGGAAAAAAAAAGTGTTTCCGGTGAGCGATCTGGCACTTCCTTCGCAGGATTACAATGGGTGCTCCCAGAGCTGCTCTAGCCCCGCCCGCGCGGAGAAAAACGAAAAAAACAAAAAGACTGAAATCACGGTTCAGACCGTGTTCGGCACCGAAGCTTCGGAACCGCCACTATGTAAACACACGGTTCAGACCGTGTTTGGCACCCGATGTGTTAACATATCGTTTGGATAGAATTTAGTTGTTTAACTTCATATATGTGGTCAATTAATCATGACAGAGCCTATTTAAAAATATAAATTTAGAGAACCGGCAGGGGCGGGGGGTGACACGCATGTATCCCAATAAGGCAACCTATTTTCGGCATGGCCGTCCCAAAAGTCCCGTTGCGTCACATAGTCTGGAGCTCGTCAAAATGAACTGCTGATTGGCTGAAGGGGAAAAACGATCTTTGGTTGAAGGGGTTGTCAGTCAATGGTATTACTCTCGCCCAACTCCAGCCCACAGCGAATATTGCAGAAAGGCGGTTCAGGCCAGACTCCTTCCTGAAATCAAATGGAAATGAGATTTCCGGAGGGAGGGTTTACCAGGCTAGACTTTTACTTGTAACAGATTATTTCTTTATTGCAGTATTGGTACTTTTACTTAAGTAAAACATTTGAGTACTTTTTCCACCACTGTTAATACTGCAGGGGTTTTCAAGTTTTTTTTTCAGCCCAAGGACCCCTTAGCTGAGAAAGAGATGAAGCAGGGACCCCCCACTACATGTTGTATGAAATGGTGTTGCAGATTAAACTCTTTCATAGATTTCATAGACAGCTTCATAGACTTGTTTGACAGCACTGTCATCAGTGTTGGATTCATGCGAATGTGTATTTTTTACATTTAACCACTTAAACCCTCAATACTTAGTAAACTTGACCTTTCACTCTGTACACTAAACCCCTTTGCCGAAAATAGCAGATCTACAAGCTCGCTGCGAGGCGTTGAGAGCTTGTAGATCGGCAATTTTTTGGCTAAAGTTCTCCTCACAATAGGGATGCTATAGGGTTCAAGTGGTTAATGTAAAAACATTTTATCCTATCACACAAAGATTTTGCGGCCACCCCTGTAGTAACTCTGAGGACCCCCTAGGGGTCCCGGACACCCTGTTGAAGACCCTTACAGTATCACCGGTTCTCAACATCCAGGTCGTCCAAATGGAGACTTACGGTTCTGTAACTCTGGGTCTGTAACAAATGGAACCAAATGGACCCTGTTGATTAATTGAATACATGGGACCACAATGGAAACAAGTCCCCAGGACTTTTCTGTGTTATCCCTTTAGCCATGAAGGGATAATTCACCCCCAAAATGACTTTTTTCCCTCCTATCGATTAGTCACCCTATGGAGACTTGGATTCATGGATATTCTTTTGCCAATAATTTGATGACCAGCAGTGGTTCCGGAAGGAGACCCAAAGAGTCTCCTTTGTGTCTCCTACCGGAACCGCTGCCTACTGGTCATCAAATTATAATGTGATAAAGAATAAAAGAAACTGAATTCAAGTCTCCATGGGGTGACTGATAGAAAAGCATTTGTTTGGGTGAACTATCCCTTTAATGTCTGTACCTCGTGCTGTTTACATTTCTGACTAATAAATGATTCAATCAATCAATCAATCAATCAATCAATCAATCAAACCCTTACAGGTCCATTTGGTTCCATGTGTACACTCTCAGAGTTAAATTTAAATAAAAAAAAGAATTAGAGCAATAACAGACTACACAGTACGTGAGAGGGTGTTTATAAATGTACTGTATCACATGGCATCTAATTAACTTATATAAGATCTCACATTGTGATAAGTGGAAACATTGCTATGCTAGCTGGTACACATGATACTGACATGTTTTAACACTTAATCCCATTAACGTTTGGATTTCACGCTCATGTGTAGATTCTGTTCCCATTTTTAATTACACCCAGAACATTCTGTTTTAATCATTTATGCGCAATGATGTGAAGTAACCAAGTACATTTACTTAAGTACAATTTGAGATATTTTTACTTCTCTGGAGTATTTCCAATTTCCAATATTTTTTACTTCTACTCCACTACATCTTAGAGGCAAATATTGTACTTTTACTCCACTACAATTATTTGACGATTTTAGTTCCTAGTTACTTTGCAGATATAAATGATTATATCATAAAACATACATTAACCACTTTTGCCCTATTTTATACCTTGGCAATTGAAAATAGACGATCTGCAAGCTCACAGCGTGTCGCTATGCAACGTGTTGTGAGCTTGTAGATCTGCTATTTTCAAACATTTAGTACTTTTACTTTTGGTACTTTATAAGTACATTGATATGCCAATACTTTTGTACTTCAACTCAAGTACATTTTTTATTCCTGACTTTCACTTGTAACAGAGTATATGTCTACGTTGTAGTATTGATACTTTTACTCAGATATACTAATAGCAGATATACCACGCTACAAGCTTGTATATCTGCTATTTTTGAATAGCCAAAGTATAAAATAATGGTTAAAGGAGCTACACCATGAATTTAAAAAAAAAAAATAATATTTGATATCATATTGTTTATGTCCCTCAAACGTTTTTCAAAAGGTTTGAGCCTAAATCAAGCCTCAGATATACTCATTCCAACTAACTTCTCTCTGGCTTATAAAGCACTTTCACCTGCAATACCACATTGTCCTGTTTGGCACGGGGCGCTATTGAGCCAGTTTGTATGCATGTTATGTCCTGGTTCTGTGTGGAAAAAGTAAAAAAAAAAAATAAGAAAACATTTTTAAAAAAAACATTTTTTTTAAATTTATTTTCTTTGGTTAGAACTGAAAAACGGGAGGAATTGTTCCCAGACGTGACGTAGGGTGGGGGAACAAATCTGACGGACTGTTTTCAGACCAATTTACATAAAAACCACAGATAGCCTATGAAAGCCTGCATGCTCGAAGTCGGGTATTTGTTGGAACAGAAGAGAGGTGGGGGAGACCAAAAACACACAAAAATGAAGAAAAAGTTAAAATTCATGGTGTAGACCCTTTAAAGTGGTTACACAGATGTCCCGCGGTTGTAATGGGTTACGTACAGTACAGTACTCGAGTAAATGTACTCAGTTACCTGCCACCGCCTGCTGCAGGTTCCCAAGGACCCGGCCGCCCGCCCGAAGGAGGAGAAGAGGTACTACTGCCATGGCTGTCGGCGCTACCTGCCCTCCACCCACTTCTCCCTGACGGCCACGGCCCGCCGCGTGGCCGGACAGTGTCGGCAGTGTGGCGAGCTGGACAACCAGGCCCGCCGGCGCCAGGACTTCTCCAAGTACCACGCCGTCCTGGAGAGGCTGCGCCACGACGAGGAGCTGCTCAGCACGGACACCGGCATCACCTACCTGCTGCAGGTGGGTGTGTGTGTGGGTGGGTGGGTGGGTGTGGGTGTGTGTGTGTGTGGGTGTGGTGGGTTGGCTTGACTTCGGATTGTGTAGACCAGTGGTTCCCAAACGTTTTTCCTCAAGACCCAAAATTGAAATTGTATATTTTCCCCGAGACCCAAACAAGTGAAATATTTTTTTTTAATTTATTTATGGAATTTCTTAGATTTTTCTTTTCAATGACATTCTCTTGTAAAATGTTTTAAATGCATTTTAAATGTTTCAAAATGTTAGATTATTATACTGTTTTGGTTACTTTTTGAAAAATCTTTTGAAATAATCATTAAAAGACGAAAAAAGGGACGTATACTTGTGACCTAGCTCTGGACCATAGCCTAGAACAGGGGTCTTCAACGTTTTCAGGCCAAGGACCCCCTAGTTGAGAGAGAGATGAAGCAGGACCCCCTCTATATTGTATGAAAATTGTGTTTCAGATTTAACGTTTTTTTGTTTACTTGGTCTGCTCTTTTTTCCCTCTACACCAAACACCTCTTTGCCAAAAAAAATAGCCGATCTACAAGCTCACAATGCCTCGCAGCGCGAGGCATTGTGAGCTTGTAGATCTGCTATTTTTTGGCTAAAGTTCTCCTCAGAAAAAGGATGCTAGGGTTCAAATGGTTAAGGTAAAAAAAAATCACATCACGCAAAGATTTGGCGGACCCCCTGTAGTAACTCTGAGGACCCCCTAGGGGTCCCGGACCCCCTGTTGAAGACCCCTGGCCTAGAAGGAGTTCTCCTTAAGGCTATGGGACTTTTCGAGCCTTTGCGCACGCACCACAGGCTGCACAGCCTCTCATCTGCAGTAAAAAATGAAAAATACACTTTCGCTACTCACCAAACACGGTTTTATGTAGTTGAAAGCCAACTCTACTAAGTGGGAACACTCTGAGCCCCCCACCTCATGTCTAAAATACACTTTTTGGCCAAAATGTTGGAGAAAAAAAAAAGAGCAATAACATGCCTCCTCTGTGCCATCTCCATCCCAGGAGAAGGACGTGTGCCACCTGGTGGACGTGGTGTGGGGGTGCCAGTCGGCGCTGTGCGCCTGCAGGGACCTCCACGAGCTGCTGATGGTGCGCTGGGACCGCCGGAGGGACTGGAGCCCCTGGAACTGCATCCTGCTCACCAAGGACGAGGCCGCAGCCCACCGCCAGCTGGACGATGTCAGCCAGGTATGGCACACTATAGCAGTGGTTCTTAAAGTGGGGGTCCGGGGATGTTCCGGGGGGGTCCCCAGCTAAATGAGTGATTGCTAGGAATGGTACCCAAGCAGTGGTTCTTAAACCCATTCGATCCGGGAACGCATCTGTGTCGTTTTAAGATTTATTTGGCTATTAAAAAAAATAGCAGATCTACAAACTCATAGCGCGGCACAATGAGCTTGTAGATCTGCTTTTTATTTTATTTTATTGTGGACAATTTGCGCAAATCTTTTAATATATATATATATATATTTTAAAGCGAACATTTTTAACTCCGATCTGTGCTTCCCTGGAACAACATATTTTGAGATGGGGGTCCACGGCCAAATACATAGCATTTTGGGGCTCCTTGACATGGAAAAGTTGGAGCACCACGGATATAGCAAGACCGCGGACCCCCATCTCAAAATGTTTTGTTCCAGGGACCCCAACGAAGCCAACATTTGAGTTACAAATGTTCGCTTTAAAAATATATGTATTCAAAGATTTCAATATTTAAAAAAAATAGCAGATCTACAAGCTTGTAAGCTTGTATATCTGCTATTTTTGAATAGCCAAAGAAATCTTAAAATGACACAGATGCGTTCCCGGTCTTGATGAATTTAAGTTGGGTGTCCGGGGAGGTTCCAGGGGGTCCCCAGCTAAATGATTGATAGTTAGGAACCAAAATGGAGGTTGTGGGTTCGAATCCACAGTGGTCAGGGGAGGGTGTACTGGGATTTTTTTAAACTAGTGGAGCGCTACGTCTCGCGCACGTGCTCACGCTCGCGCACACATGCGCACACGAGCGATCGGCAATTGAAATAACCCTTTAAATATGTAGGCGGCCTATTTATTTACCCACACATTATATACAGTATATTATATCAAATTGTATTCTATTTACTTGTTGTAATTTTGCATTTACCTTGCGTCTACGCCAGGGGTGGGCAGCATTTATTTCCAGAGGGCCATACTGACTTCGATAAAATGAGTGAAGGGCCACACATTATACAATTGAAACACATAGTGCTGAATGATGTTAAAAGTGCATGAATTTGATAGACATGCCAGACTACTTTAGAATAAGGTCCTTGCTTTCACAACAAGAATGTTCATCAACAAAATGTTGATCTTTCTTTTTCTTTTTGGATCACTCTGGTGTACTCTGTACGAGATTACAATGAAAAGATTACATAAAACAATCCACGTCAATGCCGTATCTCATGTTATATGATTATTTATTATTATATTATTATTATTATATGATTATATGTTATATGCACCATTCCATAGGTCACTGATAAAACACATTGCATTCACATTGAATTCCTTATATATGGACTCACGGCAGACTGTTTCACTGTTACATTATAAACATAAAACATTTGAGTACATACGGATGGAGTCATGCAGGTATGTACTCAAATGGCAAATATGAATTACTATTAATTGGAGTGAAATTAATTTGTCTCAAAACCAGTAACATATGGCAGCCTTTTAAAATATCGATTTTTTTATATTTTTTTTTTTGGGGGGGGGGGGGGGCAGTATTTTTTTTTGGCGGGCCGGATTGAAATGGTCAAAGGGCCGGGTCCAGCCCCCGGGCCGTATGTTGCCCATGTGTGGTCTACACCAACAGAATTGGCCCGTGTTCGGGGAAGGGAAGACATTTTTAGAATCGGCCTCAGGTCTTAATGAGTTAAGCAACTTACATCACAATCAGTGCCTTGCTCAGGACAACTTTAAAGGAGAAGCGTTTTTCTACCTTGATTTGATGTTGCTATTAGTCATGATAAGAGTGGTCCTGGACCCCCAGTTCATAACGAGCGAAGTACTCCATTCCGGGGAACCCGAAAGCATAGCTCAGACCGTCCGTCTTTAGATCTTGGCTAAATGCGCTTATTTCCGTCGATCGAAAATAGTTTTTTCTTGTATATATCTGTAGTGTGTGGTCCGTCTGATGTCACTGCTATGCTATTGCTACATGGGTGCCGCCATTTCTGTGTACAGATCTGATATACTGAGATCACGTTTTAAATCTCGTCTCACCATACTTCCGCCCGCCATTCTCGTGACCGGAGGGCGGAAGTATCGCGAGACGAGATTTCAAACGTGATTTCAGTAGTGACCGTTCTGAGCTGCGGTTTGGGGGGGGTCTCCGAAATGGAGAACTTCGGTCGTTATGAACTGAGGGTCCAGGACCGCTCTCATCATGACTTAACAACATCAGATCAAGGTAGGAAAACGCTTAGGGCAAAATTCTCCTTTAACAGATATCTTTTTAGCATAAAGTGGGGATTTAACCTTTCCGTACTCGGGTCCCCATGTCCCCCCAGTATGAGAGTTGAAGTGTCCGTTGTCGCCTGCAGGCCTACGGGTTGGCGTTGGTGCAGAACGTGGAGCATAAACACACCATGGCCAAGAGATACTTTGCCCAGATCCCCGTCATGGCCCGCTACCTCCGCAATGTGGAATCGCAGCCCGTCGCCCGCGGCAACCAGCTGGTGTCCAGGCCCATCACCACGGAGACAGACAAGCCCCCCCCTCCCCCCCACACACACACCAACGCCGTGTCGTTCTCAGCTCACAATAAAGCAGGACTGTGATTTTAATAAACTCTGAAACCAAATCATTTTTCATTCCACTTTCTATCTCTGGCCCTCTCCTCTCCTCTCCTGTCCTCTCCTCTCCTCAGATGCTCTCAGAAGCATTGCCTTTATTTAAAAGATCACGTAAATAAAGCTGATGATTGCTTTGTGTTTTGACTTCATTTGATTGCATTGGCTTACTGCTGGAACGTGCACATATTTCAGAGATGGACACAAATATTCTTGACATACTTTTCATCAGTTTTTACCAATTACGGACTTGATTGATCAATCAAACTACTCACACAAAAGAAAAGAATTGCACCACACCAATTACACCTTAACCCATTCAATCCGGGAACGCATCTGTGAAATTTTAGATGTCTTTGGCTATTCAAAAATAGCAGATCTACAAGCTCATAGCGCGGCACTGAGTGCCGCGCTATGAGCTTGTAGATCTGCTATTTGACACAGATACGTTCCCGGATTGAATGGGTTAATATCTGACAGACTCCCATACATGTATTTCAAATTTCAGCATCACCTCAAAGGTCTACGGCAGACTGCTTTGATCACAGCCAAAATAATCATACATCAAACATAGAGCTTTAATATCACACGTTAAGCCTTTTGAAAGCTGATTTTAGCCTGGCTTTTTGTGAAAAAGTTCAAAGCATTTAAATTCGTTGTCACGGATGAGAAATTAACAGTGGAACGGGATGGGATTTAGTAATTAAAAGAATAAAGGGCAAGTGGCTGCTTTCATTTATCACTTTGGGACAAAAGATTGAATGGGGGAAAAACATTATAAAACCCAGTTTCCCCAAAACTTTGATAAAAGGTTAATTGTTTTAGTGTCAGTTCTTGGGAAACGCTAAAAAGAGTATTTGCTATACTTGTCCCCCTTTTTACTCCACTACAATTAATTGAAAACTTTAGTTACTAGTTACTTTGCAGATATAAATTATTATATCATAAACCATATACCACTTTAGCCCTATTTTATACCTAGACGGTTTGAAATAGCAGATCTACAAGCTCACAACGCCTCGCAATTTGCTATTTTCAACCATTTTAGTACTTTTAATTTTGGTACTTTTAAGTATATTTTGATGCCAATACTTTGTTACTTTTACTCAAGTAACATTTTGAGCACAGGCCTTTTACTTCTATCAGAGTATTTTTTATATTGTGGTTTTGCTACAGTACTTCTACTTAAGTAAAATATCTGAGTACTTCTTCCACCACTGTCCAAAACTCACACATATTGGTACACATTATCTCTGGAGCCATGTGATCAAGCTGTATCGATCCGATTTTTCAGATTCCATTCCAATTTTGCGGGCCCTAGGTAGACAACCCGGCCTGGCGGAGACCCGCACTCAGAGGAGCACACCTTTCTAGTTTATATTTAATCATAATAGGTACACATATCATACAGATTCTAAAGGCCACTGCTCTGACCTGTGGTGCTGGGGTCCACAGCGGGGGACTTAGGTCAGATGAGAGTCACATGAGTGTTGATTGATTAGGTCAGATGAGGAGCTGGGGAAATAATACACAAGTCGCATGATTAATCAACAGAAGGTTACACCCACATGGGTAGGCCGAACCCACATAAATAGAGATAATGCTCACTAACAGGACAAAGTATTCTACGCATGCATCAGTGTTACTAGTTACCAGGGTGTTATTGCTGCGTTCGTCATTTCCCATTGTGAGCTCCGAGAGACTGACGGTAAGAATTGAGAGCGTGTTTACACTACGATAAATGTATGTTTCTGATATGTTTTATAGTTGTGTGAGTATATTTCATCTCAGTAATTTGTCATTGCGTTGCTGTTGTTTCCTTTTCTATGTTTATAAACTACTGGCTTGCTGGCCTACTGGCCTAAAAGTGTTAGAGTGTGTTTGTATTGTGTCACCATCAAAGACGTGGGTCTGAGTTGTGTCCGCTAATTCGGTTACTCAAATACATTTACATGGAGATCTATCTATTGCATAGCAAGTGTGATTCGTAGATACATGTACTGTGTGTGTGTGTGTGTGTGTGTTTGTTTGTGTGACATTACTGTTAGCACAAGAAAATTAATCAAAGTCCATTTTTTTCAGCCGGTCAGCCTTTTTGTGAGACTGAGATCCACTCGTCAGTCAGAGACTGCGACACGCGAAACAAACGGAGAGGCAGACATCAATCAGTCAATAATTAGATCAATCAATAGACGGGCGGATCATTTGAACAACCTGGCAGACCGACAGACTGTTATCTGATACAGTCTCCACTGAGGTAAGAACAGGAAGATTATTAAGAAGTGCTAAAACTATTACTGTTACTATGAATGCTACAACCGCTACAAACACTACGACTACTATAACTACTAATACTGTTGATACTCATAATGTTATTGTTGTTGTTTTGTCTTCTAGTATTCCTCTGGTGTAACAGCCTCAGAGAACATTCCAGATCAGGTGTGTGACCGGCAGACAAAATGGGCTCGTCGGTGAGCTCTGAGGTCCTCTGCACCGCACACGGTGAGAAGCTCAAGCTCTTCTGTTTTAAAGACCGACAGCCAGTGTGTGTCGTGTGTCGCCATTCCAAGAAACACGCCGGACACGAGTTCGTACCCGTGGACAAAGCGTCTGGACTTTGCAAACAGAATGTCTGCAAATCACTGATGCATTTAAAGGTGAAACTGAAGGTCTTTGATAAAGTAAAAAGAAGTTACGACAAAACGGAAAATCACATCAAGGTTCAGGCCAGGAACACAGAGACACAGATTAAGGAACAGTTTCAGAATCTTCGTCGGTTCCTAGAGGAGGAAGAGAAGGCCAGGATCGCCTCTCTGCGGGAGGAAGAGGCTCAGAAGAGTCGGAAGATGAAGGAGAGGATTGAGGGTCTGAGCAGACAAATGGAAACCCTCTCCAACGCAATCCAAGCTGCTGTGGACCAGCTGAGAGCGGACGACCACGTCTCATTCCTGCAGAACTACAAGACCACGATGGAGGGAGTCCAGCTCGACCTGCAGGACCCACCGCCGGTCTCAGAACTATCAGGAGCCCTGATAGACGAGGCCAAACACCTGAAGAACCTGACCTTCAGCGTCTGGGACAAGATGAAGGACATTGTCTCCTACACTCCTGTCATCCTGGACCCCAACACTGCTAGTCCTGGACTCATGGTGTCTGGTGATCTGACCAGTGTGAGATGTGGAGAGGAACAGCAGCTTCCTGACAACCCAGAGAGGTTTAAGGACTGGTTCAGAGTGCTGGGTTCTGAGGGCTTTAACTCAGGATCTCACAGCTGGGATGTTGAGGTTGGAGACAATACATGCTGGGAAGTAGGTGTGTGTGTGGAGTCTCACCAGAGGAAGGGAGGGAGAGGGAGTGGACGATGGTTTATGCGGTGCATTGAGGGTGAATACATACAATTCTCATCAGAGCCTTATCAGTGGACTGTTCTCTCAGTGAATCAGAAACCCCGGAGGATCAGAGTCCAGCTGGACTGGAACAGAGTCCAGCTGGAGTGGAACAGAGGACGGCTGTCCTTCTCTGATCCTGATTCTGACACACACCTACACACCTTCACACACACCTTCACTGAGACACTGTTTCCATTCATTTTGACTGTTGATGATGATGGTAGGTCTCTGAAGATGTTACCAGGGAAGATCTGTGTCACTGTAAAACCACAGAGTGACACAGATCAGAACGTTGGTATTTTAGACAGACAGACAGACAGACAGACAGACAGACAGACAGACAGACAGACAGATCATGCTTTACGATTGTTTAACAGATAAAATGATTCCTGATAACATACTTTCATGTTGTAGTGTATAACTATAAACAATCAGTTTGTAATTCTATTGGTAT
This sequence comes from Gymnoscopelus microlampas, assembly GCF_963454915.1. Classification (NCBI taxonomy): domain Eukaryota; kingdom Metazoa; phylum Chordata; class Actinopteri; order Myctophiformes; family Myctophidae; genus Gymnoscopelus; species Gymnoscopelus microlampas. The sequence continues at coordinate 53,299,754 of NC_139943.1, read as the reverse complement.
AATGGTGACATGTTTGATATGATTATTACTGATAACATGTTTTATATTGTAATGTTTGTCATTTATGGATATGGAGGTTTGAATTCTATAGTTTCTCTGTGACAGTGATGATGTCTGTTGATGTATTTGATCTTATTAAAGATGATGAGAGTAAAGTGAGTCAGACGTGTGTTTGTAACAGTCAGCATTCAGCAGATCATACACTACGATTTATTAAAAGTAAAAGTACTGAATCAACCCCAGTAGTTGAGTAAAAGTATGCTGGTCAAATATTACATGTTGAAAGTTGCTCTGTCAAATTGGTACTTGAAGTAAAGTATCGGAGTGCACACTTTAAAAGTGCATGCTTTTAAAAATACTTAAAGGACGACTTCACCCATTTAATTACGGGTCTGTAACTCTGACATTGTACAAATGTCGGGTCCATTTGGTTCCATTCCTGTCGAGAGTTAAGGGGGTCCGTGGCCTAATATGCATGCCAAACTGGGGGTCCTTGAAATTAAAAAGTTTGAGGGGTTAAATGTAAATGTATAAAGTATACTTAATGGAAACGGATACTATGAAGTTTTCCTCATGACATACTGTATCTTAGTGTGTATAAGATTTACATATTACGTTTTGTAATATGACATAAATATAAGGTGCTATATAAAGTAACGATGCAAATTTAGGGGTGCCGTGGGGGGAAAAAAGTTAGAGAAGCACTGATTTACAGTATATAACTAAATGGGCACAATGTGTCTCCTACTGCCCAACCAACCATAGGATTGCATGTGCAAAACATGAACCACCACGATGCAATCACATAACATTTTACAGGGTCTACTGACCAGTGACCATAATGGTATAAAGTATACTAAATATATTTACTCAAGTACTGTACTTAAGTAAAATGTGAGGTATTTTCACTTTACTGGGATATTTTCAATTTTTCAATACTTTTACTTCTACTCCACTACATCTCAGAGGCAAATATTGTACTTCTATACTCCTCTACAATTATTTGAAAACTTTAGTTATTAGTTACTGCAGATATTGCAGGTATAAATAATTGTATTATAGAACATACATTAACCACTTCAGCAATAATGTATACCTAGGCTATTTGAAAATGGCCGATCTACAAGCTCACAATGCGTCACATCGGCTATTTTCAAACATTTTAGTACTTTTACTTTTGGTACTTTAAGTATATTTTGATGCCAATACTTTTGTACTTTGTTTTCAACTGCCATTTTGAACAAAGGCCTTTTACTTGTAACCGAGTATTTTTATATTGTGGTATTGCTTACTTTTACCTAAGTAAAATATCTGAGTAGTTCTTCCACCACTGATTCACACAGTGGTCATTTTGCTCCAACGGGGAAACTCCCCCCCCCTGTCATGTGATAAGAAGCGGCTTGCTAGCTCCTCATGCATCGAAGGAGGCATGAACTCAGTTCTGGGCTCTCCCCAGGCTGGCAGAGGGAGAGTAGCGCCCAGGATTACATAGGCAATTGGCACTGGGTGAAAAAATGGGTTACAAAATTGTGGGATAAAAAACATTTAAAAAAATAATATATTTACAATAAAATATATCTTTCGCATGATTTGTTTTATTGTCAAGGGTGATAATAAATGCAGGTCAAACTAAGGAGACAGCATAGACATCCAATCCTTTGTGTGTCCAGGATGATGACCTGTTTTCTTTTCCCCTGTTTTTTTTCCTTGAAAAGTTCAGTGTCTAATAAACTTTTATGAGCGGTTAACTGGTGGATGATACATGGAACAGAACAGATAAGGCTTCAGTCCGGGGGCATTTTGTTGTTCTACGGCTGAGGAGGAGGAGTTGTGACATGCTGCAGAGATGTGGCAGTTATTTATGAGAAGGTTATGGAACTATCGGGACGTCCTTGTCTTTGTTTTCACCCCACTGGTGCTGCTTCCTCTGCCTATGGTTGTCGGGACCAAGGTGAGACCGTCTTCACACGCAGGCAGACCCTGTATACACTTATACTCAGGGGTGGAAAAAGTGCTCAAACTTTTTACTCAAGTAAAAGTGCTAATACTCCAATATAGAAATAATCTGTTACAAGTAAAAGTCGAAATGTACTTAAAGTACCAAAAGTAAAAGTACTCATTATGTAGAATGTCCCATTTTAAGTTTTCAAATGTATAAACATCTTTTAAAAATAGCCGATCTACAAGCTCACAATGCGATGCATTGTGAGCTTGTAGATCGGCTATTTTCAAATGGCCGGAATGTATATACTGTTTGGACTGAAGTGGTTGGTTAGTTAGTTAGTTTTGTAATAATAATCAAAATCTACAAAGTAACTATAGTAACTAAATATTTCAAATAATTGTAGTGGAGTAAAAGTACAGCATTTTCCTCTGAGATGTAGTGGAGTACAAGTAAAAGTATTGGAAATTGGAAATACTCAAGTAAAGTACAAATACCTCAAAATTGTAATTAAGTACAGTACTAGTAGTAGAGTAAATGTACTTATTTGCTTTCCACCACTGCTTATACTGTATGCTGGTTTGTTTACTGTTGAGTGAGAATACAATATTGCACATAAAGCTAATCATCTGGGGACCCCCCAAAATAATGTGGGGACCCCCCTGGGGGCCTCTACCCCCGGTTTGGGAACCACTGCCCTAGACTGTGGAATAATCTCCCCTTGGACCTAAGAGCTCTGTCCTCTGTTGACAGTGTTAAAAGACCGCTAAAGACTCCCCTGTTTAAAACAGGCTTTTAGTTATTGTGTGATTGCAGCTTTTTGGGTTGTGTGTGTGTCCTGTCTTTTGTGATTTGCTTTGTCTTCTTATTGGTCGGTTGTTTGAATATTGATTGTTTTATTAATTTGGTCTTTTGATTTATTATTATGATATGCTTTTGTGTTTTAAAACAGGGGTCTTCAACAGGGCGTCCGGGACCCCTAGGGGGTCCTCAGAGGTGCTACAGGGGGTCTGCCAAATGTCTGTGTGATATGATTTTCTTTTTTACCTTAACCACTTGAACCCTAGCATCCCTCTGAGGAGAACTTTACCAAAAATAGCCGATCTACAAGCTCACAACGCCTCGCGCTGCGAGGCGTTGTGAGCTTGTAGATCGGCTATTTTTTGGCAAAGAGGTGTTTGGTGTAGAGGGGATAAAAGAGCAGACCAAGTAAGCAAAAAAAGTTAAATCTGAAACACAATTTTATACAGTATAGAGGGGGTCCCTGCTTCATCTCTCTCTCAGCTAGGGGGTCCTTGGCCTGAAAACGTTGAAGACCCCTGTTTTAAAACACGGTAGGCACTTTGTGACTATTACTGTCTGCAAAGGTATAGCTCTACAAATAAAACGTACTTACTTATTGCAGATACACATGCTGTAGGCGTCTATTGATCTACTTCCTGGAAGAAGAAAATAGTGTGTTCTATGTTTTTCCACCAAGGGAAAACAAAATCCCATTTAGTTTGACTATAATAAACCGAGGGCATTTTTCAATTACAGCCCCCTAGGCAGCTAGAGGTCAATTTCATTAACTGGATTCTACTTATCCTCTGAAATTGATATTCTTGTTTTCAGGGTGCAGCGAATCACCAAGCCAGTTTCCCGCTGGTATGAATTCAGTTTGATTATTTTTTTCAAGGCCAAAAAGAACCAAAACAAGATGGCAATAATAACTGTTCCCATCATTGTAATATACACACGCTTTTATTACTTCAGCTCCGTCACTTAAAATTCAACAAGGGTGACAGGCAGTAGTTCAGGAGGCCGCTGTGACATTCTTTTGCCATTCTTGTTTGTAAAGAGACAGATGGTAGTTTGTGATGCAGTATAGTACGCTTAAAGGGATATTTCACTTAAAAAAACTTGGGTCATTTTATCGTCTACTCAGGCTTTTGTGAGCCCCCCAGACCGTTTTTAAGTTGCTTTATTCAGTATTTAGATATTTGATATTCATTTTATCAGACACGCCCCCTTCCTATACAAACCCATTATAACTCCATTTCTAACATGTTAGATTCGACAGCCGTCGTTGGTTCTGGTGACTCACCCTGCCCTCCTAATACGCGAGGGGGCCGTGTTTTTGCGCTAACTTTTTTCATTTCTTTTTAATATTTATTTTTGGAAAAATGACAAAGATTAAATACAATAAAAAAAACATTAAAAATAAATGAAAAAAGTTATTGAAAAAACACGGCACCCTCGCGTATTAGGAGGGCTGACAAAAGCCTGAGTAGACGATAAAATGACCCAAAGTTTTTTTTAAAGTGAAATATCCCTTTAACAATAACAATCTTGTTATTTTCCGGGGTGGCATGTTTAAAGGGATAGTTCACCCAAAAAATCTATCGATTAGTCACCCCATGGAGACTTGAATTCATGGATATACATATATATTTAGTCGCATTCCTAAGCCAATAATTTGATGACCAGAGGACCGTTTGGCAGCGGTTCCGGTAGGAGATACAAAGGAGACTCTTTGTGTCTCCTACCGGAACCGCTGCCGGTCATCAAATTATTGGCTTAGGAATGCGACAAAAACAAAACAATCCATAGAAAAAAAGTAATTTTTGGGTGAACTATCCCTTTAAGCCTTTATTTGACAATATCAGTCGAGCGGAGAGAGACAGGAAATGCGGACAGAGAGCAGAGGGATGACACAGTCATTCAAACATTCAAACCAGGCAGGTTACCCACTGACAGTGTTAATTTTGACAGATTTTTTTTATTTAATTTTAGTCATAGTCTATTGAATAAAATTTCATTTAGTTTTAGTCACCTTTTAGTCATCTGAAATGTTTTAGCGTTGGTCTAGTTTTAGTCGACTAAATATCATACCATTTTTAGTCGACTAAATCTACAGTTAATTTAGTGGACTAAAATGTATCTCAGCAGGCCGTGATAGCGTCTTAAAGGCTGATTCATACTTAGCTGCTTGCCAAAAATAGCTGCTTGTAGATCAGCTATTTTCGGAACGTGACACCATGAGTGCAATCAACCGTTTTTAGTTCTGTCTTTTAGTTCTACTGGATCTCCACTAGTCCCTCCTTAACATTTTACTCTAGTTTTTGTTTGTTGACAAAAATTGTCAACATGCATTTTAGTCATATAGTTTTAGTCACCATAGCTTAGTTTTTATTTCGTTTCTATTTAGTTTTCGTCAGTGAAAAAAAGTAGTCGCGAAAATGTTTCGTCATAGTTTTAGTCGACGAAATCAACAGTGCCCACTGATGAGGGCATTGTGTGTGCTATCGGGTCAACAGTGCAGTAATCTTGACTGATACATTATCAGTCAGGATTACTGCCTGTAGGGTAAACGTGACTGAGTACACTAACCTGAGTTAACCTGAGTTACAGTTACAGGCTACCGAGTACAGTGGCCTTACAGGTTAGTCGATCTACAAGCCCACACTTGTGAGCTTGTAGATCGGGCTGCTTTCAGTACTCGACACTGCAGTACTCAACAGTCAACACTGTTGTACAACAGAACATTTCGCCTGTTCTGGTGTAGTATGCATTGGGCTTATTGAGGGTCCGTTTGGTTCCATTTGTACACTGACCAGTGGTGTAAAAATTACTCAATTCCTTTACTCAAGTAAACGTATCAATACTGCAATGTAGAAATACTCTGTTACAAGTAAAAGTCTGGAATAAAAAAAAATGCTTGAGTAAAAGTACAAAGGTGTGGTATCAAAATATATTTAAAGTACAAAAGTAAAAGTATACTCATTATGCCATTTCACAAGTTTTGTATACTGTATAAAATGTATATAAATCTAGAAAATAGCAGATCTACAAGCTCACAATGTGTCACGTCGCGACGCATTGTGAGCTTGTAGATCTGCTATTTTCAAATGGTTGAAATGTGTATAGGGCTGAAGTGGTTAATGAATGTTTTATAATAATCAAAATCTACAAAGTAACAAGGAACTAAAGTTGTCAAATCATTTTTGTGGAGTAAAAGTATAATGTTTGCCTCTGAGATGTAGTGGAGTAGAAGTAAAAGTACTGAAAATTGGAAATACTCCAGTAAAGTAAAACTATTATTGGCAGCCGCCAAATATGGCGAAGATGCCGTCACTTGTAAACCCCGAGGGGTGTTTGGTTAATTGTCCAAGATTAGCTGACTGTACATTTTTACAGTACACCGTGTAAATATTTGTGTCCTTGTATTGTTTCTTGTATTAAGTGTGTGTGTGTGTGTGTGTGTGTGTGTAGGTGTCAGAATGTGCGTTTGTGCTGTTTCTCATGGCCGTCTATTGGGTGACGGAGGCGTTGCCTCTCTCTGTGACTGCCCTGCTGCCGGCCTTGCTCTTCCCTCTCCTTGGCATCATGACGTCCTCTGAGGTGAGTGAAAGAAAAAGCTCCCTGAAAAGGAGCTTTTCTATAGGGAAAGAAATCATTGCTTGAATGTTATAACATTAACCACTTAAGACCTGAGGCCGCTTCTACAGTTTTTCGGGAAAAAATATTTTCACGATTTTTCAAAAATAGCAGATATACAAGCTCATAGCGGGGCACTCGGTGCCGCGCTATGAGCTTGTAGATCTGCTATTTTTGAATAGCCAATGAAACCTATAAGTGACACAGATGCGTTCCAGGTCTAAATGGGTTAACCACTTGAGACATATAGTCTTGCGTTAGTATTATGGAACATAATGACGTTCCAGACATGACGAGGTGACGTGTACAATTTATTGAAGAAGATTTTCTGAGCATTAACCCATGAAATCCGGGAACGCGTCTGTGTCATTTTAGATTTCTTTGGCTTTTCAGAAATAGCAGTTCTACGAGCTCGTAGATCTGCTATTTTTGGAAAAAAAATATCGTAGAAATGTGTGCAAATCTTTCAATATATTAATATATACATTTTTAACTCAAATCTTTGCTTCTGGGGGTCCCTGGAACAACACATTTTGAGATGGGGGTCCGTGGACAAATTCATATCATTTTGGGGGTCCTTGACATGAAAAAGGTTTGCACTGATATTATGGCAACATACTGTACGTTATTTTTCAAATAAACCGTTAGGATTTAGAAGACATTTGTAGAATCCCCAGAAGCAAAATTTGAGTTACAAATGTTTGCTTTAAAACATATGGATATATATTCAAAGATTTGCACAAATTGTAACGATAAAAAAAAAAAGCAGATCTACAAGCTTGTAGCGCGCCACTCTTGTAGCTTGTAGATCTGCTATTTTTGAATAGCCCAAAGAAATGAAGAAATTGAAGAAAATTACACAGATATCCCGGTTTTAATGGATTAAGACATTGTCAGTCCATTCTTATAGTGTTCCACTCTAACAAATGCTGTCCTTGAATGGTCATATTCTATGAACAGGGCAGGCATGGTACACTTATAGACAACAACAATGGTCTTGCTGAACCAGCTAGAAAGAGAATAGAGTGGTGGACATGTTTTGTTGCTTGGAACAGTTGTTGACTAGGTATCTGTGACAAGACTCCTGCAGTGAAGTTAAGTTCTATGGTCCAAATACACAGATAGGGCGGCAATGGTTATAGAACAGATTGTCATTCTAAAGATTCTCGAAAATTTGTGCAAATCTTTGAATATATATATATTTTTAAGCGAACATTTGTAACTCAAATCTTTGCTTCTGGGGGTCCCTGGAACAAAATATTTTGAGATGAGGGTCCGCGGCCAAATACATATACATTTTGGGGTTCTTGACATAGAAAAAGTTTGAAAACCACTGACATAGCAACATAAGTTTATTAAAAAAAACTGTTAGGATTTAGAAGACACTTGCAGAATCGGAACCTCAGGCCTTAATGGGTTAACATCACTTTCCAGCATAGATAGCATTGAGGCAAAATCATCTGTGATGGATTAAGAATATCATAAATGGACTCCTTGCCACAGTATGTTACATCATGATAAACCTCTCTCCCCCCATCTCTCCCGGCTTTCACATCTCTTTCCTTATTTGTCTCTTCTCTCTCCCTCTGTGTTTTACATGGCTCCTCTCCTGTCTCTTATCCTCTCTCTCTCTCTCTCTCTCTCTCTCTCTCTCTCTCTCTCTCTCTCTCTCTCTCTCTCTCTCTCTCTGTCTCAGGTGGCGAGGGTGTACTTCAAAGACTTCCACTTCCTGTTGATAGGAGTCATCTGCCTGGCCACCTCCATAGAGAAGTGGGGGCTCCACCGGAGGATCGCTCTCAAGCTGATCACTCTGGTCGGGGTCAAGCCTGCATGGTGAGTCATGCATAGTGGTGGAAAAAATAAGAAAAAACAAGTACATGTCAGAAATTCTGAATTTACTTGAGTAAATGTACAAAAGTATTGGTATCAAAATGTATATAGGGCTGAAGTGGGTAATGTATCTTTTGTAATAATAATCATCACATACATACATCACAGAAGCAAATTTTGTACTTTTACTCCACTACAATGCTTTGAAAACTTTAGTTACTAGTTACTTTTTAGACTTTTATTATTATCGCAAAACACACTAACCACTTCAACCCTATACATTTCGGCCATTTGAAAATAGCAGATCTACAAGCTCAGAGTGCGTCAACTCGAGTAAAACGTGTGAGTACTTTTTCCACCACTGCAAATGTCACGCTTGTATCACCATTTGAAAAATTCTCCCAAAATATTGCATGTTATCTGCTGCACCTCAACCCTCCAACACTCCATGATAAGGCTGTTGTTGGGGTTCATGGCGGGGTGCTCCTTCCTGTCCATGTGGGTCCACAACACGTCGGCGGTCACCATGGTCATGCCCATCGTGGAGGCCGTCATCCAGCACCTTGTGAGGCCTGAGGAGGCAGAGGTGACACAACCAGGCACCCACCAGCACCAGCACCACAACCCTGGGCTGGAGCTCAACGGTATAGCCACTCCATGGCTACAAACATTCACTTTGTATTAACTCAATTACCTGTCTTAACTATGGGATTTGTTGTATACCAAACCCCAGTTCTGTATACATGAAGGCCACAGACCCCCATAACTCTCAGTCACAGACAAGGGTCCATTTGGTTCCTGCACTATCAATCATTTAGCCCATCAATCATGAGAACTCCTATAGAGTGTTTGTTCAGTAACAGGGGTCTCAGGTGGGTTACCAATTTCATCCAACCAGGAGAGAGAGTATCTATTTATCAGCTTAATTTTTTATAGTGTTCCAGTTCCAGTTCCAGCTCATTTATTTGTGTCATCGCTTCCAATTTCTCTTGTTTAATCTGTATCCTGTAGAAGTTCTCTCCCTCACTATCCTGATTGGAGGAAATTAGTATCCTGACCTGAAAATATCATTTTCTGTTTACTAAATAGCTGGAGAGAGACGGGAACAAACACTCTATAATAGCAACGATTAGCCTACTATGGTTAATATTTAAGACTTAATTCAACATAAAAAATATATACTTATACCACCTTCAACGTCTCAATGAAAATGAAGAGATAGGCTAGGTTGTACATGCTCTCTCAGTGTGTTTCTGTTAATGACTAGAATGGCTACAATTTGAGTCTGTAATGACGGCCATTAGCATCAGTCATTAACTGACTAATGTCTGTAATTTGTGCAGAGACCGCTGGGCATGTTGACATGGAGGAGAACATGAGGTATGTGAAGTACATTATTCAATCTTAATCCGTCAACACCGGGAAAGCATCTGTGTCATTTTAACATCTCTTTGGCGATTCAAAAATAGCAGATCTACAAGCTCATAGCGTGGCACAGAGCTTGTAGATCTGCACATTTTTGAAAATTTGTTAAAAATGTATGCAAATCTTTGAATATATATAATATATGTTTTAAAGAAAAAAAATGTACTCCGATCTGTGCTTCTGGGGGTCCCTGGAACTACTTATTTTGAAATGGGGGGGGGGGGGGGGTCAGCGGCTAAATACATATCATTTTGGGGGTCCTTGTCATGGAAAAGTTGGAGCACCACTGATATAGCAACATACTGTTAGGATTTAGAAAGCTTTTTTTTTATGTATTTGGCCGCGGACCCCCCATCTCAAAATGTTTTGTTCCAGGGACCCTCATGAAGCAAAGATTTGAGTTACAAATGTTTGCTTTAAAAATATATACATTCAAAAATATTTCACAAATGTTCAAGATTTTTCAAAAATAGCAGATATACAAGCTCATAGCGCGGCACTCGGTGCCGCGCTATGAGCTTGTATATCTATTATATGCTATTTTTGAATAGCCAAATAAATCAAAAGAATGACACGGATGCTTTCCCGGATTCAATGGGTTAAGCTAAATTAATTCATACTGTGTAGGACAAGCCCGCCGTGTGCCATATTCTTTTGGCTCCATGGACGTAGTATTTTTCTGGAACGTGCCCACAGGCTGTGAGCCACTTGGCTCCTGAAATGTCTAGCACCTCAACACCCAACACGTCATTAACGTCCCACAGCTTTGATTGGTTGGCTGACTGGCCTGCAGATACGGCCTAGGTCATACACGGGCAACTGGCGGCCCGGGGGCCACATGCGGCCCCCCACCTTCACTTAATGCGTCCCGCAGGTTAATATCGTAATAGTGACATATTATTGATCTCAGCTGTTGCCATTCCAAACATGCAAACATGACCCGCTTTAATTACTTCAGTCTATATTAGTAGCTTAAATGACTAGTAAAAGTTAACAAAACTCCAATATGTACAGAACTCAGCCGCCCGCCTGCTCACCCACACCCGCTCCAGAGACCACATCACCACCTACCAAGCCCTCAACCACCAGGCACCCCAATACATTTCCGACCTCCTTCACAACCACGTCCCCACCCGTTCCCTCAGATCCAGCGATGCCAACTTCCTCAAATTCCCCACCAAAAAAACGAAGCGCACCTGGGGTGATAGGGCATTCTTTGTTGCAGCACCCACCCTCTGGAACCCACTCCCACCTCACATCAAAACCGCCCCCGCCCTTGCCGTGTTCAAAACCTCCCTCAAAACCCACCTCTTCAGAACTGCTTTCCCCACCTAGCTGATCTCCTACCACCCTAGTCTCAACTTTGTTTTATTCCCTGGCCTTCTGTAGCATTTTTTAACTTTTTATTCTCTGTATTTTCTTATTAAAGTTGTTTTGTTTTGATTGTGTTCTACCTAGTTTAGCTTTGTAAAGCGACTTTGAGTACTCAGAAAAGCGCTATATAAATTCCAGCTATTATTATTATTATTATTATTATTAACATGAGGATCCATAAGTATAACTAAATGCATTTGAAATTAAAGGGTCTACACCATGAATTTTAACTTTTTCTTCATTTTTGTGTGTTTTTGGTCTCCCCCACCTCTCTTCTGTTCCAACAAATACCCGACTTCGAGCATGCAGGCTTTCATAGGCTATCTGTGGTTTTTATGTAAATTGGTCTGAAAACAGTCCGTCAGATTTGTTCCCCCACCCTACGTCACGTCTGGGAACAATTCCTCCCGTTTTTCAGATCTAACCAAAAAAAAAAAATCAAAAAAATATATATATATTTTTTTTTTTCATTTTTAATTTTTTTTAAATTTTTTCTTTTCTTTTTTTTTTACTTTTTCCACACAGAACCAGGACATAACATGCATACAAACTGGCTCAATAGCGCCCCGTGCCAAACAGGACAATGTGGTATTGCAGGTGAAAGTGCTTTATAAGCCAGAGAGAAGTTAGTTGGAATGAGTATATCTGAGGCTTGATTTAGGCTCAAACCTTTTGAAAAACGTTTGAGGGACATAAACAATATGATATCAAATATTATTATTATTTTTTAAATTCATGGTGTAGCTCCTTTAAATAAAAATGTTCCTTTTCAGGATTCCAATTCAAAAATAGCAAAAATATCCGATCTACATGCTCAAAACACTGTGACGCGTTGTGAGCTTGTAGATCGGCTATTTTTGCTACTTTTGTGTGACATTGAATGGCGAAATACAGCATTAATTTACGAAAAAAGTTAAAATACGGTGATAAGAGGTGTCTACCCGACAGTATATGCAATGTGGCCCTCTGGAGTGAGTGTGGAAATATAGTGGCCCTCTCCATCATCAAAGTTGCATCACCCCTGGCCTGGATCAAGCATTGTTATCTCTCTCAGTACAGATCAGTATCCAGAAGCACAAGGTCACTGTGATGAACCATCATCTCATCATGTGGAGGTGAATATCCCCAACCACATTGTACTGTAATGCAATTATACTATCAGGTACAAGAGTACATAATAACTTAAAGGTAGGGTAAGTGATTTGCGTTGGTTAAAATAAGTGTTAAATAGCTCTATATTCTGATAGTACTCATTGCTATAGAGTGTTTGTTCAGTAACAGGAGTCTCCTTGTCTCTCCACCTCTTTATTAAACAGAAAATGCATTTTCGTTTCAGTTTAATTTCCAATTTTATCGAACCAGGACAGAGAACTCAATCAGGATATAGATTAAACAAGTGAAATTGGAAGTGATGACACTAAGAAATGAGCAGACAAAATTGGAACTGGAACACTATACAAGTTAAGCTTAAAAATGGGTACTTTCTCCTGATTGGCTGAGATTTTGACACCTACCGGAAAATGTATTTTCTGTTTATTAAAGAGCTGGAGAGATGGGGAGACTCCTGTTACTGAACAAACACTCTATAGCAATGATTACTATCAGAATATAGTATTTTAACCTTTTAACAAAAATACTTTTTGTTTTAACCAAAAAATATCACTTAACCTACCTTTAAAACTTGTTTTTATGTATCTTATGATCAAATTATTATGAGCGCTTCACCGGCGCGTTTCAATGTTGTAGCGCTCCTTTAGCAGCCGCTGCTTCTAAATTTCGCGTTTTTTCGCCGTTTCTTTTTTTCCACGCCGTGTGGTGCCCCCCCCCAAGGTTGGTGCCCTGTGCTTCAGCATCTCAAGCCCATTGGATAAGCCACCACTGGGTTTGGCGCCTCCCTTTTCTTTGTCCACTTCCTCCCGGGGTGCTTCTGAATTTATTCCTACTAACAACTACTACATTTCAGGATTAATTCAAGGTGAACGTGAGTAAACAGTGTTAATAAAACATGGTGTGTTGCAGATAACGGTGCCCGTCACCACAGAGAGCCCCCATGAGAGGAGCGACAGAGAGCGCATGCTGTGCAAGGCTCTGTGTCTGGGGGTTGCATACTCCTCCAACATAGGAGGCATCGCCACCCTGCCAGGGACCTCCCCCAATCTCATCTTCTCACAGTACATCAATGAGTGAGTCAAGTGCTTGGGGTGGGTGGGTGGGTGTGTGTGTGTGTGTGTGTGTGTGTGTGAGCCTGTGTGTGTGAGAGAGATAAGATAATTACCTTTAGTCATCCCACAAGGGAAATTTAGTCACCGAAGACAGCTCAGCAGTTAACTCATTCACTGCCAGAATTATTTCTGGCCACGTTTGAACACTGCCATATTTTTCATTGAAAAAAAAAAAGTACTCAGGAGCCGAGATACAGAATTTTTAAGTTTTAAGTTAACAAGGAAGTGGATGGGAGTCTATATCTTCGAAAAATCATATCTCCTTGGTCTTTGGGTAAAAAAAAAAAAAAAAATCTAAAAAAAAAAAAAAAAAAAAAAAAATATTTTGTATTTTTTATTTTTTTTAAAAAGTCGTTTTAGTCGTTCTTGGCAGGCATGGCTTATGGACAGAAGTCGTTTTAGTCGTGCAGATAACAGGGCAAGTGAAAAAAAGTATTGTAGACACAGTATGATAGAAAGACATCAGAATTCAATGCAACCCCTTAAAAAAAAATACAATATACAACATACAATATATACCATATGCCTAATAGAGATGCTTAATAATAGGCAACTGAGAATGTGAATATTTGTTGGTTTGTCAAGAGATATCACAGATGTGTTTTGGAAATGAGTCACATAATTAGACAGAGGTTACAGTGATTGTGACGGCACTTGGACATCATCTCTCCTTTCAAACACACTGATGACTAATTTAGGCAGGGGCGCCAATTTATGTGTTACACAAAAAACGGGTTCCGGGTTTTCCTTTTTTTTGTTTTTTTGTTACTTTAATGCAGTTACTTTGGTACAAATGTTCAACTGTAGGTACGAATACACCTCTGTGCTTTTGAACAATCAAAATAACAACATTTTGTTATTTGCACCTGACAGTCTTCGTAACTCCAGTGGCGGTAACAATGTTTATCCTACCAGGACACGCAGGCAGATCAGTATATAGAGATAAAGGAAGAAGCAGTTAAACAAAATAAACAACAATGATGATCCATTACATCTCTGTTTGGTGAAACCCTCATATGTCCAAAAACGGGTTGTGAGCGTTGTAGATCTGCTATTTTCACTACTTCTGTTTGAAAATAGGAAATACAAGGTTTCTGCCCGACATCGACGATTAATGGAGTAAGTTAGTGCTCTGGGATTGTGTGTCACTGAGGTTAATGGAGCGTGTAAATGAGAGATAGTTTCTTCTCTGCCTTGGTTCAATTGTGCGATGAGCATTTCAGGACTGCAGTTTAAATCAGCGATTCCAAAACCTTTGCGCCGGGGCCCTCTGGTGGGCCTTTGCTTTTGCCTCTGGGGGGCACCACCTCCTTTTTTTTGTGTAGAAACAGGAACTCGGGTTTGGCTCCTCCCCTTTCTTGGTCCACTTCCTCCCAGGCGCTTCTGTGTTTATTCCTACTAACAACAACACTACATGTTTAGGGCAGTAGTGTGTTTATTCCTACTAACAACAAACACTACATGTTTAATACAGTAGTGTGTTTATTCCTACTGACAAGAACACTACATGTTTAGGGTAGTAGTGTGTTTATTCCTCCTAACAAGAACACTACATGTTTAGGGTAGTAGTGTGTTTATTCCTCCTAACAACAACACTACATGTTTAGGGCAGTGATGCTGACAGAGATGAAACTGTTTTGTATCCTATAGGTTTTACCCAGGATGCAACAGCATTAACTTTGGGAACTGGCTGCTGCTGTGTCTGCCAATCAGCAGCATCATGCTGCTGTTGTCATGGATATGGCTGTACTGGATGTTCATTGGTTCAGAGTGAGTGAATAACCCTCTAGTGACTAGTCCAGTGCTTCTCAAACTTTTCAGGCCACGACCCCCCAAAATAATATTTGAACTGGGGACCCCCCAAAATAATATTTGAACTGAGGACCCCCCAAAATAATATTTGAACTGGGGACCCCCCAAAATAATATTTGAACTGGGACCACCCAAAATAATATTTGAACTGGGGACCCCCCAAAATAATATTTGAATTTGAGAACCACTGCTCTATTCCACTTCTTTTTTTTTGGGTCATTTCTTTTTTTTCAAATCCAAAAATGAAGAAAATTGCAGATCTACAAGTTAACGACATAACGCATTAAAGTGGTTAAACTTGATGCGATATTAGCTCATTCTGCTGGGGACCCCCTGGAACCCGCCCTCGAGGCCCCACTGGGGGTCCCCAGACCACACTTTGAGAACCACTGTCATAAACAGCCGTTGGTGGTCATGACACCTCACATCTCCGTTTGTCTTTTATTAAATTAAAACTGTCTGCATGCACCGCCTCTTTAAGTTCCCAGTCTAATGATTCAGTCTGGGTGTCACATAAGGTCTTTCTGGTCCAATTACTCTGATCTTTCCACTCAACTATCGTCGCTGTATAGGGTGGAAACCTTGTATGTCCAAAACTGTTACTTTTCAGGAAATAGAGGAAAGAAAGGATCACAAGCTCTAAAGTTAATACGTTTCATTGGTTAAATATTTATAAAACCCACAGACACACTTAACCACTTTCACTTTAAAGATTTGACGGAAATATCTAAATTAGCCGATCTTCAAGCTCACATTGTGAGCTTGAAGATCGGCTAATGAAATATGGAGATGCAAGGTTCCTGCCCTGACAGCAGCATTATGAAATAAGTAGATTTGTTTCGGGGGGGTTGGGGGGGGGGGGGGGGGTTGAGATAGATAGGACCACAACAGTCGTTTCAATATGAGGAATTTCACAATGTTTCTCTGTCGGGTGGAAACCTCATGTCCAAAAACTGTTACTTTTCAGAATTCAAATTCAAAAGTAGCAAAAGTAGGGGAGCCCGCTGGCCGTCTCTCTCTCTCCCTGTTTCCTGTCTATTTCCACTATGTACTAGAGCAGGGGTCTTCAACGTTTTCAGGCCAAGGACCCCCTAGCTGAGAGAGAGAGATGAAGCAACCCCCCATTGTATCATAACATTGTGTTTCAGATTAAACTTTTGCTCCTCTTTTTTCCCCTCGACGCCTATAACTCCTTGCCAAAAATAGCCGATCTACAAGCTCACAACGCCTCGCAGCGCGAGGCGTTGTGAGCTTGTAGATCGGCTATTTTTGGCTGAAGTTCGCCTCAGAAAAAGGGATGCTAGGGTTCAAGTGGTTAATGTAAGAAAACAAATAATCATATCACACAAAGATTTGGCGGACCCCCTCTAGGAACTCTGAGGACCCCCTAAGTCCCCTCAGAGTCCCCTCAGACCCCCTGTTGAAGACCTCTGTACTAGAGACTATACTGGGCAGAAAAGCCCAATTTTTTTTAAAGTAGCAAAAGTAGCAGATCTACAAGCTCAAAACGTGAGCTTGTAGATCTGCTACTTCTGATATGTTTGTGTGACGCTGTAGCTTGATCAATGGCATTAATTTACGAAAAAAACACAAGAAGTTAGAATATGGAGATAAGAGGTTTCTGCCCGACATTTCACAATGACAGTCTGGGTGACAGTATTATGATGGTGGAATAAGGGCAGACAGGTTAATTATCAGCAGAGATGACCTTTTGGAGGCACTCAGAAATCATTACATTGTCCAGCAGTATCAGTTTCACCTGGGATCTGGGATTTGCTCCACTCATACTGTGCTATTAATATAGTTTTTATGTTTATGCTGGATTTCTTTAAAGGTTTCTTGACATTTTTTTTCTTTTTCTTTTTTTTTATGACATCAATTACACCCAAAAAAAATTAACTTTGAACATTCAGTGTATTTTCTATGGTCTGGGGTTTTCTGAATAATTAGGCAAAAAAAAAGTGCTGGGATTGGCCCCTGGACTTTGACGTCATAGTCCATTAATCCCGCCCCCTCTCCTCCCCACCCCTCCCCTCCCCAATCCTTCTCCTTTGGGGGGCGGAGCAGAGGCGATGATTGACAGGCAAAATCCCTCAACAGCGACACCCGCAGGCAAATCGTTTTTTTTTCTTCATTGCAGCTGAAAAGGCTAAAGAACACAGAGAGAAAAAAACCTGCCATGGATCACTGGAGTGGATTTTTCGGTTAAAACATTATACACGTTTGAAGGACCATGACAAAGACTTTTAATGTTTTGTAAATTTGAATGTCATGAAACCTTTAAACCCTTTTGCATAACTGTCTAAAAGACAAACTAACTTTTATTTCTATTGCATCCAGTATTTTCTATCCACTATTACCTGGCTGTTGTATTGTGTTGTTATGTTGGCACAGTTGTGCGGAACAAATCCCACCAACATCTTTGATTGATTTTCTTTATTAAAGTGTCATGCTTCCAAGGAAGCCCAGCCCATATGGACTCACAGGACACTTTCACATTTCCTTTAACAAACAATGAACTGACATGCTGATCCACAAACAAATAACCAACTAAAGCATCATGAATAATACAACCTAAAATACAGCACCCTGGTTATTGGGCTTGTTCATTCACATCTTGCCAGGAGACCCGACATGAACCTACTTGAAAAGCTGTCATTGTCTCCTACTCCAGGCTTTTAGAAATAAAATGTGCCGTCTTAAACACTTTCATTATTAAACACCACTCCAACATGTTGCTGCTTGTACTTGTACTATAAGTGACGAATAAAACCCCTCTTGATCCTTGAGACTGTTGTTTAAGAATGTGAGAACTTTGATGGAGGAAATGAGTAATAATGACCCAAGTGAAAGTGAGTGCATGTTTGTGATCTGTCAATAACCTCATGTGTTTTATATTCAATGAACAATCACACGCACGTGCACACACACGCACACGCACACACACGCACGCACACAACAGTTTTAGGTTCCTGCGGCACTGCAGAAGAGAGCGAACGGAGAGGGAGAAGACTACTGCCAGACTGATAGAGGACGAATACAAGGCGCTGGGGCCAATGAGGTCAGGTCAGCCATTCCACACAAGTGTGTTTATGAAATATAGAGCAATATAATGGACTTCAGAGCACAGGGTATTTATTGATGTGAATAAAGATGACATGTATTTGCATCATGGGTATGCAACACACGCACGCACACACTCACGCACGCACGCACGCACGCACGCACGCACGCACGCACGCACACGCACACACACACACAGGGGTCAAAAGCATCGTCTCTGTCCCCATGGCTTGTGGCCTCGCAGAGATAATGACATACAAGCGCTCAACGTAATTGCCGACTGGGTTGCGGTGAACCGCACTCCCAATTCCAACAGCAAACACAACCACTAAATAGAGAACAAACAAGGGAGTGAGCCAATTAGCACATGCAAAAACCCAACCCCCACCAAACCCCCATTCACCCATGCAGCCAGTACTGTATGTTGCGCTACATGCGCTTCAACCAGTCAACACACAGTTGGTTAATGAGAACATGTTTGCTTGCCAGATAATGGCAACAAGCATCGGGTGGATGGTCAACAATCAAGCAAACAAACAAACTGATCACTGATTGAGGTTTATCATTTGCCAAAGGGGGGAAAATCTCCGCCTGTGGCCTTTCAGCCTGGCAGAGATAATAAACAATGACAAAGAATAACAGTAGTAATAAGAAGAAATTAAAAAACAGTACACTGTACACTGGTCATACATTGGTCACTCTTGAGGTGCTTGGTTGGTGACGGTGTGTGTTTGGTTCCTATACTTCTAAATGTTAAAGTTCACAAAGCATAGTTCACCCAAAAAATACTTTTTTCCTATCGATTAGTCACCCCATGGAGACTTGGAATTCATGGATTATTTTTTTGCATTTCTAAGCCAATAATTTGCCGGTCATCAAATTATGGTCTTAGGAATGTGACAAAAATATCCATGAATTCAAGTCTGCATGGGGTGACTAATCGATAAGAAAAAAAGTCGTTTTGGGGTTGAACTATCCCTTTAAAACTTCATGCGTGTGTCCTGTTATTGCCAGCGTGATCGAATATGAGAGTGACGACAGTGTTGATTCCTATTGTAAGAATGGAATGCGGAAATGCTCGTTCTCTCAATGGTATAGTTCCACTGTTTGGAACTATAGCCCATAGCGGCCTGCTTTGCGGCGAGATCAAAGCGTGTCATAACTCTCTCTCTCTATGGGTCTGGTTATTGCGTGGATGCGTGCGTGTCTCTTTCTTGTTTTGATGAAGCCATGGTTTCGGTTGACTTCCCCTGTCTGTCCCCATTTCTCCCCAGCTCCCAGGAGGTGGTCACCCTGGGGGTCTTCATCCTCATGGCTGCACTGTGGTTGACCAGGGACCCAGGATTCATGCCTGGCTGGGCTTCGCTCTTCCCCACGTGAGACATCCAACTTCTTTCTGTCATCATCACGTAACACAGAGGCATTTAAAATGTCTGTATTTTTTTTTTTTACAGGTGACGTTTATCTCTCTTGGAAATAAACTCACAGCTTCCTGGAGATGCACTTCAGTAGATAAGTCAAAGCATGGGGGGTGACCAGCACTGGATGATCAGTTTTGTGGTTTAATTCCTTGCTCGAGAACACCCACAGTAAATTCATCGCTAAAATAGCCCGTCTACAAGCTCACAACGCGACACAACGTGACACAAATACAAATCTAATCATATTCTGTTTGCATTCATGTGATTTATTGTACTGGGGTTCAATCCTGGCTCAGGATAATTACTGTTACACATTATATTGATATGCTTATTTCCTCACCTGGTGATCTTTAAGCTGCTGAAATGGTTGCTTACAACAATTGTTTTACATAATACTCTGCAATGGTTTTGCATAGTCCCCATACTGGCCATTATGATGGAAACAATGATATTTAGCATGATGTGTTGCATTGCATTCAGATTTGAGCATTAGTGTATGGTCCAGTATTTGTAGGCCCATGTGCTATGGTGTCATAGGTGAGTTTGTACTGCAGCTAATATTATGTAAACCTATGGTGTTTATAACCATAGTAACTTTGACTTTTTACATGTAGTGGGAGCACTTCAACTTGAGGCTTTTTAAAAAAATATAATTTCTGGACTGAAGTTGGTTTGCTTCCACAATCCATAATGATGCATTTTCGATTAGGCTATCTGCACTTCCACCATGGACAGACAGCTAAAACAACTCACTCACATGATTCACTTGAGCTGAGCCCTGATTTAATCAGATCTACATCGTTTCCTTGCATGAAATTCTTGGACGTCGGCCAGTCAGAGGCAGGCCCCGGACTGGGATGCGAGTCAAAAAATATTTTAAAAAAAACTTTTTGGTGGGGGCCCCCTGAGGTTGGGGGCCCGTTTCAATTGAAGCGGGTGAAACACAGGAAAGGCCGCCACTGGCAACGATGATGTTGTCATCTTGCCATGAATGTGATCCTTTCTAAACACAGGTACACAGGCTACACCACCGATGCCACGGTGGCTCTGCTCCTGGGTCTCCTGATGTTCATCATTCCTGCCCACGGACCCTCCACCAAATCTGGTAATATCAGTCTGGCTTAACTGTATTGGCAGATTAGCCTGGAATTTCTGGAAACCAGACCAATCTGCCAGTGCAAAAAAAAGATGGCCCTCGGCGGCTTTTTTTTTTTATCCGCCCCTTGGAGATGCAGGTTTCACACAGAGATTCCAGACTAATATCTACACAGTGATATTAGTCGGACCATGTCAGGCTATAGCCATGATGATCAGAGAGCTACACCTACCGATCACCCAAAATAGCGACGCCATTGGCGTTAAAATACATTTGACATGTTTTTTGTATATTTTTTTTATTAAATTGTTAGAATATAATTTAGATAGCATGTTATTTCAACAGATCATTGTTTAGCTGGTGTCCTATAGCCGGGACCCCCTATAGCTGAAAGAGAGATGAAGCAGGGACCCCCACTACATTGTATACAATTGTGTTTCAGATTAAACTTTTTAATTTTTTACTTGGTCTGCTCTTTATTCCCTCTACACCTATTCCCCAAAAATAGCAGATCTACAAGCTCACAACGCCTCGCGCTGCGAGGCGTTGTGAGCTTGTAGATCTGCTATAGATCTGCTAGTTGTTAATGTAAAACAAAAATCCTATCACACAAAGATGTGGCCCTGTAGTAACTCTGAGGACCCCCTAGGGGTCCCCGGACCCCCTGTTGAAGACCCCTGTCCTATAGTTTCAACGTACAGATTATTATTTTTGATATGAATATGTTGTTTAGACTGATGCCTGGTTCTTGGTTTACCTGTGATCCTATAGTTTCCCGAGGCACGACACTGTGTCTCTGCATTCTATGTATACTGTATGTGTTTACCTTGTTAATTGAAGGTCGCTCTGGATGGAGAGCGTCTGCTAAATGCCTACATTGTATAATTGTAGATGCCATGATCTCCTGGAAGGAGTTCCAGCGATCCATGCCGTGGGAAGTGGCGTTGCTGGTGGGGGGAGGTTTCGCCCTGGCAGAGGGAACCCAGGTAAAAAACTATGGGGTCAGGGGCATAACTACCGTCACGCAGACAACGCGGTTGCGTTGGGGCCCATGACGTTAGGGGCACTTCGCCACCCAGAAAAAAAAATAAAAAAAATTAAGATATAAAAAAAATAATTATGAATTAAAAAATAAACCTGGGTGTGCCCCGTAACATTGTTACAAAACCGTTGTTTATGTACCCGAAATCCGTCACAAACCCGCGAAAAAAGTATCAGAAACCACTAAATAACCACTAAATAACCGCAAAAAATTCACGCGTGTGCGCAGTCCGGGCGCGCAGCGCGCGTGCATGCGCGTTCATGAGGGCCCGCTGTGACCACCTCGCGTCGGGGTACGCTGTTGCCTCGCTGTTGCCTGACGCGACTGTATGGGGTGGTAAAGAGCAGTGGTTAAGAGACCCCCAGGGGTCCTTGAGGGTGCTCCAGGAGGTCGTCCTCCAGTATGCCAATACTTTTGTACTTTTACTCAAGTATTGAATACTGGACTTCACTGGAATTCACGCAAGAGCGGATCTTTCCGCCTGTCGCGCAGACCTTGCGTTTATCTGCTCTACGCGACTTGTCCATTTGAAGCATACAACTGCTGGAGGCAGGAGCTGATTTTCCCCCTCTGTCCAATCGGGTGAGTCGAAGGCGGAGCGTCCCAAGACTCAGGAAGCACCATGGTGCTCAAGGCAGAAGGCGGTGCGGGCTACGGGGAGGGTCCTGAAAGTCAGTGACAGGGGGGTCACTCCGTTTTTTTGGAATCCGTTGGCTGCAAAAAACTGTGGCCGCGCACAACCTGCGTTTAACAGCAGCCAACCATGTTTAGCAGCCAACCATGTTTTGGTGGGAGCGTGCCCTAACAGACTAATGCAGATTTCTGCATTGTGGTATTGATACTTTTACTTAAGCAAAACCTTTGAGTACTTTTTCCACCACTGTTGAATACTTTATTAGTCGCAAATGTAAACAGCAGTCACAATATTAGGCTTTATGTGGTTAAAAAAAAGTTTAAAAAAAAGTTGTATTTATCAACCTGAGAGATGCAACAGCATTGACTTCATTTTGCATTTTGACTGCATTTTATTGAAGTACATTGAAATAAACATGAGAATCATTCTATTTCTATACACATTACCACCTTCCTTTATTGAATGACTCACAACTGCTAATGCATTCTTTTTGAAAACTGGCTTCTCAAGTGTTTGTCAGTCAGTATTATGTTGCCCGTGATATAACTGTATAATTACAGGTTTATTTGTTTTTTTTCTTCCTTTTTTAAAAAGGTTTTATAGCATTGACCTTAAATGTAGATGATAGTTCATCACCTTATTCATAAAAAGGCTATTCTGATTAAGTTAATGCAGTCCAATTGTAATCTCAAATGAAGTTAATAGAAACATCGGACAGGAGAATGATTGCAGTCGGCGGGCTCCGTGGAACACACAGCATTAGAACAATTACTCATTATTCAATCATGTCATTGTAATTAAAAGCTCTGCTTCGATTAAAAAAAAAAACTCTTGACAGTTTCAGTCATAATGACAGCATTTGTTGTGCTTCTGTTTGGTTGCCAAGGTTACATGTTAACTGCGCTGCCACTGTGTTGTTGTTCTTGTATGAAAAGTGAAACGATGTGCTAGACTATTATGGTCAGGATTCGTTCAGGTCAACACTTGTTTTGTTTTTGTTCTACTTCAGGTGAATCACTGTGCAGATTGCATGCTGTTAACCACAAACCTTTTCTTGTCAAGGACCCCCATATTGATATGTATTTGGTAACAATACATTTTCAGACAATTTTCAGACCCTCATCTGAAAAGGTTTTGTGCATGCAGGGACCCCCAGAAGTCCACCTGTTCTGGACATTATCTGGTCATTATAGGCAAATATTCTACAAAATGTATAAGCTCACAATGCATCACAACAACAAAATGTGTTGTGGGCTTGTAGATCTGCTTTTTTTCTGTGAAGAGATTAGGTGTAGAGGGGACAAAGCAGAGGACCAAGTATAGACGTATATAGAGAAGTATATAGAGTTGAAGCAGGGACGCAGAGGGCATTTTAGAACCGAAGGGGACGCATGCACGCACGCCATGAGTTCCCAGCGTGTGTGTGTGTGTGTGCGTGCGTTTTTTTTCCGGGTTTGTTACCTTTTTTTTCTTTTCTTTTTAATACTTTAATTCGGTACAAAAAAATTCGGAGATTCTTTTTTCTTCATCCCAAAAGTGGGGGGATATCCCCCCCAATGGAACTGAGTTCACCCCCCCCTCCTGCGTCCCTGAATTGAAGTGTTAAATAGTTGAACCTGTGCGTGTATGTGTGTGTGCTCGTGCGTGCGTGTGTGTGTGTTTGTGTGCGCACGAGTGTGTGTATGTGTGTGCTCGTGCATGTGTGTGTGTGTGTGTGTGTGTGTGTGTGTGTGTGTGTGTGTGTGTGTGTGTGTTCATGTGCTCATGTGCGTGGGTGTATGCGTGCCTGCCTGCCTGCATGTCTGTGTGAATATAAAATATACTTTTTCATATCGGAACCCCAAATGAATTTGTACGTATTTACCAGTGGACTTTGAGAACCACTGTGTTACTGTACTGTACCACTAGGTGTCTGGTCTCTCCTCCTGGGTGTCCAGTCTGCTCTCTCCTCTGGGTCATCTGCCAGCCTTGGCCACAGTCACGGTGGCCTGTCTCATCGTCACCTCGGTGACAGAAGTAACCAGCAACGCTGCCACCATCACCATCTTCCTCCCCATCCTCGCACCTCTGGTGGGTTCAGACCGTAAAAAAAAACATCGGAAACGAATGCTATTGGTTGGGACCAGAGCTGGGGGTGGGGATTTAATGCTATTGGTTGTGTAGCTGGTCAATCAAAAATCCTCACAAGGTAGCCACGCCCCTCCTACAGTATACCCTACTTTATCATAAATTGTCAAATATATGGGACCATAATTGACCAAAACGCATATCATGGTGATTGAAAAGAAGACTTTAAACTAGACTGGAAGCATATAATATTTATGACAATGTTTATTAAGGTAATAAAATCAAGTGTAAAGTTCAGCAAAAACCCATCTGCTTGAATGGAGCCTAATTGCTTCTGACACCAGCGGGGGTGAAACAGCGAGACGTAACAGGCCATTCATATGAACTGTCACTTCCTATGTAGCCTCAAATTACAATCCGGATGCTAGCCCCTTGGTTCACACATAATGACGGTATGCTGCGACGCATTGCCAGAGGACCAGCTCAATGGTCTTGTGGTTAGCGTCCTGCAGTGGTTAACCCATTTAGACCGGGAAAGTATCTGTCATTTTAGATTTCTTTGTGCTATTCAAAAATAGCAGATCTACAAGCGCATAGCGCGGCACCGAGTGCCGCACTATGAGCTTGTAGATCTGCTATTTTTGAAAAATGATGAAAATGTGTGCAACAACAGCTGCTATGGTGCTCCAACTTTTCCATGTCAAGGATCCCCAACATGATATGTATTTAGCCGCGGACCCCCATCTCAAAACATGCTGTTCCAGGGACCCCCCAGAAGCACAGATCGGGGTAAAATGTTTTCGCTATAAAACAAATATATATATATATATACTGTATATTCAAAGATTTGCCCACATTTTCAAGATTTTTGCCGCACTATGAGCTTGTATACTGTATCTGCTATTTTTGAATAGCCAAAGAAATCTAAAATGACAATGATGCGTTCCCGGTCTTAAAGGGTTAATTGACATTTAATGACATTACACACATAACCTTTATATAGCCTTTATTATGCAGTGTTATATAAACAACCTTCTGTTGGTTGGCCGAGATCCAAACCTTTCTAATGTCGTTGAAACATTTCGTGGGGGCGGCTATTAAATGAGCATTAGTGTCAGAAACACGAGGGGTTCCCCCCATGTAGAATACTGCTACTGAGGGAGAAGTGCATGTACCAGGCCTTTACGGGTCCATTTGGGTCCATTTCTACACTTTTAAATCAACCACTTAAACCCTATATACTGTACATCCCTAGTGTCCCTAGTGTACACCAAATCTCATCGCTGAAAATAGCCGATCTTCAAGCTCACCACGCATGGTGTTGCGATGCCAGTGTTGATTTCGTCGACTAAAACTATGGTGAAAATGTTTTTCACTGACGAATACTAAATAAAAACTAAGCTACGATGACTAAAACTAAGACTAAATATATTGACTTTTTTGTCAACAAATAAAAACTAGACTAAAATATTAGGGAGAAGAGATCCCGTAGAACTAAAAGGCAAGTCATTTTAAGCTTGGTTGTGCTCCGAAAAGAGCTAAATCAGCTATTTTCAGCATGCAAATAAATAAGTGAAAAATCAGGTATTGCGACGCCATGATCATGGGCCGCCAAAATACATTTTAGTCCACTAAATCAACAGTAGATTTAGTCGACTAAAATCTTATGATGTTTAGTCGACTAAAACTAGACTAAAACCAAAACATTTCAGGTGACTAAAATATGACTAAAACGAAATAAAAATTCAACGCGTTCTAAAGCTTGTACATTGTCTATTTTTTTTGCCAAATGTTCGACTTTTATGACAATGCCCGACTATAGGCTCTATTCACAGCAGCCATATTATGAAGACATTCACAGGTGTTACCAATGATACTAATGAAGGCTCTGTTCCATTCTGGTCAAACAGAGTCAGGTCAGGGTGCTGATATTGTGCATGTTGGCTCACTGGAAACACTCTGCTACACCAGTGGGTCTACAGTTGGGGTCATGGGCTTCCAAATGGGCCCTTACAGGTGTGTTACGGGTCCATTTGGTTCCATTTGTACACTCTCAGAGTTATGGGGGTCGTGGAAACCACTGTGCTACACTAAATGGAACAGAGCCTTCATTAGTATCATTGGTAACACCTGTGAAGAAAGTGATAATACTGTATGGCTGCTGTGCATAGAGCCTATTATGACAATGCCCAGAATGGGATTTAGGAGTGTCTAATGTGTTTCTCTGCATTGTGTCTGGCAGGCAGAAACCATACAAGTGAACCCACTCTACATGCTGATACCAACGACCCTCTGCACGTCCTTCTCCTTCCTGCTTCCTGTGTCCAACCCTCCCAACGCTGTGGTGTTCGCCTACGGTCACCTGAACACCATAGATATGGTGAGTATTTTAGGCAGTTGTGGAAAAAGCACTTAATTGTTTTACTTGAGTAAAAGTATCAATACTGCAATGTAGAAATACTCTGTTACAAGTAAAAGTCCGGAATTAAAAGTGTACTTGAGGGAAAGTGCATAAGTCTTGGCATCAAAATATACTTAAAGTACCACAAGTAAAAGTGCTCATTAAGCAGAATGTCCCATTTCAAATTCAAATGTATAAACATCTTTTGAAAATAGCAGATCTACAAGCTCCCAATGTGTCGCATCGCGACACATTGTGAGCTGAGATGTAGTGGAATAGAAGTAAAAGTACAGAAAATTGGAAATACTCCAGTAAAGTAGAACATACCTATAATAAAGTACAGTACTTGAGTAAATGGACTTAGTTACTTTAAACCATTGAGTATAGGCCTGTCAAGATTATTACATAAGAACCTAATTGCAATTATTTTTCCAGAATCGTCATAATCGTTTGTAGAAATACAAGCTCACACAACGCATCGGCTATTTCCACTATTTGTAATACATTTTGAAAGTATAACATTATTACATATGGCTGTACAATGTCATGACTGTGACAGACAGCCCTAACGGTGAGTCTTATTGTTATGCTAAATATACAATGTATCATCTGTTTTCTGCTCACTAACAGACTCAATAAACCATATGTGCGTGTGGACATGAGTTCAGGTGCACATGATTGACAGGTAGTGAGTGATTTATGACCCTCCTGCCACTTGACAGGTTGACAGGCCCATGATTGATGGGATGGTGATGATATGAGGAGGGTATGACAGTGGGTTTTTCAGCACTATTTATTTATTTATTTTATGAATCTTTGCTGTCTTTAATTACGAGAAACTTAATTTATTTTTTCTTTTTTTTTTCCCGTAGCCGCTTGCAGATGGAAAACAAATTTAAGATAAAGTAATCTTGAATCTGTGGCACCGTGTCTCTGCTGCCAGTGGTGGAAATGAACTAAGTACATTTACTCAAGTACTGTACAATTTTGAGGTATTTGACTTTACTTGAGTATTTCCAATTTCCAATAGTTTTACTCCGCTAGATCTCGGTTCCAAATATTGTTCTTTTACTCCACTACAATTATTTGAAAACTTTAGTTACTAGTTACTTTGCGGACATACATGATTCTATTATAAAACATACCTTAACCACCTCAGCCCTATTTTATACATTATTTGAAAATAGCAGATCTACAAGCTCACAACGCGTCGCATCATGACGCGTTGTGAGCTTGTAGATCTGCTATTTTCAAACATTTTAGTACTTTTACTGTTGGTACTTTAACTATATTTTGATGCCAATACTTTTGTACTTTTACTCAAGTAACATTTTGAACACAGGCCTTTTACTTGTAACAGAGTCTTTTTATATTGTGGTATTGCTGCTTTTACTTAAAGGTAGGGTAAGTGATTTTCTTTGGTTAAAATAAGTGTTAAATAGGTCTATATTCTGATAGAAAATGCATTTTCAGGTCGGGACACCATTTGTATCCAATCAGGATAGAGAACTCAATCAGGATATAGATTAAACAATTGAAATTGAAAGTGATGACACAAAGTAATGAGCAGACACAATTGGACCTGGAACACTATAAGAATGAAGCTGATAAATGGGTACTCTCTCCTGATTGGCTGACATTTAGCTGACACCTACCTGAAAATGTTTGTTCTGTTTATTAAAGAGCTGGAGAGACTGGGAGACTCCTGTTACTGAATAAGCACTATAGCAATGATTAATATCAGAATGTAGTGCTTTAACATTTTAAAGGGATTCTAGGCAACTTCAGAGATTAAAAAAAAAAAAACTGTTGTCAAACAGTTAGTACCGTTGACTGACAACCCCTAAGTCAGTTGATACATACGTGTCAGTCACTGCCCGCCCCTGCCGGTTCTCTGATTTTTTATTTTTAAATAGGCTCTGTCATGATTAATTGACCACATATATGAAGTTAAACAACAAAATTCTATCCAAACGCTATCTTAAAAGTAAATTCCGTGCCTCAAAAAATAAGTTTGATGGCCTTTTAAAGTTTTAAAACCGAAAACAAAAACTGCGCACAGAAAAAGATGGCCGCCCGTTCCATTGTTGTCGGCTGCAGAGTGGCTGGTCGGACCTCCTCCACATTGAGTCTCAGTATAGGGGCACCACAGGGCTGTGTCCTCAGCCCTCTCCTATACTCCCTGTACACCTATGACTGCGTAGCGACACAGACATCAAACCATGTCGTGAAGTTTGCTGACGACACAGCAGTGGTGGGTCTGATTTCTGGCGGCGATGAGTCGGCCTACAGGGAGGAGGTGGCCACCTTGGAGAAATGGTGCATGGACAATCACCTCTCTCTAAATGTGAGGAAAACCAAGGAGATTGTGGTGGACTACAGGAAGCGGAAGGATGAGCTCCAACCAGTAATCATCAATGGCTCAGCGGTGGAGAGGGTGGACACCTTTAAATACCTGGGAGTGAACATTGAGAAGGACCTGAACTGGGACTGCCATGTCACTGCAGTCGTAAAAAAAGGCCCAACAGCGCCTCTACGGGCTCAGGCGCCTGAAGCAATTCGGCCTGAGACCCAACACCATCAGGGACTTCTACAGAGGCACGGTAGAGAGCCTCCTAACAAGCAGTTTCACATCATGGTATGGCAGTTGCACGGACAGAAACCACAAGGCGTTGAGGAGGGTTGTCCGTACTGCAGAGAAAATCACCGGGTGTGAGCTGCCCAGTATGGAGGACCTCTACACCCAGCGCTGCCTCAATAAATCACTCAGGATCATTAAAGACCCCACCCACCCCCATAAAATACTTTTCTCCCCGCTCAAATCAAGAAGGGTAAAGGGATACAAGATCCTCTCAGCACGTACCAGCAGGCTGAGGAACAGTTTCTTCCCACAGGCCATCAGGCTGTTAAATGACAGTGGAAAATGAAACGTGCAATAACTGTATTCTGCACCATGCACTTTCCTTAAACTGATTTGCCTGTGTTTGTTTATTTATTGCTTATGAACGTTTTTAGGTTGTTTTATCATGTTCTATTGTTTTATTATTGGAGCTTCTGAGCGTAAGTTTTTCACATGTATGTACCTGTGCATCTAAGTGACAATAAAAGTGAATCTGAATCTGAAAATCTGCACTCGGTTCTATTCGGTTTCACTCGATTCAGTTCACACGGATGCGCACGGACGCGCACACACTCACATGCACTTCATTTCATTTACATTCCGGACAGACTGGGATACCCGGATGTCAAAACATAAACAGTAGGGAGAATACGGATTTCAGAAAGAGGACTGTGTTTCAATGCAGGAAAACACCCCAGCATCATTATATAGTGGCTGATAGAGGGGGAAAATGCAATATATATATACATATATATATTCTTTTTTAATTTAAAAATATCACTTACCCTACCTTTAAGTGAAATATCATCTGAGTACTTCTTCCACCACTGTCTGCTGCACCAAACCAAAAACAAAAGCAGCAAAGTGGAGTTAGACAGTCAGTGAATCAGCTCTGAACAAGTTCCTACAGAATGGTCTGAACATCCTCTCAAGACACAAAGAAATGACATCATCCATTCACCACATTCAGCCCCAGCTGGGTTTTTCTTTTTTGCAGGCTTGTTGTCACATCGATATCAGATGAATGATGATGACTCATATGTCTCATTCCTTCCTCTTCATCAAAACTCATGTCCTGAGTTTTGACGAAGAGGAAGTCCTTGAAGCCTTCCTAGCAATCATCTCCCAGTTTGTTTCCTTTGTCATTAAGAGCCGTGGTGCAATTGAGTCTCTTCATGTCCGCCTCCGTCCAGATGGCAGCTGTATCTGAATGACGTCGCTGTCGCCGGGCAGAAACCTTGTATCTCCGTGTTTTCAACTTTATTAAAGACCTCAGGCCGATTCTACAAAAATCAGTAGTTCTCACACTTTCAAGATTTTTCAAAAAAGATTCAAAAATAGCAGATGCACAAGCTTGTACAAGCTTGAAGCTCGTACATCTGCTATTTTTGAATAGCCAACGCTAAAATCTAAAATGACACAGATGCTTTCCTGGTTTTAACGGGTTAATGTTAATTTTTTTTTCATAAATCAATGCCCCATTTTGTCATGCAAGAGTGACGCGTAAAAGTAGAGAAAATGGGCGGATCTACAACGCATATAGTCAAGTGAGCTTGTAGACCTGCTACTTTTGCTATTTTGGAAAACGATTAAGTGAAAGTGATTAGTAAAGATTAAGATTAAGTGATACTGAAAAGTATTATCAAGAGCTTGTGACTAAATAATAACTACATTGAATCCATTGGTACACTTCTTTGGTACACTTACGTCTTATTTTTTCATTTCCTGAGCAGTAATTGTTTTGGACTTACACGGTTTCTCTACCAGACAGTGACGATAAGGAGGATGGGCCCTAATCAAAACTTTCCAGAGGAACTGTGATTGAAAGAGGCTACTCTCTCAAAATAAAAAACACTCTCACAGATAGGCTACCTACATAGTTGTAAAATGGAGAAAAGAAAACTTTGCTTTTACTGTAAGCTCTGGGGATTCTGCCTGACAACTCATCCAGAACTTTACAACGGACTGCGTTTCTTGACGGAGTCTGTACACATGTCAATGAAATGATCCTATTCTTTATTCTTTATTAGGATCCCCATTAGCTTCCACAAAGTGGTCGCTAGTCTTCCTGGGGTCCACACAAAATTATAAAAACAATACAAAAAAATAGCAGATCTACAAGTACATCACTTTGTGCCGCACTCGAAAACTGTTGAATAATTTTGAATTTTATTATGAACCATGAATTAAAGGTAGGTTAAGTGATTTTCTTTGGTTAAAATAAGTGTTAAATAGCTCTATATTCTGATAGTACTCATTGCTATAGAGTGTTTGTTCAGTAACAGGAGTCTCCAGCTCTTTATAAAACAGAAAATGCATTTTCGTTTCAGTTTCAGTTTCATTTCCAATTGTATCCAACCAGGACAGAGAACTCAATCAGGATACAGATTAAACAAGTGAAATTGGAAGTGATGACACTAAGAAATGAGCAGACAAAATTGGAACTGGAACACTATACAAATTAAGCTTAAAATGGGTACTTTCTCCTGATTGGCTGAGATTTTGACACCTACCGAAAAATGTATTTTCTGTTTATTAAAGAGCTGGAGAGACAGGGAGACTCCTGTTACTGAACAAACACTCTATAGCAATGATTACTATCAGAATATAGTATTTTAACCTTTTAACAAAATACTTTTTGTTTTAACCAAAAAATATCACTTACCCTACCTTTAATGAAGTAATCTTGTGATATAAATGCAACAGCAGTGATACATTTGGGGTTGTGAGTTGAAATTTCACTGTGAACAACCAAAATATGTTTTTCTTTTTCATCTTCATCTCTCCTTCATCTTTATCTTCTTCATCCTCTCACAGTCATCATCTTCTCTGCTTTGATTCCGTTAATTGTCGCTTGTGGCAATATTATCTTTTTTTTTTTTACTGATAATGTTCTGGGCAAAACTCACATCGGAGAGAAGCCAGTCATGTTATTAATGATGATCATTAAAGCGAGGAAACCAGGAGTGTACTGTTCTGTACACAGTTCACACATGTGAACAATACAAATAAATCTATAAAACTGATGTTTATCACTATATGTTATACTTTGTATTTTGTGTGTGTGTGTGTGTGTGTGTGTGTGTGTGTGTGTGTGTGTGTGTGTGTGTGTGTGTGTGTGTGTGTGTGTGTGTGTGTGTGTGTGTGTGTGTGGATGTCTTCATGTTGATGGTTGTTCCAGGTGAAGGCGGGTCTTGGTGTGAACGTGATCGGCGTCCTTGCCGTCCTATTGGCTGTGACCACGTGGGGAACTCCACTGTTTGCTCTCAACACTTATCCTGATTGGGCACCTGCACTTCCTCATTCCAACTCAACAATGGGACAGTGACGATGATGATGATGTCTTGTTTTGCTGGGACCCCCCAAGGACCCCTGGGGGTCCCCGGACCCTTCTTTGAGAAACAATGGTTTATCCTCAACAGTGTCAGAAGATCTGAACATCTATAAGCAGCCATTTCTGGGTCTGGAATCCTCGGGATGAGAAGCATCATGTTACAGTATTGGATGCAGGCGGCGGGTATTAGAGTGGAACTGATTTAAAGGAATAGTTCAACCAAAAAAAAAAAAAGGTTTTCTATCGATTAGTCACCCCATGCATACTTGAATTCATGGATATTTTCGCATTCCTAAGCGAAAGGAGTCCCTTTGTGTCTCCTACCGGAACCGCTACTGGTCATCAAATTATTGGCTTAGGAATGCGACATAAACAAAAAAAATATCCATGAATTCAAGTCTCCATGGGATGACTAATGATAGAAAAAAAAGTCATTTTGGGGGTGAACTATCCCTTTAAGCCCTTCAAAATTACACTCATGTAATTAACCAAACAATGGATTCAATTAATCATTTCACTGCCCTTGTTGACTTATTCATCGGCAGTGCAACATTGTTTATTTAGCAAAGCTGTTCTTGAATGCAACGGGAAAATAAATGCAGTCATTTTCGTCTTGTAAATACAAGGCGGTATATTGCGCCGAGAAACAAATAGTGTTCATGTCGCGTCGTGTCAGTAAACCATGAATTTTGTATGTTTATCAACTGAAGCATGAACCCTCATTATTCTGTTTACCGAATGGAAGCAAAGGAGAGTCAATACACTGTCATGTAACCTCTGGAACCTCTTACAAAATACAGCAGTCAATTACACAACTGTTTTGTTTTCCCTCACGTTTAAAGCCTCACTATGTAACTTTTTTTAATTAATACATTTTAATCTTGTCCAATCCGTATGGTAAAGTATGTTAATACAATATAACTTATATACAATCCGGGTGGTTGTATTTTTTGTCTCCCTGCTTTTCTATTGAAACATTTAGATTGTGTCAAAGGTCATGTCTCAACTAGACACAGGATCTGACACGAATTTTGACCTGATGGTCAAAATTCTATTTATCAGGCAGGCTCTATTAGCTCAATGGCAAAAATGTCGGTTTCAAATCCGGGGTAGAAGAGGAAAGTTACATAGTGCAGCTTTAACATTAAAATTACCTGCCTATAAAAAAAAAGGCCAAAGTCATTAGCTGCCTTTTTCAACTGTGGAGGTGAATGACGCTTTTTGACTGGCAATTTGATCATATCATTTATACTGCTGGGAAAAAAAAACATATTTGTGTTAACTCCTTGTAGGCTGTACTATATGATAATGAGTGTGTACTAATCTCACATCAGGCATACAGAGAAAGAACGCCACCTAGTGGCTACAGCACCATGCACTATTATTGTAAACAAACCTCACATGTGGACCAGTACACAGAATCAGAAATACTTTATTGTTACATTTAAAACAAATACTTTGCAGTAAAAAGAAGGGCAAAAAGAACACATTTAATAATATATGATCTGTCCAATGGCTACCAACCAGTACATCACTACATAAACGGTACCATACAAGCTACCATGATCCATCAAATAAAATGGAAAGGGGCGGAAAAAAAGAAAGAAAATGAACTATCAAATTCATAATTTATTATTTTCCCCCTTTTGAATGCCTTCTTAAACTGAAACATCGGTGTACAACTCTTCAACTCCTTGCTTTGAGAATTCCATAACTTTATACAACAGCAATACGCATTTGTTTTAATGTTGTCCAAGCAAACTGATGTTTCAAATCAAATCTTCATGCGGTCCTCATCCTCATCCTTTCAATTTAAAGCCCTCAGAGATGTGAACTCCTAAGAACGTGAAGCTGTCGACTCTCTCCACCATGGTGATGATGGGGTCCAGACGGCTTCTCCTTCTAACCTTTTTTTTCCTGTTCTCTCTGTCAATTGAAGGCTCTGAAAGACAGTCCTTGCCCCCACAGGTCACGGTCACGGGGACCTGTGGGTGAGGTTCTTTGTACCATCCTTCTTTCAGTACGTCTCTTGAAGGCGGTGTCTGAGTGTTAGAGAGTGTTTTTTTTTGTTTACCCAGACAGAAGTGTTTGGCAGAACAATAACGCTTGTACAAACACCTGTCTGGTTTTTGGCGCACAGTCCTGTAGTCTGTGGAACAGTGCCTGGGACTCAGGGTTTTATTACATGGGCGTTGCAAGGGAAACAAACTTGATTTATACATGGACGACATGTCTGACCTGGGACAGGCACTCAAACAAAAAAAAGTATCGGTCCCCTTCTGTTCTGTTCTGCCAAACAGGAGCTGTGGCTTTGTGTGGGTTGGATGGATGGAAAAAAACAACAAACCTAGAGAGGAAGCTTTCTTGTGCCTCGCGTAGATGACTCTACAGTCACTCAGCTTTCCTTCTGTGTAAAAAGTAAACAAACGCGGGAGTAGATTATTGCACACACTACTTCAAAATGATATCCACCCTGGCATCCTTTGGGGGAAGGAGGCTGTCAGCCTAGGGGCGTTCGTTCGATACTAACTCAAACTTTTCACATCTACTCTGCGTCAAGATCTGTGGCTCTGACATCTTGTGGAGTAATAACTTTTACCACCTCCCTCCAGTCCAGGCGTGCATTTTAGTATGCTGCGTTCACACAGGCAGATACAAAGGTACAGGTTACCATTATCTTTCAATGGGAGCCGGTGACATAAAGATACGAAGATAAATCCAATGTTTGTAGCTGCTACAAAAGCTGCAACAGCTACAAAGCTGCAAAAAAGTTGGGCTGGCTTCATCTTCAGCCAGCAGTGGCTCAGGGGTAGAGTGGCCGGTAGTCATTGGAAACAAGACCGCAAGGACTTTCATGAACGACCTGTTAAAAGGAATTATCCTTATCCTTATAGAGCAGCCGGATGTGAACCGGGAGGTTCCCAGTTCGATCCCGGGCTCCCCCAGAGTTAGTCTCGAAGTGTCCTTGAGCAAGACGCTGATCCCCTAATTGCTCCTGATGAGCAGGTTGGTGCCTTGCATGGTTTCCTCCGCCATCGGTGTGTGAATGGGTGAATGTAATGCACAATCTATGTAAAGCACTTTGGATAGAAAGCGCTATATAAATGCACCATTTACCAGCTAGAAAGCTACAAATATGCTGTATAGGCTTGTATCTTTGTAGCTGTCAGTGTGAACGCAGCACAGCCAGCCCAGGGACCAGAGAGCCGAGAGTTCATGTCTGTCAGAGACCCATGATTCAATTCACACCCATTTTCTCCCAGACTATTGGGCTCCATTATTGGCTGGTGGGTGGTGGTGGAGGTGGAGGAGGAGGAGGGGGGAAAGGGAGGGATCTGATAAGCACAATAATGATTTTGTAGCAAGTGCAATAATCTTGAAAGGTACCTGTCAATAGGAATTGATGGTGGTGAATGGTGATATTATTGCCACGATGTCTCAACCAAAAAAATCCTCAAGTGCTCAATTTAAGCAATGGGTATAATCTTCATATTGGAATAAAAGTTAAACAATGGCACAGTGCTAAAGTGCCTGCCCACCACCACGGAGGTTGTGGGTTCGAATCCACCGTGGTGCACCCGGCTTTGTCGAGCGTATATAGATAAGAACACAACTGTCCAATTTCCGGGGTATAGGGAAGCTGGGTGGAGGGTGATATTTGTCACTGCATGTAATCCTACGGGCTGGGGTGGCACCATGCCCGTAGAACAGTGAAGCTGTGAAGCACCCTCCCGGTGGCGGCTCCTCACTGGCAGGTGAGTCAACAGGATACAACAGCAGACTACACACAGAAATGTGTATGGGGAGGAAATAATTGGCATAATGACTGAATTGGGGAGAACAAGGTGTAGAAAGCAACACAAAAAAATGAAAATATAATTCTCTCTCTCTCTCTCTCTCTCTCTCTCTCTCTTCACATATAGTAGTGTATTACAGTACACACAATTCATAACTTCAATCATTCATTAAATCTAATACACCCATGAGAGAAAAGGAGCAGGAAGAAGAATACATTCTTATTAATACCTGCCCCTAACCAAAACATTTAAAATATTATAAATATATAAAAAAGGAGAGAGAGAGAGAGAGAGAGAGAGAGAGAGAGAGAGAGAGAGAGAGAGAGAGAGAGAGAGAGAGAGAGAGAGAGAGAGAGAGAGAGAGAGAGAGAGAGAGAGAGAGAGAGAGAGAGAGAGAGAGAGAGAGAGAATCTAGTGTGTGTGTGTAAGTATGCACATTGCGCGTGCGTGTGTGTGTAATCAGCGCACGCTGGTTCTGTAGAAGCCCCTCCCACATGTTGCTTTCACTCCCTCAGCTACAGGTTGCTCACCTGTTTGTGTGGCAGCACCGCGCGCGCACACACACTCACACACACACACACACACACACACACACACACGGCGCCGCTCCACCACACACACAACAGAGCTGCCTCCTCATTCCAGCACAAGTAGCGAGAGGAGCGTTGATAGGAGAGGAGAGGAGAGACTGGAGCTCCTGTAAAAGAAAAACTCCGCCCTTCCCTTCTAAACCCAGCTACTGCCTGTCTGTCTGAGAGGAAGGAGGAAGGAACAACAAAAAGAAACATTATTGAACGGACTAGGAGGACGGGTTGTGTCTTCAAACACGCCGCTCGAGCGACCGTTCCTAAAAACACACACACACCAGAGGATACAACAAGTGTGTGTGGCAGCGGCAACTAAAAGTGGAAGCGCTCGAGCGCCACGTCGACTAAACAAACGAACAGGAGTTTTCCCCCCTCTTTTCATTCCTATACAACCTGCTGCTTATCTTCCGTTCTTCCACTTTTCATTCCTATAACCTGCTTATCTTCTGTTCTTCCTCTTTCCATTTCTATAGAACCTGTAAACTGCTGTTCTCCCTCTTTTTTTATACCTTTACTTGCTTGCGTTCTTCTCTTCTTTTCTTCTCTTCATACCCGCTGCACCTGCTGCGTTCTTCAGTTCGACTAAACAAACGAACAGGAGTTTTTGAGTGGTGCCAGCCACTCCTTCACTTGACCGTGTGTGTCCGTCCGTCCGTTTGAGCACAGCCTCAACAGCTGCAGCTGATTGCAACACAAGGACACCAGTTACACTAATTAATTCAAACGCACCACTGGCTTCACACTGGGTGTGATTTTCCCCTCTCTTTTCATCCACCTGCTGCTGTTCTCTTCTTCAGTTCTTCACTTCTTTTCATACCTTTATCCACCACTCCACCACCATGTTGGACCCGTCCTCCAGCGAAGACACCGGCGGGGAGTCGGACCCCGAAGTTTGTAAAGAGGACGACGACAACCCCCCGAAACCTGCCAACAACTCCTCCACCTCCTCCTCCTCTAATGTCGTCCCAGGAGGGAGACAACAACAACCCCAACAGAAGAGACGACGTCCCGAGAACAACAACAACAACTCCACCACCACCACATCCAAGAAGCCGCCCTCCTCTCCCAACAACGCCACCACCACCAACAACAAGGCCGAGGAGGAGGAGAGGAAGGAGGTGCAGCGGCTCCGCCAGGAGGAGGCGGAGAGGAAGGTGAAGCTGCAGATCTACGTGTTCGTGCTGCGCTGCATCGCCTACCCGTTCAACGCCAAGCAGCCCACCGACATGGCCAGGAGGCAGCAGAAGGTGAGTTCCAGTGCAGCCTCTCTCCACACGGCGAAAGCACCTGTTTGTGTTCCATTGTCCACTGTAAAGAAGCACCTGTTCCCTTCTCCACTGCTTGTTGTGTGATTAACCTGGAACAGAATACCAGTAGGCACTAGGCAGGCATAGCATTACTTTAAATAAATAGCTTATACGTTAATTCAGTTATTCGGGTTAGCATCTGTTCCATAACTTCCATTCTCCACTGCTTGCGTGATTAACCTGACTCAGAATTGTAGTTGTCTACTAGTTGGCTTACCTAGTCTAGTGTACTGTGAAGAGTGAAGACCAACAGCTACCATCCAAGCCAGTGGTTCTCAAACTTTTTCGTGTCAAGGACCCCCAAAATGACATTTGACTGTGGACCCCCATCTAAAAAAAAATGTGTGCCAGGGACCTCCAGAAGCAAAAAATTGAGTTAAACATTTTAGCTTTAAAAAACATATACATTTCTCTCTTGCACACATTTTCAAAAATAGCAGATCTACAAGCTCATAGTGTGGCGCGCTATGAGCTTGTATATCTGCTATTTTTGAATAGCCAATGTAAAAGGCCACCGCAGGCAGTAACAGCCCCTCCATAAGTCGACACAAAAAGCACCTGTTGTGTTCCATTCTCCACTGTATGATTAACCTGGAACAGAACACTAGTAGGCAGGCATACCTACTGACTGTGGAGAGACCATCATCTACCATCTAAGCCAGTGGTTTCTGGGGGGTCCCCAAATTATTTGGGGGGGGGCAGATGATTAGCTTAATGTGCAACATAGTTTTCTCACACAACAGTAAACAAACCAACAACCATTTTAAGACCTTTTTAATACCAAATTGTCAAATATTACGTAAAAGACATTGTGAGCCCTCCACAAGTCGGAACAAAAAGCACCTTTTCCATTCTCCAATGCAGGGGGGGAGGGATTCCAGGACCCCAAGGGGGTCCTCAGAGATACTGCAGAGGGGGCCGCCAAGTCTTGTGATAGGGACTTTATTTTTACTTTTGTATTAACCACTTGAATGCTAGCATCCTTATTCTGGGGGGCAACATTTGCCAAAAAGAGCTGATCTACAAGCTCACAACGTATCTGTGACGTGCGTTGTGAGCTTGCAGGTCTGCTATTTTCGGAGAAGAGGTTTGGTGTAGAGGGGGGAAAAAAGAGCAGACCAAGTACAGAGCCAAAGGTCAAGTTTACAAAGTATTGAGTTTTGAGTGTTTAAGTGGTTAAATGTCTGAACACACACATTTAACATGAATCCAATATGTAGCGGGGGGTCCCTGCTTCATCTCTCTCTCACCTAAGGAGTCCATGGCCTGAAAAAACATTGAAGACCCCCTGCTCTACTGCTTGAGTTATTAACCTGGATCAGAATTATACTAGTTGGCATTAATGGCATACCTACTGTGAAGACCATCAGCTACTATGAGCACCAATAACAATTAGCTAGATGCATTACTTTTTAATTATGGTTATGATTACCTCAAAATAGGAGCCACGCCTTCACTAGAAATAGTGCAGTGGTTCTCAAGCATGCCAAGGACTAACAAATAATTGAGACAGATTAGGCTGCGGCCCCCCATTTGAAAATATTTTGTGCCGAGTAGTACCACCATGAGAAAATATCTTTCTACAACTGTCTACCTTGAGTGGGGAGATAACAGTGCAGAATGAAACTTATGATTTGTATAGTCATTCGTATTATTACCTCATTGGGCTAAGTAACTTCTAGCTGGTCAAATAATGGCGAAACACCTGTTCACTTTGCCAGGGACCCCCCCCCCCTTGAACCCCTGCAAGGACCCCTAGGGGTCCCTGGACCCCACTTTGAGAACCACTGGTATAGGATGTACAGTAGTCTCGCGAGCCAGACTGTTGCCTCCCACAATTTTCAAACGCTTCCGTCATACAGTCTGGAGCAACTGAAGCTCTGAAAATGATAAAGCGAATGTAACACCTCCGTCCCCGCTTCCGTTTTGTCTTTACAGTCGCGCAAATGTATCCGAATATAAATCAAAATCATCTAAGCATATATAGTTTGCTGCTTAGCAAAAATGGAAATAAAAAAAATATATATGTAAAGACTTTCTAAGATGATATGTTCATGACCGGTAATGATGACCAACAGATGCCGGCTTTCTGTGTCGGATTTCAGGAGGTGTAGATCCAGAGTCTATATTGAATTCTGAGATTGTGGAACAGTTGCCTGGGTACGCGAGACGAGATGAAGAGCAGACTGAGAGAGTTGAAATGTATTTAATGTGTGATGCCTAAACATTACACAGAATATTTTATGTAGTCCAACGCTTGTCTGATGAGGGGGGCTATTTTCAAAACAGTGTCAACTTCATGACATGTACAGTGTAGGCCTATATACTTATACATGTTGCATGCACTCACAAGTGAATTTAATTGATGTACACTTGATGTTACTTGCATTTAACCCATTGAGACCTGAAGCCGATTCTACATGTCTCCTAAATCTCAACAGTTTTCTGAAAAACGTATGTTTCTATATCGGTGGTGCTCAATCTTTTTCATGTCAAGGACCCCCAAAATGTATATGTATTTGGCCGCGGACCCCCATCAAAATATTTTGTTCCAGGGACCCCAGGAAGCAAAGATTTGAGTTAAAAATGTTCGCTTTAAAAATATATGTATTCAAAGATTTGCACACATTTTCACAAATTTTCAAAAATAGCAGATCTACAAGCTCATAGCGCGGCACTCGGTGCCGCGCTATGAGCTTGTATATCTGCTATTTTTGAATAGCCAAAGTGTAAAATAATGCTTTTTATCTCAAATCTAAAAATGACACAGTTCCAGGTCTTAATGGGTTAAAAAAAACAAAAAAACTTGGACTCTAATGAATGTGTTATAGTGTTCTCCTCTCCAAACTTTTCCTAAGTAAGCATTGCATTGGTTTAATTGGATCCTGCTTAAAAAGTAGCACTTTTTTGGTTTATTTTCTTTCCAAAGTTTTATTCGAATCTGTGTGTGCACGGCACGTGTGTCATCATGCACAAACTTCCGAATGCTTAGCCTGCATGTATAAAACAACACACACAAACCCAGCGCACTGTACCTTTTTCAAGGTAACTCTACAGAAACTCACCAGAGGAGGCTCTCTAACATTTTTGCCATAAATTGCCAGGAAATCAATTATTTAAGGACCCACGAGCTATCTTTCTGTACGCCCATTTTTGTGAAGTCGATACTGCATATACTGGATAATAGTACACCAGGAGAATATGGAATGTCTAATCTCCCTAGAGAAGGAAGAGATGTGGAATCTATGTGATTATACTGTAGTATGTAGGGCGGGTGTCTCACGGCTTGTAATTAACCCATTCTAATGTTTATTCCAATTCACTTAACTTAAGGGTCAAGGTGTTGGGTAACACTTGACTTAACCACTTGAGCGGAGTCCCTCAGGGCTCTATACTGGGGTATTTTCTGTGTTATGTTATTGTGGGGAAAGTTTTCGCTGAAAATAGCCGATCGACAAGCTCACAACGCGTCGCGTTGACGTTGGCTATTCAAAAATAGCAGATGTACAATTTTATATATATATATGCACTTTGTTTTACATTTTTGAAAAATCTTGAAAGTTTGAGAACTACTGATTTTAGAAGGCATTTGTAGAATCGGCCTCGGGTCCAAATCCGTCTATAGCCTGTTTACAGTACAAGTGTTTGCAAAATAAAAAGAAAGAACATTCAAGTCCTACCTTTTCCCCCAGAGAGTTGGTCAAATAAGGAAAATCCAATATTGCAAATAAACATGACCCATCCCATCCCAGGGGGACATGGATCGCCACAGAACACTCGTATTAAGTAATGCCGCTGCCGCTGCTGGAGGCTCAGCCGACCAGAACAAATTGGATTCCAATGCCTAAGCCATTCAATCCGGGAACGCATCTGTGTCATTTTAGTTCTTTGGCTAATCAAAAATAGCAGATCTACGAGCTCAAAGCGCGGCACCGAGTGCCGCGCTATGAGCTCGTAGATCTGCTATTTTTAGATCTACAATTTTTTTGATTTGTGCAAATCTTTGAATATGTATTTTTTTAAAGCGAACATTTGTCAAACAACTGTCAAATGTCTCAACAACAAAAAAAAACTATTGTTGCTATATCAGTGGTGCTCAAACTTTTTCATGTCAATGACCAAACAAAATTATATTTTTGGCCGCCGATCACCTTCAAATTATGTTGTTCCAGGGACCCCCCCAGAAGCAAATATTTGAGTTAAAAACGTAAAAAATAATAATAATTATGTTTTCAGAGATTTGCACAAAGATTATTCAAAAATAGCAGATCTACAAGCTCGTAGCGCGGCTTGTAGAGCTGCTATTTTTGAATAGCCAAAGTATAAAACAATGGTTTAAGTGGTTACACAGATGCGGTTCCCGGTTTAAATGGGTTAATAATGCAGTCTGAGCTCCCGTAACCACACTGGCTGTCCACCTTTCCTCATGTCTTTAAATTAAGCCCCTGAAGTATCTATTTATTTATTTGCTGTGGTGGTGTTACACCCCTGCTTTTCCAGTTCTAGTTCCAGTACAAAAGCCCCGTCGCCCTCCCCCCCTCCTCTCATTCACATCACTTATTTTCAACACAAATGCCTGTTGCTGGGACGCATCTGAGAGCTGAATTCTTTTTTTTTTTTTACAACTTTATTTTACAGTTTTTATGT
Source organism: Gymnoscopelus microlampas (assembly GCF_963454915.1). Lineage (NCBI taxonomy): Eukaryota > Metazoa > Chordata > Actinopteri > Myctophiformes > Myctophidae > Gymnoscopelus > Gymnoscopelus microlampas. The sequence continues at coordinate 53,256,714 of NC_139943.1, read as the reverse complement.
TACATACACGAATATACACGTATAAATGTATAGCATTTTATACAAAAAAAGAGATCGCGTTGATATAACATACTTGAGAGCTGAATTCTTGAGCTAGAGAAAACCTTACAGGACACATGACACAGATATAAACATTTGTTGTTCGTTTGAGCTACTTTTGTGTGGCCAATTGTGTTCGTGCGTAGACACCCGACAGAGCCGGATGCACCACGGTGGATTCGAACCCACAACCTCCGTGGTGGTGGGCAGGGACTTTTACCACTGCGCGCCACCCGAGCACCCCATTTGAGCTACTTTTCTATGTGGTTAAACGCACAGGTTTCTCAGCTTGTTCAATAATCCTTGTTTAATTAGCCCACTTGTCGCAACAGCAGGCATTTTGTGTGCTCAAATATTTCCACTGCGCGATTACATAGATCTACTCTAATCTAAAAGGATCACAAAGGATTTCCATCAACCATCTCTGAATTGAAGGATTAACGTTCATGCAACGTTGGTTAAATGGTGAAGAATGACGACAGCAATGTATATTTGAAACGCAGTGTTGATATATGACCAGATATTACTCCACTGGTCTAAACCATTGGTTCTCAAAGTGGGGTCCGGGGACCCCCAGGGGTACTTGGGAGTGGGGGGGTGGGGTTCCAGGGGGTCCCCAGCAAAATGAGTTAATATTATATTAGTTAACATTATTTTAACCATGTTTTATACTATCCAAAAATAGCAGATCTACAAGCTCATAGCGCGGCACCGAGTGCCGCACTATGAGCTTGTAGATCTGCTATTTTTGGAAATTTGTGAAACTGTGTGCAAATCTTTGTGTGTGTATATATATATATATATATATATATATATATATATATATATATATATATATATATATATATATATATATATATATATATATATATATATATTTTATAGCGAACATTTGTAACGCAAATCTTTGCTTCTAGGGGTCCCTCGAACAAAATATTTTGAGATGTTTTCAGAATATTTTCATTTTAGGGGTCCTTGGCATGACAAAGTTTGAGCACCACTGCTCTAAACATCCTCTGAGAAGACGTCATGTATTATAGCGTAACTGCTTCCAATAATGTTTACCTTTTTAGTGTGGGATGGGAAAGGATCTGGGGCAATTCTACATCGTTTGTAACTACAATCTTGTACTATATTATTTGTGTCCTGATCTGAACTTCTCATTACATGGCCTCCATTTATAACACCCACACCTACAGGCTGTGAACAGGAGAGGCAGAGACAGAGAGACAGCACTCTGGTTTAAAGTGTTTCATCACTGATCGTCCTTATTAAATACAGAGACCGCCACTGATATTGAAAGATGCCACACGACACCAGGGCGTAAAGAAGAGATTTTCGACGAGAGTTCCAATTCTGTGTAGTGTGTGGACTTACAGATGATACGTAAATTGGTACTTTCAAGTCCAATGCAGATTGTGGGCCACTATACAAGCCTAAACTAAATGTACGTTTGTCCTTGTGATGAGCCAACAGAATATATTGATTTAAAATAGCTGGCTTATAGATTACGAACGACACCATCAGTCTTCAAGATATTGTATTGCCATTGGTAGTCATACACTAATTGCACGACCAATCATGATTCAGATATTATTAGCTTGGCTACTGCAACGGGTTTAGCAGCAAAGAGACAAAAGTTTGACTTTGTTTTTTCTCTCACTAAAGAAACAATATGATGTGTAAATCATACGAGTGGCTCAGAGATCAGATATGGATTTACGTTAACCATAAAACCATGTGACTTTGAAGGCATGGTACAAAAAAAGAAGCATGTATTTCTGTTATGTAAACACAAGGCAAAGTTACAAACTAATGGCTATAAGGAAATTAAGCCAAAGCAGAGGAACAAGCTCTGCAACATATTTTTCTTATCTTGTTTACATAGTTGAGTCGTTGTTGCATTGAATTCACCAGATGGTGACGTTTATTATGCTCCAAGCATTGAATCTTGTCTGGTGTCTCACTGGAGTGTACCCTCTTCAGTTTATTGCTACCTGCTAATCTCTCAGGTCAAGTGTAACTAGTGCACTGTAAGAAGTGACGCGTTGTGAGCTTGTAGATTTGCTATTTTCAAATTTACGTTTCATATAGGTTTATATAGGCTCATGTGGCCTAGTCGCTTCTTTTGGGCTTGTTTTCATAGACCTAGTTGCTTTTTTCTCTCGCAACATCTGGCAACACTGTACCTGAACACAATAGATGCTGCCTATCAATTTTGTTTGCTTGTTTTTATTGCAACTAAGTCTGCAATCCATTTGAAAAAAAAACGGCGACAAAGTGTTCTTGAACACACCTGACGCATCATGCGTTAATGGGCTCAGTTATGAGAAATCACCTACACCGTATTCTTTTCTTCTTCCTAGTTCGGTTCCCCCAATATGTTTCTGATGAATGATGGTCATGACAAACCTTTAGACACACATCCATCCAGACCACACAGATCATATTTTATTTAACCTTACCTGATTTCAAGTGTGCGCTAGAAGAAACGCAAGCATTGTTGATGACCGCCTCAGTCCAATCCTTTAGTTTTTATTAGTCGTCTTCGACTCATTTTTGACTTTTATTTGACTGGCAGAGGCAGCTGTTGTGTGTTTAGACTGGGATCAATTATCTTCTGGGACTACGTGTGTGTGTGTGTGCGTGTGCGTGTGCGTGTGTGGCGCGCACGCGTGTGATGTTTTCAAGTTGCAGACATTCTCATTCATTCATACTCATTCAATTTCGGCACCCAACAACAACACGGGATCCGGAATCGGATCAAGCGGAGCCAACATTGAGGAACCAGGAATCGGTTCCATCACATTTGAATCCGTTTTTTTATTCCGCTGTATGTGGACTTCACGTCTGATGTACAATTAGTGCTTCTCAAAGTGGTCCTTATTTCAAGGACCACCATAACTCTTGAGAGTGTACAAATGTAACAAACCATTTGTACACTCTGTACTACAGTATACTTGCATCAAGGCAAGAAAGCCAATAATCTTTACACGACCCTCTCTGGTATTATATATTTTTTAGTTTGAGACTTTGAGCTGTTGGAAATAACTATAGCTTGGCTACACTTGGTTGTTAAAGTCCAGATGAAGACAATATGACTGAATTTTTAATCGAATCGTGACCCCAAGAATCAGAATGGAATCGTGAGATAGCATTAGATTCACAGCCCTAATGCCCACCTCTATCCCACTTCTATGACCGGTCACACCCCGGCCCCTCCCTTGTTCAACAATATGTTTGTCTGCCCCTCCCATACCCATTCTTCCCCCTATACTGCTTTAGGCCAGTGGTTCCCAAACTGGGTGATTTATTTTTGGGGGGTCCCCAGATGATTAGCTTAATGTGCAACATTTTTTTCTCACTAAACAGTAAACAAACCAACATACAGTATAAGTGTATACAGGGTATCGGCACAATTCTAAAGTTAAGGACTTTTAAGACCTTTTTAACCCATTGAGTGCCATTTGTGAAACCACACAGTGCAACTCTCAGTGATTAGCACCCATCAGGGGATCGATTATACTGGAGATAAATATTCTGTGACTACTTGAAAAAGGTATAAGAAAAATTGCTGGCACAGTTCGCAATTATTTTTTTATTTAAAAGTAGGGTAAGTGATTTGCTTTGGTTAAAATAAGTGTTAAATAGCTCTATATTCTGATAGTACTCATTGCTATAGAGTGTTTGTTCAGTATTAGGAGTCTCCTTGTCTCTCCAGCTCTTTATAAAACAGAAAATGCATTTTAATTTCAGTTTCATTTCCAATTTTATCCAATCAGGACAGAGAACTCAATCAGGATATAGATTAAACAAGTGACATTGGAAGTGATGACACTAAGAAATGAGCAGGCAAAATTGGAACTGGAACACTATACAAATTAAGCTTAAAAATGGGTACTTCCTCCTGATTGGCTGAGATTTTGACACCTACCGAAAATTTTATTTTCTGTTTATTAAAGAGCTGGAGAGACAGGGACACTCCTGTTACTGAAAAAACACTCTATACTTTTTGTTTTAACCAAAAAATATCACTTACCCTACCTTTTAATTGCCACTGAATGAGTTCATACCAAATTGGCCAAATTGTCAAATATTATGTAAGAAAGAGGTAAACATTCAAACCGGGAAAGCATCTGTGTCTTTTTTTTCAATTGTAGCTATAAATCGTCTCTGTCAAGTGGAAACCTCATACGTCCAAAACTGTTACGTTTCAGGATTCAAATTCAAAAGTAGTAAAAGTAGCAGATCGAGCTTGATGCTTTTGTGCGACAGCACCGATATGTAGCAACATACGTTTTTCAGAAAACTGTTAGGATTTAGAAGGCATTTGTAGAATGGGCCTCAGGTCTTAATGGGTTAACAAGATTGGATCATGCCCTGGTGTGGGGAAGGGGAAGGTTGTTTGACTTCGACTTAAAGGAGGAGTTCACCCAAAAAATGACTTATTTTCTATCAATTGCACACCCCATGAAGCCTTGAATTCATGGATTTATTTTTGTTTTTGTGGCATTCCTAAGCCAATAATTTGATGACCGGGTGTGTATCCGGTAGGAGACACAAATAATATAATTTGTGTCTCCTACCGGATACATTAGCCGGTAGGAGACGGGAATCAAATTATTGGCTTAGGAATCCCACAAAAAACAAAATAAATCCATGGATTCAAGGCTTCATGGGGTGTGCAATTGATAGAAAATAAGTCATTTTTTGGGTGAACTCCTCCTTTAAAGCAAAAGGAGGGAGAAGAGTGGATCGCATCGCGATGCGTTGGCTATTGGATATTTTCACTAGTTTGGGCCGCGGGAAGACATCAAATTTCTCTTCCGGGTCACGACCAAAAAACGTGTGGGAACCACTGGGTTAATGCATATCTTCTGTGAGGTTAGGTTTAGGCATATATTACCACGCCCACCTGGGCGAATCACCAAAGAAAGAGGGAGTCCCTTGCCCAGTCCACTGCACTGAGGGGGGGTTGGCATTCATGAGACTTGGGGGGGCGAAAAGGTTACCCACTTAGTGCTGTGCCAGGAACCTTTGCTCCAGTTCCTTGTCATGACCACCACCACCATGATATCATAAACCTCTTATCTCCATATTCTAACTTTTTAGTGTTTTTTTCATAAATCAACGCCGTACTTGATCATACCACAGCGTCACACAAAAGCGCCAAAAGTCGCGGCGCGTTTCGAGCTTGTAGATCTGCTACTTTTGAATTCGAATCATGGAAAGTCACGGTTTTGGACAGAGACGATTATGTGAGCATCACTCTGCTTCAATGTGGGAGAGAGCTGCTCTACTCCCCCGAAGGAACCTTAAGCTTTAGATTCACAACTGCTGACACACACACACACACACACACACACACACACACACACACACACACACACACACACACACACACACACACACACACACACACACACACACACACACACACACACACACACACACACACACACACACACCATGTCTTGTTCCTTCTTCCTCTTTTAAACTTACGTTTAACCCATTACGACCTGAAGCTAATTCTACAAAATGTCTTCTAAATCCCAACAGTTTTCTGTAAAACAAGAGTTTTTATATCGGTGGGTCTCAAACTTTTTCATGTCAAGGACCCCCAAAATGATATTTATTATGCCGCCGACCCCCATCTCAAAATATTTTGTTCCAGGGACCCCCAGAAGCAAAGATTTGAGTTAAACATTTTCGCTTTAAAAGAATATAAATATATTAATTTGCACATTTTCTCGATTTTTCAAAAATAGCAGATCTACAAGCTCGTAGCGCGGCACTCGGTGCCGCGCTATGAGCTTGTAGATCTGCAATTTTTGAATAGCCAAAGTGTAAAATAATGCTTTTTTAATCAAAAAGGGACACAGATGCGTTCCCGGTCTTAAAGGGTTAAAAAGGAGCTGTCCCTTTTTTGAAACGGTAAAAAAAAAAAGAGCTTTCATCCATCCCTCCCTCCCTCCCATCTCTATTCTTTGCTCTAATCTTGTTCCTTTTTGCCGTCTCTGGCAATCAAGGCTGATTTGCAGCAGCTACTCATGTACAGTGCGTACGCAGTCTTCTCACATCACTGATTAAAATAACTGGGAAGCATGGAACTTTGATAAAATGATTAGGGCTAGATGAAGAAGTAACACGTCGGAAATAAGAGGATTTTGTTTTAATTTGAGAGACTGCCATGAAGATTATAAAGGCAGCTCCCTTTTCTTGGCTTTTAACCCATTCAAACCGGGAGCGCATCCGTGTAACCCAGGGGTGTCAAACTCATTTTGGTGTCCGGGCAAGATTGGTCAAATGGTGACTTGAGGTGGGCAGGAACCAGTTGCGGATGCACATGCGCGCTCACACGCATTCAGTTATACAGCATTGTTTTTCAATCTGTTGTCTTGTCTCAGAAAACAAACAATGCAATTTGTAACAACAATAATAATAATAATAAGGGTAATAATAATAATAATAATTACCCTTATTATTATTATTATTATTATTATTATTATTATAATTATTATAAACCATTTTAAGTAGAATAATTAAATTTGAAGTTAAACAATACCTGGTAATGTGTGTGGGTGGTTAAATAATTACATTTATAGAACAGTGGTGTAAAGTAACTAATTACATTTACTCAAGTACTGTACCTAAGTACAGATTTGATGTAGTTTTACTTTACTAGAGTATTTCCAATTTCCAGAACTTTCTACTCCACTACATCTCAGTCACTGCTATCTACAGTATATCACTTTAAAAAATGTTTTATGAAGATTAGCTACTTTAATTATTTACATTTACAAAAATAGCAGATCTACAAGCTCATAGTGCCACACTATGAGCTTGTAGATCTGCTATTTTTGTAAATGTAAATAAAATCTTAAAATGACAGATGCTTTCCCAGATTGAATTTAAATACGCTCTGAGTTCAATTAATACTGATGAGGATTTCACTGGGCAAGCTCCTGAGAAATAAAAGAAGCAGCTTTGATACATTTAAACTACCTAGGCTATTACCATTATTATATTTTCAAAAATATCAAATTTACATGGTGTAGCCAGCATGAAAATTCATCTAAATCACTTGCTGCTCCCAGACACCTGACATCTCTTTGCTTGAACAAACTCAGTTTTCATAACACTGCACTACGCGTGTGTGTGTGTGTGTGTGTGTGTGTGTGTGTGTGTGTGTGTGTGTGTGTGTGTGTGTGTGTGTGTGTGTGTGTGTGTGTGTGTGTGTGTGTGTGTGTGTGTGTGTGTGTGTGTGTGTGTGTGTGTGTGTGTGTGTGTGAGAGAGAGAGAGAGAGAATACATGTCCGTGCTGTGCTGACTCCTGTGTGAGGATCAAAGAGTAGCCTATAGCCATTACTACTCGACTAGTAGTTGAATAGACTCTTAACGAGCCAATCAGCCACAACATTCCACAGCTGGGGAGACAATGGCAGGGCCATCAGAGGTACTCAGCCAAGTAGCAGCGTGTGGGGGAGAGCTGCTTGGCCGCGCACAGCAAGTGAGTGCAAAATGCGACTCTGTCTGTTAGATGTAGTATCAATTTACTATTTTTAAAAGTATTTCCTGGGCCGCCACGGACCTTTCCGTGGGCCGCTAAACGCCCGCGGGCCGCGAGTTTGACACCGCTGGTGTAACCACTTTATCCATATTGTATACTTTGGCTATTCAAAAATAACAGATATATGAACTTGTAGATCTGCTATTTTTGAAAAATCGTGAACATTTTTGCAAATATTTGAATATATATTTTTCAAAGGGACACATTTTGACTGAAATCTTTGCTTCTGGGGGGTCCCAGGAACAACATATTTTCAGATATGGGTCCACGGCCAATTACATATAATTTTGGGGGTCCTTGACATGAAAAAGGTTTTAAGCACCACTGATATATAGCAACATCATTTTTTTCAGAAAACTGTTAGGATTTAGAAGACATTGGAATCCCCAGAAGCAACGATTTGAGTTACAAATGTTTGCTTTAAAAAAAAAATATATATATATATATATATATTCAAAGATTTGCTAAAATCTTTAAAAAATAGCAGATCTACAAGCTCATAGCGCGGCACTCGGTGCCGCGCTATGAGCTTGTGTATCTGCTATTTCTGAATAGCCAAATAAATCTAAAATGACCCAGACGCGTTCCCGTGTCGAACGGGTTAACAAGAAAAGCAGCTCTCACGTTCAACACACGCAGGAGGAGACCGATCGAGCATCAAGTCCTTCCCCCAGTTCTTCTTTTTTTTCTCTCCAGGCCCTTGATCCCCATGTCTTAGTGACAGCAAAAAGAAGATAAGCCACATGATGGGAAGTCCCACGCTTCCCTCCTCCCCCCCTCCCTCCCTCCCTCCCTCCCTCCACTTGTCTAATTCCTTGGCACCCGTTGATTACACAAATGAAGAGAAAAATAGACACGTTCCTTCCCCTGCCTGCTTTAAGCCATTAAGACCGGGAACGCAATCTCTTGTCACTTTTAGATTTCTTTGGGCTATTCAAAAATAGCAGATCTACAAGCTCATAGCGCGGCACCGAGTGCCGCGCTATGAGCTTGCAGATCTGCTATTTTTAAAAGTCGTGAAAATGTGTGCAAATCTTTGAATATATATATATATATATATATTTTTAAAGTGAACATTTTTAACTCAAATTTTTGCTTTTGGGGGATTCTACAAATGTCTTCCAAATCCTAACTTTTTTTTTTAACACTTTTTTTTTACTTACTGTATGTTGCTATAATATCAGTGGTTCTCAAACCTTTTCATGTCAGGGCCCCCAAAATATGTATTTGGCCGCGGACCCCCATCTCAAAATATGTTGTTCCAGGGACCCCCAGAAGCAAAGATTTGAGTTAAAAATGTTCGCTTTAAAAATATATATATATTCAAAGTCTAACGAAAAAAAATCTAGATTTTTCAAAAATAGCAGATCTACAATCTCAATGCCGCACTATGAGCTTGTAGATCTGCTACTTTTGAATAGCCCAAAGTATAAAATAATGGTTAAAGTGGTTCAAATGACAGATGCTTTCCCGGTACTTAATGGGTTAAGCGGCCTGTTGTGCTGTTGAAGGCTGTCTGTGTGAAGCTCTTGTTGGAATGTCGGTGGGCGCTGCAGTTTGCTGGAGGCAGACATCCTGCCTCCTTTTGTGGCGTCGCCTTCCCCTGTCACTTTCCCTCTCCCTCTGAGACGTGGATCTTCCTCCTAAAGCGTTATGTAACACTCACTGCACCCACTTCTTCTTTTTTTGCCCAAGAAATGAAGGGATGCCTTAGCAAGGGGTTTATGGTGACAGCTTAGGATGCTATTGTGTGAAGAGACTTAGTTTAGGGCTATCAACGAAACCCATGTGGACAGTGTGATGATGATGGCCCTTAGTGACCAATATAGACTCTGTCAGACTCAGAACCGTCAGCGGCACTTCAACTCAACTTCTCAAGTTTACAGGTGTAAAAGAGTGGGTACAGCTGATCTGCAATGTTTGAAAAGTTGAACCCATTGAGACCTGAAGCCGATTCTACTCGTCTCCTAAATCCCAACAGTTTTCTGAAAAAAACGTACGTTTCTATATCAGTGGTGCTCAATCTTTTTCATGTCAAGGACCCCCAAAATTGTATTTGGCTGCGGACCCCCATCAAAATATTTTGTTCTAGGGACCCCCCAGAAGCAAAAATTTGAGTTAAAAATGTTCGCTTTAAAAATATATATTCAAAAATGTGCACACATTTTCACGAATTTTCAAAAATAGCAGATCTACAAGCTCGTAGCGCGGCACTCGGTGCCGCGCTACGAGCTTGTATATCTGCTATTTTTGAATAGCCCAAAGTGTCAAATAATGCTTTTTAGCTCAAATCTAAAAATGACACAGTTCCAGGTCTTAATGGGTTAACAAAAAGAAAATTGATATACTCATAGTCACTAATAAACTAAAAAACGTATTATTTGTAAGATGGTTTATTGTTTATTTGGATCCCCATCAGCTATTAGCCTTAGCAGCATCTGCTCTTCCTGGGGTCCACACAGAAATAAATTATATTTACATAACATGAAAATAAAATATATTACATGACAGTATAATAGAACAGTTAAAAATGTAAAATACGACCAAATGTTTAAAAAGAAAAATCAATCAATTATATGGTGTGGTAAATTATTACCAACCATAGTGAACAACGGAGACTATGTTTGAGACGTATAATTGTGGTAGATTTGTACTGCTATACAAGTAAGCTCATTAGGCGATTATCACATTTCAGCTCCAAGTCATTGTTTTGTGCTCACGACAGAGGAAATTAATTGCATTTACACACTTTAACCAATTGCAACCTGGCTTCGCTATTTTGGGCATGTCATTATATTACAATTGTCAAAGAAATGAAAAATACGATGATGTACTATATACGGTGGTGAAAGACATAATATAATGTATGTTCGGACTGTTTTTCAGACACTTATGTTGCTATTATTTTCGACTGCTTTCGACGATGGCAAAAGTTACGTTGTTTAAAATTAATGAACATTTTAATTAAATGCTTAAAGGGTAAGACCACTTTGGTAGAGGTTTGGGTTGTGTAGTTACCTTGCCATGATGTAACTCCAAAGGTGGGCAAGAAATAAAAAATAATTGCTCCATTGATTAGAAATTGATAATTCAAAATATGCTCCTCATAGACTTACATTGTACGGTAAAATAGCTCTCAAAGTCACTCTTTTAGCACGTTAATGAACCCAAACATAGCTGATTCAGGCAATATAGAGCATCACCAAACCCAGTACTGTTTGTTTTTTTAATAAAAATGTCAACTTCCTGTTGATTTTACTATTTGAAGATCTGGATCCGGATCCGCGGATCCAGTCCAGGTTTTCTACTTATTAAAAATGGCAAAATCAACAGGAAGTTAACATTTTTATTTAAAAAAAAAACAGTACTGGGTTTGGTGATGTTCTATATTGTCTGAATCAACTTTGTTTGCGTTCGTTTATGTGCTAAAAGAGTGACTTTGAGAGCTATTTTACCGTACAATGTAAGTCAATGAGGAGCATATTTTGAATGATCAATTTCTAATCAATGGAGCAATTATTTTTTATTTGTTGCCCACCTTTGGAGTTACATCATGGCAAGGTAACTACACAACCCAAACATCTACCAAAGTGCTCTTGCCCTTTAATGCACACGTTAAGATAAAGCCTGTTTGATGTCAAAATGCCAAATCTTGGCGTAATTATTCAATTGGTAAGTAACGTGTTTCTCTTTATAGTACAGGTTGTAGTGCCAAGATAAAAAACTACATCAAGCATTCAAACAACAATCTGCTTTTCCAACACCCATAAGGCCACTGATGATTTGAACAGCTATAAATGTGTATTGACAGCGGCGTCATGTCCCCCATCAAGGAGTTGTAGCAGTGTTCAGTTTCAGTCACTGCTTCTTGTGGCTAATTAAGTCCCCCAGGACCCCCTCTAACACCCCTCAATACGCTGCACATTTGCTGAGACTGACTTTGAGCCCGATTTGTCATCTGTTCCTTCCTGAGATTTATGCCCTGTTGAGCTGCTTGAGGTACTTGTGCAACTCACTGTAGTGCAAATGTTCATTTTTGAAAGACAAAAATATCTCCCCAAATTCACAGTCCTCGAATATGGGGCCTCTTGGGGGGAAAGGCTTATACACTGGCCTCTATTTGCTCAGATATTTGTAGAAATACTGTGCACATAATGTCTGCAAATAAAGCCTAACCCCCTGGCTAGTGTTGAGCAGAAATGTAAATGGTAATGCACTTTCTCATAACTGACTCGCTCACAGTGCATTCAACACATCCAAGTATTAACCCATTAAGACCTGGAACGCATCTGTGTCATTTTTTTGATTTGAGCTAAAAAGCATTATTTTACACTTTGGCTATTCTAAAATAGCATGACATACAAGCTCATAGCGCGGCACTGAGTGCCGCGCTATGAGCTTGTAGATCTGCTATTTTTGAAAGATCGAGAAATGTGTGCAAATTTATATATTTATATTATTTTAAAGCGAACATTTTAACTCAAATCTTTGCTTCTGGGGGTCCCTGGAACAAAATATTTTGAGATGGGGGTCGGCGGCCAAATACACATAATTTTTGGGGTCCTTGACATGAAAAAGTTTGAGAACCACTGATGTAGAAACATACGTTTTTCAGAAAACTGAAGACATTAGTAAGAATCGGCCTCAGGTCTTCTATGGGTTAAATATTACATTACAGAAGTCTTCAATTCAGTTCGATTCAATTTTATTGTAGTGCCAAAACACATCGAGATCTCTCAAGACAACAGAGACCTGACGTTTCCCCCCTGAGCAAGCATGTGGCGACAGTGACATGGGAAGACACATGGAGCAGAACTAGGCCCTAGGGGTGGGCTGGCATCTGCCTTGACCAGGCCTGGGGGAAGAGACGGAGATGGTTTTCATTCATTCAACAGTAGCTAGAGTAGGGATGGGGCGATAACCGTTATCATTTATCTTGATGAAAAACACTCATAATAATTGTATCGCAGAGATTTTAACCCATTAAGACCTGGAACTGTGTCATTTTTTGATTTGAGCCAAAAGGCATTATTTTACACTTTGGGCTATTCAAAAATAGCAGATATACAAGCTCATAGCGCGGCACCGAGTGCCGCGCTACGAGCTTGTAGATCTGCTATTTTTGAAAATTCGTGAAAAGGTGTGCAAATCTTTGAATATATATATTTTTAAAGCGAACATTTTTAACTCAAATCTTTGCTTCTGGGGGTCCCTAGAACAAAATGTTTTGATGGGGGTCCGCGGCCAAATACGTATCATTCTGGGGGTCCTTGACATGAAAAAGATTGAGCACCACTGATTTTCAGAAAACTGTTGAGATTTAGGAGACATGTAGAACCGGCTTCAGGTCTCAATGGGTTAACAGAGATTTTAACTATCGTAAAATTGTCCTCCGTCATACACTGGGATCAATTCACTTTTGCCAAGTTGCATATCCGGTACGACTTGACACTTCCATGACGGCATTAATTCGCCCTACCACACACTTGAGATCAAATTGACCTTTTTTCCTGTGATTTCATTGGCCACTGTCTCCCCTCTGGGACTCGGGGATACCATCGTCTTTTAAATATCGATTAGCATTGCAATCCCACTCACACCTCACAGGTAGGCTACGCTTATCATTTGGCTTGGAGGCAGAAAAATACAATCTGGGAACTGGGAACGTGTGTCCATGCACTTTTTGAACAACACAGGCATTGATGGCAGCCAGGTCCAGAATGTTGTTAAAAGACAGCCACTGGCCAGCGACCAGTGTTGATTTAATTTTGATTTTAGTTTTAGAATAAAATTCTTTTGAATAAAATTCCATTTAGTTTGAGTCACATTTTAGTCATCTGAAATGTTTTAGTTCTAGTCTAGTTTTATCTACAGTTGATTTAGTCGACTAAAATGTGTTTTTGGCGGTGCTTTGATGGTGTCGTAATGGCAGATTTTACACTTGGTTGCACGCTGAAAATAGTTATGAGCTTGTAGATCTGCTATTTTCAGAGCACAACACCCGAGCGCAACCAAACATAAAATGTATTTTAGTACTACTGGATCTCTTCTCCACTAGTCCCTCACTAACATTTTAGTCTAGTTTTTATTTGTTGACGAAATTGTCAATATATTTTATTATTAGTCTTAGTTTTAGTCATTGTAGCCCAGTTTTTATTTGGTTTTCGTCAGTGAAAAAAGGTAGTCAACCAAAATGTTTCGTCGTAGGTTTAGTCCACGAAAATAAATCAACACTGCCAGCGACTGGTGGCAACTTTTGTGTAGTTGCATGCCATCTGATCCAAAATGTCCACTCCCCATTTGGACTTGTTGTAATCGGTTACAGACTCTGGATTGTTCCTTGGCGTCTCACGACTGTAGCGTGGGGTGCATGCATGGTGCTCAAGATGCAAACGTTTTTGTGGGGCTTGCTTTCGGTAAATGGTCAGTCACTTCATCTGAGCTTTTCATCAGCTTGGAGGCAACTGGCTTGCCATTGCTGCAAATGAGAGGGAGAGAGAGAGAGGGGGGGGGGGGGGGGGCAACACATTAAATGTAGGTACTTATATATTGTGAATGTATAGACATTTTAAATACATGTTTATGAAAAGAACATTAAATGACCTGCCGCGGTGCTGGGCTGGCCTTTTTCCGAGGTAGGGAAATCCCCACTTAGGAAATATTTAGTTTCCATGTCAGCAGCAATCTACAACTTAATTCCAAACTTCTTTGTATTGTGTAAATCTGCATGTTGCCTTTGAGGGGAAGAGCTGCTCATCCACTGATGTTGATTCCAGGCACATGGCACGCAAGTCATTGCCACGAACTTGTCTGTTTCTTTGTGGGCAGGCCTTGTGTCCTTGTCATCAAATCGCAGGTTGTGCATGATTGATTTGAACCGGTCGCGAGCCATGATTTCCTTTTACAAGGTGATTACCAAATTCGTGATGGCTTACTGACTGGCTTTCACCTCCATCACAGACAAATTCCAATGTTGATTATTTTCGTCACCGTGGGTCATCTTAACCCATTAACTGCCAGAGGTATTTCTGAAAATTTCTAGCCAGTGCCAGAGATTTTTCATTGAAAAAAAAAAAAGTACTCAGGAGCCGAGATAAATATTTTTTAAGTTTTAAGTTAAAAAGGAAGTGGATAGGAGTCTATATCTTCGATAAATCATATCTCCTTGGTCTTTGGGTCAAATTGGACCAAAAAAAATGCAATGTGTTAACAGTGCAGTCTTTGATCAGCTCTAACATATTGTTGTCCAACAAGCACAGAAGACTTGTGTGCTTGACAAAAACGAAAAATAATATTGACCTTGACAAAAACAGTAGGACCCGGTTTGTCTGTGATATTATTGCGCCTTGATGCCCTGCCACGGCCAGCTCCGGCCTTCATGTCTTTGGGTCAAATTGGACCAAAAAAATGCATTGTGTTAACAGTGCAGTCTTTGATCAGCTCTAACATATTGTTGTCCAACAAGCACAGAAGACTTCTGTGCTTGACAAAAACTAAAAATAATCTTGACCTTGACAAACACAGCAGGACCCGGTTTGTCTGTGAAATTATTGCGCCTTGATGTCCTGCCACGGCCAGCTCCGGCCTTCATGTCTGACCAAACTCTTTACCAAGCTCAGTGGTGGTTGGCTCAGACTCCAACCCACACTAGGGCTGCGGGGAGTTAAGGCAACGTCGTCTGGTTCAGATTCAGGCTCAGTATCAAAAGCTGGCGGGTAGTTAACTTCAGCTGGTGGTGTGTCTCCTCCAGGCTCCCCACACGCACCTCCGTCATCGTCACTGTCCATGTCGATTTTAAGGGGAAATTAATTTAAATTGATTTTTTTTTTCGGCGTCAATTTTGAAACTCAACCCCCGCCCCCCCACAAAGTACCAAATATAGCCGATCTACATGCATTGTGGACAGTTTAACAAATTGCAAAACATGACTTCTTTTTGTTAATCAGAGCTCACGAAGGTCCGCAGAGTCCCATTAACCCATTGATACCTGGAACGCATCTGTGTCACTTTAGATGTCTTTGGCTATTCAAAAATAGCAGATATACAAGCTCGTAGCGCGGCACCGAGTGCCGCGCTACGAGCTTGTAGATCTGCTATTTTTGAAAAATCGTGATTTTTTTAAAATATTTTTTTCCGAAAAATTGTCAGGATTTTGAATTTTTTTAGACGCTGCCTCAGGTCTTAATGGGTTAAACTGTAAGTTTGTAAAGTAACATAGTGTGAAAACAAGTTTTAATAGAGGGAGCCGACGACAAAACATGACAGCACAAGGGTTCCCCCAGGGACAAAGTGGACCTGTTCTATTCCTGGTTTTATTGACTGCTCACTCGCGATCTGTAACTGCCATGCTTGGCTTCCACCTCTCTTTAGGGGAATAGAATACAACCTGAGAAGAAACGCTAGAGTAGCTTGTCGCAGTTTTCGATTCCCATACAGTAGACCTAATAATATTCGCAGAATCGTCATTTGTACGGCATTCAATTATCTAAAAAAAACAAGGACTGGTGCCTACTAAAGAAGATATTTTATGCAGCTCTGCAATCATGTGCGGCTGTCTGTCCATCTCATAGGGTGTTTATTTGCGCTAACCAGTGCTGATTTTGACAGCAAATTTTGAGTTTGGTCTAGTCCAGGGGTGGGCAACTTTGTAGATGGTGAGGGCCACAAAATTTCCTCAATCACTCTGGGGGGCCGCATTGGCAGGGACCCCCCCCCCCCGGTTGACAAAAAAAAAAACCCGTTGGCAAAACGGTCCGGGGGCGGTGCGCCGGTTCGGACCAAAATGCCAGGGCTGAATTTTTGTCCCAGCCCGCCCGTTCATCGGCACTCTCGCCAGTAGTACCCCATTACTCAAAAAGCCCATAATAGTCACATATGTGATATTAACTATTATTATTTGTTATAACTTTGTTTTTATTTAGCATTTAGTATGCCTCTCCCCGACTAAGGATTTGTTTAGTCGAATCTAATTGGCGACTAATTGCCAATAGTCGACTGGCAGTCGACTAATGCAAAAAAAAGAAAAAAAAAATGTTTTTCTTTTTTTTTCTTTTGGGCCAAAATACATTTTATTTCAAAGGGCCAAGTCTACACAGTTTGTTTTGTGTCTCCAGCAGAGTTTCTAGTGTCTCTATCTCTCTCTGGAAGAGGTTGCACATGAACTCTGCAGCCGCACTGAGGCGCTCCAACACAAACAATACCAATACAAAGACGAGGAATAAGAAGAATAAAGTAGAAGTTACGTGTGGTTGCATGTGTAGACTTGGCCAAAAAACAATTTTAAACATTTTTGGCCCCAGTTGCCCATCCCTGGTCTAGTCTTTTGAATCAAATTCTGTATAGTTTAGCCATATTTTAGTCACCTGAAATGTTTTACTTCTAGTCTAGTTTTGGTCGACTAAATATCATAACATTTTTGTCGACTAAAACTACAGTTGATTTAGTCGATTAAAATGTTTTTTTTTGGCGAGCCGTGATGACATCGAAATGGCCGATCTACAAGCTCACAACGCGCTGCGCCGCGACGCATTGTGAGCTTGTAGATCAACTATTTTCGGGGTCTGTGACACCCGCGCACACCCATGATGACTTGTCTTAGTTCTACTGGATCTCCTCTCCGCTAGTCCCTCCCAAACATTGTAGTCTAGTTTTTATTTGTTGACGAAATTGTCACTATATTTAGTCCTAGTTTTAGTCATCGTAGCTTAGCTTTTGTTTAGTTTTCGGAAGTGGAAAAAAGGTAGTCAACAGACATTTTTCGTCATAGTTTTAGTTGACGAAATCAGTAATGCACATGTCTGGAGAGGTCGGTCTGTGAAATAGAAAATGATGCTCTTGTTTATATGAGCTATTTCAGTGTGTCTTTCATGGTGGCATCATGGCCCTGCTCTTCACACTGGAGTAATGAGTGAGTCATCCTGCGTGACACCCTTACATTTCTATCTGCCTATCACGTCTATATCTCATCATCTGGCATTATTGTCTCATCGTTTTCAGCTCTTTCTGGGATCTCAGGGTTCGGTTGGTTTTGCACCGTCCTCTAATGCCTCGCAATGGTATCCTGTGTACCAGTAGGTTCTCAAACGTTTTCAAGTCAAGGACCCCCCTAATTGATATGTTTTTGGCCGCGGACCGGCACCTGAAAATGATTTGTGCCAGGGACCACCAGAGGAGTCGATTTGTATTTTTCTAAAATCTTCAAAAATAGCAGATATACTAAGTTTGCAGCGTGGCACGAAGTGAGGGTCTGTGAGCTTGTAGATCTGCCTCGATTGCCTCATCACTCAAGGGTCCTTCTGGTCGATCGACACGGTCACAACTTTTTTCTGTTCTGGCCCCACAGTGGTGGAATGAACTTCCCACTGAAGTCAGGACAGCAGTGTCACTGCTCATCTTTCGCCGCAGGCTGAAAACCCACCTCTTCAGGAAACACTACCCTTCCTCTTTGTCTGGCTTACTTGTTGTTAACTAGTTGTACGAACTCTTGTTTTATTGTTGTACTGTTTTATTGGATCTTGTTTAGTCGATACACTTTTTGTATTAGCTCGTGCTCATTTGATTTTGCTATTTTGTCTCATCTGTTTAAGAAAGTAGGTAGCTGATATATAGCACTTTTACCTTAGCGCTAGGTATACTCTTGGTTGCTTGTTTTTGCAGGAAATGCACTTAAAGGGGAAATCCACCCATTTTCAATATTTAACTATGTCATTAATATAGCATAAAGGAGTTGTGTCGAAATAAGAAAAAAGTTCCCCCCTTTCTGTATTGCCTTGAACTGGAAGATTGATTTTGGGTTTAACATGGCAAATTACAACACGATGAGTCATCATGTTGTAATTTGCAATGTTAAACCCAAAATCAAACCTCCAGTTCAAGGCAACACAGAAAGGGGGGAACTTTTTTCTTATTTCCACACAACTCCTTTATGCTATATTAATGACATAGTTAAATATTGAAAATGGGTGGATTTCCCCTTTAAGACTTCTGGTGATTAGTAGCTTTCGTTCCCTACCTATGTTGAATGCACTTATTGTAAGTCGCTTTGGATAAAAGCGTCTGCTAAATGACTGTAATGTAATGTAATGTAATGTAGATCTGCTATTCCTTGGGCTTAATTAATTCCTTTCTCAAGTTAACTTCACTGAGTGAACCCACACCCAGTCGTCCCATCTGTTTGGGTGAATGCAGACTGAATTCCTAATGCTTCTGAAAAGTTTGTATTCGGGGATTGTTTGCAAACCTCGGCATACATTAGGCTTTCCAGGTGAAACTCCTCGCTGTTGGGTGAAAAGAAGCAGCTGTGACTGAATGACTAAATTGGGAGAGAAAATAAACAGAGTGAAACGCACATCGCCATTCACCAAAAAACAAGACTTAACACATTGACTGCCAGGAATTCATTAAGCCAGCGGTTTTACCTTATTTTGACGAGACCCACGGAAGCCACGATGTGGACGCGGATGTAAACAAAAGCTGTCTAGGCTCCTATCTCTATATTTCGTTTATTCTTCTCCCCCGTAAATCAACGCCCTACTTCGTCATACTACATCTCACACGAAAGTAGCAAAAATAGCCGATCTGCAAGCTCTCACCGTGTCCTGATGAGACACGGTGTGAGCTTGTAGATCAGCTATTTTTGTTATTTTTGTTTTTTTAGATTTTTAGTTTTTTTAACCCATTAACACATTGGCTGCCAATCGCGTAGATCTACGCGAACCTATTTAAAGCCGCAGCGTGCCAATCGCGTAGATCTACGCGAAAGGTC